>NC_133836.1:14529277-14876360 GCF_047830755.1 Zonotrichia albicollis | reverse complement strand
CTTTTCCCTGGAAGTAAAATTGACCTGCCCATCTTCTGGCTGGCAGATTGCAAGAGTTACTTGGCACTATCAAACCAGCCCGACTTGGCACTGGTGCCATTTTTCATTTGGGAACCATCCTGCGTATCGTGGATTTTCAGGAGCCAGCCGGCCACTCCCAGCCACAGGCCCCCAAACACAACCTACGGCCCTTTTCCCTGGAAGTAAAACTGACCTGCCCATCTTCTGGCTGGCAGATTGCAGGAGCTACTTGGTACTATCAAACCAGCCCGACTTGGCACTGGTGCCATTTTTCATTTGGGAACCATCCTGCGTATCGTGGATTTTCAGGAGCCAGCCGGCCAATCCCAGCCACAGGCCCCCGAACAAAAACTATGGCCCATTTCCCTGGAAGTAAAACTGACCTGCCCATCTTCTGGCTGGCAGATTGCAGGAGCCACTTGGCTCTATCAAACCAGTCCGACTCGGCACTGGTGCCACCTTTCATCTGGGAACTCTCCTGCGTGTCGTGGATTTTCAGGAGCCAGCCGGCCATTCCCAACCACAGGCCCCTGAAAAAAAGCTATGGTCCTTTTCCCTGGAAGTAAAACTGACCTGTCCATCTTCTGGCTGGCAGAATGCAGGAGCCACTTGGCTCTATCAAACCAGCTCTATTTGGCACTGGTACCCCCTTGGGTCTGGGGACCACCCTGCGTATCGTGGATTTTCAGGAGCCAGCCGGCCACTCCCAGCCACAGGCCCCCAAACACAAACTACGGCCCTTTTCCCTGGAAGTAAAACTGACCTGCCCATCTTCTGGCTGGCAGATTGCAGGAGCCACATGGCTCCATCAAACCAGCCCGACTTGGCAGTGGTGCCAACTTGGGTCTGGCAATCATCCTGAGTATCGTGCATTTGCAGGAGCCAGCCGGCCACTCCCAGCCTCAGGCCCCCAAACACAAACTACCGGCCCTCTTCCCCGGAAGTAAAACTGACCTGTCCATCTTCTGGCTGGCAGATTGCAGGAGCCACTTGGCTCTATCAAAACAGCCCGACACGGCACTGGTGCCACCTTTCATCTGGGAACCATCCTGCGCGGCGTGGATTTTAAGGAACCAGCCGGCCATTCAAGGCCACAGGCCCCGGAATAAAAACCACGGCCTTTTTCCCTGGCAAACAAAACTCAGCGACCCCGCTTCTGGCTGAACGATTGCAGGAGCCACATGGCTCTATCAAACCAGCCCAACTCGGCACTGGTGTCACCTTGGGTCTGGGAACAATCATGCGTGGGGTGGATTTTAAGGAGCCAGACGGCCATTCTCAGCCACAGGCCCCATAACGCAAAATACGGCCCTTTTCCCGGGAAGTAAAACTGACCTGCCCATCTTCTGGCTGACAGATTGCAGGAGCCACATGGCTCTATCAAAGCAGCCCGACTCGGCACTGGTGCCACCTTCCATCTGGGAACCATCCTGCGTATCGTGGATTTTCAGGAGCCAGCCGGCCACTCCCAGCCACAGGCCCCAAAACGCAAAATACGGCCCTTTTCCCTGGAAGTAAAACTGACCTGCCCATCTTCTGGCTGTCAGATTGCAGGAGCCACATGGCTCTATCACACCAGCCCAACTCGGCACTGGTGCCACCTTGGGTCTGGGAACCATCATGCGCGGCGTGGATTTTAAGGAGCCAGCCTGCCATTCCCAGCCACAGGGCCCCAAACACAAACTGCGGCCCTTTTTCCTGGAAGTAAAACTGACCTGCCCATCTTCTGGCTCTCAGATTGCAGGAGCCACGCGGTACTATCAAACCAGCCCGGCTTGGCACTGGTGCCATTTTTTTCATTTGGGAACCATCCAGCGCGGCATGGATTTTCAGGAGCCAGCCGGCCATTCCCAGCCACAGGCCCCGGAAAAAAAATCACGGCCCTTTTCCCTGGCAAACAAAACTCACCCAGCCCGCTTATGGATGGCAGATTGCAGGAGCCACTTGGCCCTATCAAACCAGCCCGACTCAGCACTGGTGCCACCTTTCATCTGGGAACCATCCTGTGTATTGGGGATTTTCAGGAGCCAGCCGGCCACTCCCAGCCACAGGCCCCCAAACACAAACTACGGCCCTTTTCCCTGGAAGTAAAATAGACCTGCCCATCTTCTGGCTGACAGATTGCAGGAGCCACATGGCTCTATCAAGCCAGCCCAACTCGGACCTGGTGCCACCTTGGGTCTGGGAACCATCATGCGCGGCGTGGATTTTAAGGAGCCAGCCGGCCATTCCCAGCCACAGGCCCTCAACACAAACTACGGCCCTTTTCCCTCGAAGTAAAATTGACCTGCCCATCTTCTGGCTGGCAGATTGCAGGAGCAACTTGGCTCTATCAAACCAGCCCAACTCGGCACTGGTGCCACCATGGGTGTGGGAACCATCAGGCGCGGCGCGGATTTTCAGGAGCCAGCCGGCCATTCCTAGCCACAGGCCCCCAACACAAACTACGGCCCTTTTCCCTGGAAGTAAAACAGACCTGCCCATCTTCTGGCTGGCAGATTGCTGGAGCCACTTGGCTCTATCAAACCAGCCCGACTCGGCACTGGTGCCCCTTTGGTCTGGGAATCATCCTGCGTATCGTGGATTTTCAGGAGCCAGCAGGCCACTCCCAGCCAGAGGCCCCCAAACACAAACTGTGGGCCTTTTCCCTTCCAAGCGAAACTCAGCCACCCCGCTTCTGGCTGGCAGATTGCAGGAGCCACATGGCTCTATCAAACCAGGCCGACTCGGCACTGGTGCCACCTTTCATCTGGGAACCATCCTGCGTATCGTGGATTTTCAGGAGCCAGCCGGCCATTCCGAGCCACAGGCTCCCGAAAACAAACCTCGGCCCTTTTCCCTGGCAAACAAAACTCACGCACCCCGCTCCTGGCTCGCAGATTGCAGGAGACACTTGGCTCTATCAAACCAGCCGGCTTGGCACTGGTGCCACCATTCATCTGGGAACCATCCTGAGCATCATGGATTTTCAGGAGCCAGCCGGCCACTCCCAGCCACAGGCCCCCAAACACATACCACGGCCCTTTTCCCTGGAAGTAAAACTGACCTGCCCATCGTCTGGCTGGCAGATTGCGGGAGACACTTGGTACTATCAAAACAGCCCGACTCAGCACTGGTGCCACCTTTCATCTGGGAACCATCCTGCGTATCGTGGATTTTCAGGAGCCAGCCGGCCACTCCCAGCCACAGGCCCCCAAACACAAACTATGGCCCTTTTCCCTGAAAGTAAAACTGACCTGCCCATCTTCTGGCTGGCAGATTGCAGTAGCCACGTGCCTCTATCAAACCAGCCAAACTTGGCACTGCTACCCCTTTGTGTCTAGGAACCATCCTACGTATCGTGGATTTTCAGGAGCCAGCTGGCCACTCCCAGCCACAGGCCCCCAACAGAAACAACATCCCATTTCCCTGGCGAACAAAACTGACCCGCCCCGCTCCTGGATGGCAGATTGCAGGAGCCACGCGGTACTATCAAACCAGCCCGACTTGGCACTGGTGCCATTTTTTTCATTTGGGAACCATCCAGCGCGGCATGGATTTTCAGGAGCCAGCCGGCCATTCCCAGCCACAGGCCCCCAAAACAAATCACGGCCCTTTTCCCTGGCAAACAAAACTCACCCACCCCGCTTATGGATGGCAGATTGCAGGAGCCACTTGGCTCTATCAAACCAACCCGACTCAGCACTGTTGCCATTTTTCATTTGGGAACCATCCTGCGTATCGTGGATTTTCAGGAGCCAGCCGGCCACTCCCAGCCACAGGCCCCCAAACACAAACTACGGCCCTTTTCCCTGGAAGTAAAACTGACCTGCCCATCTTCCGGCTGGCAGATTGCAGGAGCCACATGGCTCTATCAAACCAGCCCAACTCGGACGTGGTGCCACCTTGGGTCTGGGAACCATCATGCGCGGCGTGGATTTTAAGGAGCCAGCCGGCCATTCCCAGCCACAGGCCCCCAACACAAACTACGGCCCTTTTCCCTGGAAGTAAAATTGACCTGCCCATCTTCTGGCTGGCAGATTGCAGGAGCAACTTGGCTCTATCAAACCAGCCCGACTCGGCACTGGTGCCACCATGGGTCTGGGAACCATCATGCGCGGCGCGGATTTTCAGGAGCCAGCCGGCCATTCCCAGCCACAGGCCCTCGAAAAAAAATCACGGCCCTTTTCCCTGGCAAACAAAACTCACCCACCCCGCTTATGGATGGCAGATTGCAGGAGCCACTTGGCTCTATCAAACCAACCCGACTCAGCACTGTTGCCATTTTTCATTTGGGAACCATCCTGCGTATCGTGGATTTTCAGGAGCCAGCCGGCCACTCCCAGCCACAGGCCCCCAAACACAAACTACGGCCCTTTTCCCTGGAAGTAAAACTGACCTGCCCATCTTCTGGCTGGCAGATTGCAGGAGCCACATGGCTCTATCAAACCAGCCCAACTCGGACGTGGTGCCACCTTGGGTCTGGGAACCATCATGCGCGGCGTGGATTTTAAGGAGCCAGCCGGCCATTCCCAGCCACAGGCCCCCAACACAAACTACGGCCCTTTTCCCTGGAAGTAAAATTGACCTGCCCATCTTCTGGCTGGCAGATTGCAGGAGCAACTTGGCTCTATCAAACCAGCCCAACTCGGCACTGGTGCCACCATGGGTCTGGGAACCATCATGCGCGGCGCGGATTTTCAGGAGCCAGCCGGCCAATCCCAGCCACAGGCCCCCGAACAAGAACTACGGCCCTTTTCCCTGGAATTAAAACAGACCTGCCCATCTTCTGGCTGTCAGAATGCAGGAGCTACTTTGCACTATCAAACCAGCCCGACTTGGCACTGGTGCCATTTTTCATTTGGGAACCATCCTGCGTATCGTGGATTTTCAGGAGCCAGCCGGCCACTCCCAGCCACAGGCCCCCAAACACAACCTACGGCCCTTTTCCCTGGAAGTAAAACTGACCTGCCCATCTTCTGGCTGGCAGATTGCAGGAGCTACTTGGTACTATCAAACCAGCCTGACTTGGCACTGGTGCCATTTTTCATTTGGGAACCATCCTGCGTATCGTGGATTTTCAGGAGCCAGCCGGCCAATCCCAGCCACAGGCCCCCGAACAAAAACTATGGCCCATTTGCCTGGAAGTAAAACTGACCTGCCCATCTTCTGGCTGGCAGATTGCAGGAGCCACTTGGCTCTATCAAACCAGCCCGACTCGGCACTGGTGCCACCTTTCATCTGGGAACTCTCCTGCGTGTCGTGGATTTTCAGGAGCCAGCCGGCCATTCCCAACCACAGGCCCCTGAAAAAAAGCTATGGTCCTTTTCCCTGGAAGTAAAACTGACCTGTCCATCTTCTGGCTGGCAGAATTCAGGAGCCACTTGGCTCTATCAAACCAGCTCTATTTGGCACTGGTACCCCCTTGGGTCTGGGGACCACCCTGCGTATCGTGGATTTTCAGGAGCCAGCCGGCCACTCCCAGCCACAGGCCACAAAACACAAACTACGGCCCTTTTCCCTGGAAGTAAAACTGACCTGCCCATCTTCTGGCTGGCAGATTGCAGGAGCCACATGGCTCCATCAAACCAGCCCGACTTGGCAGTGGTGCCAACTTGGGTCTGGCAATCATCCTGAGTATCGTGCATTTGCAGGAGCCAGCCGGCCACTCCCAGCCTCAGGCCCCGAAACACAAACTACCGGCCCTCTTCTCTCGAAGTAAAACTGACCTGTCCATCTTCTGGCTGGCAGATTGCAGGAGCCACTTAGCTCTATCAAACCAGCCCGACTCGGCACTGGTGCCACCTTTCATCTGGGAACCATCCTGCGTGTCGTGGATTTTCAGGAGCCAGACAGGCACTCTCAGCCACAGGGCCCCAAACACATACCACGGCCATTTTCCCTGGAAGAAAATCTTAGCGGCCCATCTTCTGGCTGGCAGATTGCAGGAGCCACGCGGTACTATCAAACCAGCCCGAATTGGCACTGGTGCCACCTTTCATCTGGGAACCATCCAGTGCGGCATGGATTTTCAGGAGCCAGCCGGCCACTCCCAGCCACAGGGCCCCAAACACAAACTACGGCACTTTTCCCTGGAAGTAAAACTGACCTGCCCATCTTCTGGCTGACAGATTGCAGGAGCCACATGGCTCTATCAAACCCGCCCAGCTCGGACCTGGTGCCACCTTGGGTCTGGGAACCATCATGCGCGGCGTGGCTTTTCAGGACCCAGCCGGCCACTCCCAGCCACAGGCCCTGAAAAAAAACCACGGCCCTTTTCCCTGGCAAACAAAACTCACCCACCCCGCTTCTGGCTGGCAGATTGCAGGAGCCACTTGGCTCTATCAAACCAGCCCGACTCGGCACCGGTGCCACCTTGGGTCTGGGAACCATCATGCGCGGCATGGATTTTCAGGAGCCAGCCGGCTATTCCCCGACACAGGCCCCCAAACACTAACTACGGCCCTTTTCCCTGGAAGTAAAACAGACCTGCCCATCTTCTGGCTGTCAGATTGCAGGAGCCGCTCGGTACTATCAAACCAGCCCGACTTGGCACTGGTGCCACCTTTCATCTGGGAACCATCCAGCGTATCGTGGATTTTCAGGAGCCAGCCGGCCACAGCCAGCCACAGGTCCCCAAAAACAAACTACGGCCCTTTTCCCTGGAAGTAAAACAGACCTGCCCATCATCTGGCTGGCAGATTGCAGGAGCCACTTGGCTCTATCAAAACAGCCCGACTCGGCAGTGGTGCCACCTTTCATCTGCGAACCATCATGCGCGGCATGGATTTTAAGGAACCAGCCGGCCATTCAAGGCCACCGGCCCCGGATAAAAAACCACGGCCTTTTTCCCTGGCAAACAAAACTCAAAGACCCCGCTTCTGGCTGACAGATTGCAGGAGCCACATGGCTCTATCACACCAGCCCAACTCGGCACTGGTGCCACCTTTCATCTGGGAACCATCATGCGCGGCGTGGATTTTAAGGAGCCAGCCGGCCATTCCCAGCCACAGGGCCCCAAACACAAACTACGGCCCTTTTCCCTGGAAGTAAAACTGACCTGCCCATCTTCTGGCTGGCAGATTGCTGGAGCCACTTGGCTCTATCAAACCAGCCCGACTCAGCACTGGTGCCACCTTTCATCTGGGAACCATCCTGTGTATTGGGGATTTTCAGGAGCCAGCCGGCCACTGCCAGGCAAAGGCCCCCAAACACATACCACGGCCCTTTTCCCTGGAAGTAAAACTGACCTGCCCATCTTCTGGCTGGCAGATTGCAGGAGTCACTTGGCTCTATCAAACCAGCCCGACTCGGCACTGGTGCCACCTTGGGTCTGGGAACCATCATGCGCGGCGTGGATTTTCAGGAGCCAGCCGGCCATTCCCAGCCACAGGCCCCCAAACACAACCCACGGCCCTTTTCCCTGGAAGTAAAACTGACCTGCCCATCTTCTGGCTGGCAGATTGCAGGAGCCACTTGTCTCTATCAAACCAGCCCGACTCGGCACTGGTGCCACCTTGGGTCTGGGAACCATCCTGCGCGGCGTGGATTTTCAGGAGCCAGCCGGCCACTCCCAGCCACAGGCCCTGAAAACAAACCACGGCCCTTTTCCCTGGCAAACAAAACTCACCCACCCCGCTTCTGGCTGGCAGATTGCAGGAGCCACTTGGCTCTATCAAACCAGCCCGACTCGGAACCGGTGCCACCTTGGGTCTGGGAACCATCATGCGCGGCGTGGATTTTCAGGAGCCAGCCGGCTGTTCCCCGACACAGGCCCCCAAACACAAACTACGGCCCTTTTCCCTGGAAGTAAAACAGACCTGCCCATCTTCTGGCTGTCAGATTGCAGGAGCCACTTGGCTCTATCAAACCAGCCCGATTTGGCACTGGGGCCCCTTGGGTCTGGAAACCATCCTGCGTATCGTGGATTTTCAGGAGCCAGTAGGCCACTCCCAGCCGCAGGACCCCAAACAAAAAACTACGGCCCTTTTCCCTGGAAGGAAAACTGACCTGCCCATCTTCTGGCTGGCAGATTGCAGGAGCCACTCGGTACTATCAAACCAGACCGACTTGGCACTGGTGCCATTTTTTTCATTTGGGAACCATCCTGCGTATCGTGGATTTTCAGGAGCCAGCCGGCCACAGCCAGCCACAGGTCCCCAAAAACAAACTACGGCCCTTTTCCCTGGACATAAAATAGACCTGCCCATCATCTGGATGGCAGATTGCAGGAGCCACTTGGCTCTATCAAAACAGCCCGACACGGCACTGGTGCCACCTTTCATCTGGGAACCATCCTGCGCGGCGTGGATTTTAAGGAACCTGCCGGCCATTCAAGGCCACAGGCCCCGGAATAAAAACCACGGCCTTTTTCCCTGGCAAATAAAACTCAGCGACCCCGCTTCTGGCTGACAGATTGCAGGAGCCACATGGCTCTATCAAACCAGCCCAACTCGGCACTGGTGTCACCTTGGGTCTGGGAACAATCATGCGTGGGGTGGATTTTAAGGAGCCAGACGGCCATTCTCAGCCACAGGCCCCATAACGCAAAATACGGCCCTTTTCCCTGGAAGTAAAACTGACCTGCCCATCTTCTGGCTGTCAGATTGCAGGAGCCACATGGCTCTATCAAACCAGCCCGACTCGGCACTGGTGCCACCTTCCATCTGGGAACCATCCTGCGTATCGTGGATTTTCAGGAGCCAGCCGGCCACTCCCAGCCACAGGCCCCAAAACGCAAAATACGGCCCTTTTCCCTGGAAGTAAAACTGACCTGCCCATCTTCTGGCTGGCAGATTGCAGGAGCAACTTGGCTCTATCAAACCAGCCCAACTCGGCACTGGTGCCATTTTTTTCATTTGGGAAACATCCAGCGCGGCATGGATTTTCAGGAGCCAGCCGGCCATTCCCAGCCACAGGCCCCCGAAAACAAATCACGGCCCTTTTCCCTGGCAAACAAAACTCACCCACCCCGCTTATGGATGGCAGATTGCAGGAGCCACTTGGCTCTATCAAACCAACCCGACTCAGCACTGGTGCCATTTTTCATTTGGGAACCATCCTGCGTATCGTGGATTTTCAGGAGCCAGCCGGCCACTCCCAGCCCCAGGCCCCCAAACACAAACTACGGCCCTTTTCCCTGGAAGTAAAACTGACCTGCCCATCTTCTGGCTGGCAGATTGCAGGAGCCACATGGCTCTATCAAACCAGCCCGACTCGGACGTGGTGCCACCTTGGGTCTGGGAACCATCATGCGCGGCGTGGATTTTAAGGAGCCAGCCGGCCATTCCCAGCCACAGGCCCCCAACACAAACTACGGCCCTTTTCCCTGGAAGTAAAATTGACCTGCCCATCTTCTGGCTGGCAGATTGCAGGAGCAACTTGGCTCTATCAAACCAGCCCAACTCGGCACTGGTGCCACCATGGGTCTGGGAACCATCATGCGCGGCGCGGATTTTCAGGAGCCAGCCGGCCATTCCTAGCCACAGGCCCCCAAACACAAACTACGGCCCTTCTCCCTGGAAGTAAAACAGACCTGCCCATCTTCTGGCTGGCAGATTGCAGGAGCCACTTGGCTCTATCAAACCGGCCCGACTTGGCACAGGTGCCCCCCTGCGTCTGGGAACCATCCTGCGTATCGTGGATGTTCAGGAGCCAGTAGGCCACTCCCAGCCACAGGCCCCCAAACACAAACTGTGGGCATTTTCCCTGGCAAAAAAAACTCACCCACCCCGCTTCTGGCTGGCAGATTGCAGGAGCCACATGGCTCTATCAAACCAGCCCGACTCGGCACTGGTGCCACCTTTCATCTGGGAACCATCCTACGTATCGTGGATTTTCAGGAGCCAGCAGGACATTCCGAGCCACAGCCTCCCGAAAAAAAACCACGGCCCTTTTCCCTGGCAAACAAAACTCACACACCCCGCTTCTGGCTGGCAGATTGCAGGAGCCACATGGCTCTATCACACCAGCCCAACTCGGCACTGGTGCCACCTTGGGTCTGTGAACCATCATGCGCGGCGTGGATTTTAAGGAGCCAGCCGGCCATTCTCAGCCACAGGGCCCTAAACACAAACTACGGCCCTTTTCCCTGGAAGTAAAACAGACCTGCCCATCATCTGGCTGGCAGATTGCAGGAGCCACTTGGCTCTATCAAACCAGCCCGACTCGGCAGTGGTGCCACCTTTCATCTGGGAACCATCCTGCGTGTCGTGGATTTTCAGGAGCCAGCCGGCCACACCCAGCCACAGGCCCCCAAACACAAACTACGGCCCTCTTCTCTCGAAGTAAAACTGACCTGCCCATCTTCTGGCTGGCAGATTGCAGGAGCCACTTGGCTCTATCAAACCAGCCCGACTCGGCAGTGGTGCCAAGTTTCATCTGGGAACCATCCTGCGTGTCGTGGATTTTCAGGAGCCAGCCGGCCACACCCAGCCACAGGCCCCCAAACACAAACTACGGCCCTCTTCTCTCGAAGTAAAACTGACCTGCCCATCTTCTGGCTGGCAGATTGCAGGAGCCACATGGCTCTATCAAAACAGCCCGACTCGGCACTGGTGCCACCTTTCATCTGGGAACCATCCTGCGCGGCGTGGATTTTCAGGAGCCAGCCGGCCACTCCCAGCCACAGGCCGCCGAAAACAAATCACGGCCCTTTTCCCTGGCAAAAAAAACTCACCCACCCCGCTTATGGATGGCAGATTGCAGGAGCCAGTTGGCTCTATCAAACCAGCCCGACTCAGCACTGGTGCCACCTTTCATCTGGGAACCATCCTGTGTATTGGGGATTTTCAGGAGCCAGCCGGCCACTCCCAGCCACAGGCCCCCAAACACAAACTATGGCCCTTTTCCCTGGAAGTAAAACTGACCTGCCCATCTTCTGGCTGGCAGATTGCAGGAGCCACATGGCTCTATCAAACCAGCCCGACTCGGCACTGGTGCCACCTTTCATCTGGGAACCATCCTGAGTATCGTGCATTTTCAGGAGCCAGCTGGCCACTCCCAGCCTCAGGCCCCCAAACACAAACTACCGGCCCTCTTCCCCGGAAGTAAAACTGACCTGTCCATCTACTGGCTGGCAGATTGCAGGAGCCAGTTAGCTCTATCAAACCAGCCCGACTCGGCACTGGTGCCACCTTTCATCTGGGAACCATCCTGCGTGTCGTGGATTTTCAGGAGCCAGCCAGCCACTCTCAGCCACAGGGCCCCAAACACATACCACGGCCATTTTCCCTGGAAGAAAATCTCAGCGGCCCGCCTTCTGGCTGGCAGATTGCAGGATCCACTCGGTACTATCAAACCAGCCCGACTTGGCATTGGTGCCACCTTTCATCTGGGAACCATCCTGAGTATCGTGGATTTTCAGGAGCCAGCCGGCCACTCCCAGCCACAGGTCCCCAAAAACAAACTACGGCCCTTTTCCCTGGAAGTAAAACAGACCCGCCCATCATCTGGCTGGCAGATTGCAGGAGCCACTTGGCTCTATCAAACCAGCCCTACTCGGCACTGGTGCCCCCTTGGATCTGGGAACCATCCTGTGCAGCGTGGATTTCAAGGAGCCAGCCGGTCAATCCGATCCAAAGGCCCCCGAAAAAAAACCACAGCGCTTTCCCTGGCAAACAAAATTCACACACCCCGCTTCTGGCTGGCAGATTGCAGGAGCCACTTGGCTCTATCAAACCTGCCCGACTCGGCACTGGTGCCACATTTCATCTGGGAACCATCCTGTGTATCGGGGATTTTCGGGTGCCAGCTGGCCGCTCCCAGCCACAGGCCCCCGAACAAAAACTACGTCCCTTTTCCTTGGAAGTAAAACTGACCTGCCCATCTTCTGGCTGGCAGATTGCAGGAGACACTTGGCTCTATCAAAGCAGCCTGACTCGGCACTGGTTCCACTTTCCATCTTGGAACCATCCTGCGTATCGTGGATTTTCAGGAGCCAGCCGGCCATTCCCAGCCACAGGCCCCCAAAAAAAAGCTATGGTCCTTTTCCCTGGAAGTAAAACTGACCTGTCCATCTTCTGGCTGGCAGAATGCAGGAGCCACTTGGCTCTATCAAACCAGCTCGATTTGGCACTTGTGCCCTCTTGGGTCTGGGAACCATCCTGCGTATCGTGGATTTTCAGGAGCCAGCCGGCCACTCCCAGCCACAGGCCCCCAAACACAAACTACGGCCCTTTTCCCTGGAAGTAAAACTGACCTGCCCATCTTCTGGCTGGCAGATAGCAGGAGCCACATGGCTCTATCAAACCAGCCCGACTTGGCAGTGGTGCCAACTTGGGTCTGGCAATCATCCTGAGTATCGTGCATTTTCAGGAGCCAGCCGGCCACTCCCAGCCTCAGGCCCCCAAACACAAACTACTGGCCCTCTTCCCCGGAAGTAAAACTGACCTGTCCATCTTCTGGCTGGCAGATTGCAGGAGCCACTAAGCTCTATCAAACCAGCCCGACTCGGCACTGGTGCCACCTTTTATCGGGGAACCATCCTGCGTATCGTGGATTTTCAGGAGCCAGCCGGCCATTCCAGGCCACAGGCCCCGGAAAAAATACCACGGCCTTTTTCCCTGGCAAACAAAACTCAGCGACCCGCTTCTGGCTGGCAGATTGCAGGAGCCACTTGGCTCTATCACACCAGCCCGACTTGCCACTGGTGCCACCTTGGGTCTGGGAACCATCATGCGCCGCATGGATTTTAAGGAGCCAGCCGGCCACTCCCAGCCACTGGCCCCCAAACACAAACTACGGCCCTTTTCCCTGGGAAACAAAACTCACCTACCCCGCTTCTGGCTGGCAGATTGCAGGAGACACTTGGACCTATCAAACCAGCCGGCTTGGCACTGGTGACACCATTCATCTGGGAACCATCCTGCGTATCGTGGATTTTCAGGAGCCAGCCGGCCACACCCAGCGACAGGCGCCCAAACACACACTACAGCCCTTTTCCCTGGAAGTAAAACTGACCTGCCCATCTTCTGGCTGGCAGATTGCAGGAGCCACTTGGCTCTATCAAACCAGCCCGACTTGGCACTGGTGCCCCCTTGGGTCTGGGAACCATCCTGCGTGTCGTGGATTTTCCGGAGCCAGCCGGCCACTTCCAGGCCAGAGACCCCAAAAAAAAGCTATGGTCCTTTTCCCTGGCAAACAAAACTGACCCGCCCCGCTTCTGGCTGGCAGATTGCAGGAGCCACTTGGCTCTATCAAACCAGCCTGACTCGGCACTGGTGCCACCTTTCATCTGGGAACCATCCTGCGTATCGTGGATTTTCAGAAGCCAGCCGGCCACTCCCAGCCACAGGCCCCCAAACATATACCACGGCCCTTTTCCCTGGAAGTAAAACTGACCTGCCCACCTTCTGGCTGGCAAATTGCAGGAGACACTTGGCTCTATCAAACTAGCCCAACTCGGCACTGGTGCCACCTTGGGTCTGGGAACCATCATGCGCGGCGTGGATTTTAAGGAGCCAGCCGGCCATTCCCAGCCACAGGCCCCCAAACACAAACTACGGCCCTTTTCCCTGGAAGTAAAACAGACCTGCCCATCTTCTGGCTGGCAGATTGGAGGAGCCACTTGGCTCTATCACAGCACCCCGACTTGGCACTGGTGCCATTTTTCATTTGGGAAGCATCTTGCGTATCGTGGATTTTCAGGAGCCAGCCGGCCACTCCCAGCCACAGGCCCGAAAACAAACCACGGCCCTTTTCCCTGGCAAACAAAACTCACCCACCCCGCTTCTGGCTGGCAGATTGCAGGAGCCACTTGGCTCTATCAAACCAGCCTTACTCGGCACTGGTGCCACCTTTCATCTGGGAACCATCCGGCGCGGCGTGGATTTTAAGGAACCAGGCGCCCAATCCCTGCCACAGGCCCCGAAAACAAACCACGGCCCTTTTCCCTGGCAAACAAAACTCACCCACCCCGCTTCTGGCTGGCAGATTGCAGGAGCCACTTGATTCTATCAAACCAGCCCGACTCAGCACTGGTGCCACTTTTCATCTGCAACCGTCCTGTGTATCGGGGATTTTCAGGAGCCAGCCGGCCACTCCAGGCCACAGGCCCCCAAACACAAACTATGGCCCTTTTCCCTGGAAGTAAAACAGACCTGCCCATCTTCTGGCTGGCAGATTGCGGGAGACACTTGGTACTATCAAACCAGCCCGACTCAGCAGTGGTGCCACCATTCATCTGGGAACCATCCTGCGTATCGTGGATTTTCAGGAGCCAGCCGGCCACTCCCAGCCACAGGCCCCCAAACACAAACCACGGCCCTTTAACCTGAAAAACAAAACTGACCCGCCCCGCTCATGGCTGGCAGAATGCAGGAGCCACTTTGCTCTATCAAAGCAGCCTGACTCGGCACTGGTTCCAAATTTCATCTGGGAACCATCCTGCGTATCGTGGATTTTCAGGAGCCAGCCGGCCACTCTCAGCCACAGGCCCCCAAACACATACCACGGCCATTTTCCCTGGAAGAAAATCTCAGCGGCCCGCCTTCTGGCTGGCAGATTGCAGGAGCCACTCGGTATAATCAAGCCAGCCCGACTTGGCACTGGTGCCACCATTCATCTGGGAACCATCCTGCGCGGCGTGGATTTTAAGGAACCAGCCGGCCATTCCAGGCCACAGGCCCCGGAAAAAATACCACGGCCGTTTTCCCTTGCAAACAAAACTCACCCACCCCGCTTCTGGCTGGCAGATTGCAGGAGCCACATGGCTCTATCAAACCAGCCCGACTCGGCAATGGTGCCAACTTTCATGTGGGAACCATCCTGCGTATCGTGGATTTTCAGGAGCCAGCCGGCCACTGCCAGACACAGGCCCCCAAAGAAAAACTATGGCCCTTTCCCTGTAAGTAAAACAGACCTGCCTATCTTCTGGCTGGCGGACTGCAGGAGCCACTTGGTACTATCAAACCTGCCCAACTTGGCACTGGTGCCATTTTTTGTTTGGGAACCATCCTGCGTAACGTCGATTTTCAGGAGCCAGCCGGCCATTCCCAGCCACAGGCCCCCAAACACAAACTACGGCCCTTTTCCCTGGAAGTAAAACTGACCTGCCCATCTTCTGGCTGGCAGATTGCAGGAGCCACTTGGCTCTATCAAACCAGCCCGACTTGGCAGTGGTTCCAACTTGGGTCTGGGAACCATCATGCGCGGCGTGGATTTTAAGAAGCCAGGCGGCCATTCCCAGCCACAAGCCGCCGAAAACTAACCACGGCCCTTTTCCCTGGAAGTAAAACTGACCTGCCCATCTTCTGGCTGGCAGATTGCAGGAGCCACTTGGTACTATGAAACCAACCCGACTCGGCACTGGTTCCCCCTTGGGTCTGGGAACCATCATGCGCGGCCTGGATTTTAAGCCGCCAGCCGGCCACTCCCAGCCACAAGCCCCCAAACACAAACTACGGCCCTTTTCCCTGGCACTAAAACTGACCTGCCCATCTTCTGGCTGGCAGATTGCAGGAGCCACTTGGCTCTATCAAAACAGCCCGACTCGGCACTTGTGCCACCTTTCATCTGGGAACCATCCTGCGTACCGTGGATTTTCAGTAGCCAGACGGCCACTCCCAGCCACAGACACCCAGCACAAACCACGGCCCTTTTCCCTGGCAAACAAAACTCACCCGCCCCGCTTCTGGCTGGCCGATTGCAGGAGCCACTTGGCTCTATCAAACCAGCCCGACTCGGCACTTGTGCCACCTTTCATCTGGGAACCATCCTGCGTATCGTGGATTTTCAGGAGCCAGCCGGCCACTCCCAGCCACAGGCCCCCAAACACAGACTACGGCCCTTTTCCCTGGAAGTAAAACTGACCTGCCCATCATCTGGCTGGCAGATTGCAGGAGCCACTTGGCTCTATCAAACCAGCCTGACTCGGCACTGGTGCCCCCTTGGGTCTGGGAACCATCCGGCGCGGCGTGGATTTTATGAGCCAGCCAGCCATTCTTGGCCACAGGCCCCGGAAAACAAACCATGGTCCTTTTTCCTGGCAAACAAATCTCACCCACCCCGCTTCTGGCTGGCAGATTGCAGGAGACACTTGGCTCTATCAAACCAGCCCGACTCGGCACTTGTGCCACCTTTCTTTTGGAAGCATCTTGCGTATCGTGGGTTTTAAGGAGCCAGCCTGTCAATGCCTGCCACAGGCCCCCAAACAGAAACCACCACCCCATTCCCTGGAAACAAAATTCAGCCGCCCGGCTTCTTGCTTGCAGATTGCAGGAGCTACTCTGTATTCTCAAACCATCACGACTTGGCACTGGTGCCACCTTTTATCTGGGAACCACCCTGTGTATCGAGGATTTTCAGGAGCCAGCCGGCCACTCCCAGCCCCAGGCCCGGAAACACAAACCACAGCCCTTTTCCCTGGAAACAAAACTAGACAAATCTGGGACTTTTTTACCGACTAAAATTGTTTGAATAATCTCGTCATAATAATTGATTTCTAGAAGAAATTTTTAAAATCTTTCTTAGAGTTGAGAAAGTCCAGGATTGAGGTCTTTTGCTTCCCATGTCAATATTGCAACGAAATTATTAAATAAAGACCAACTCTTTATTTTTCTTTTTAACCCAAGTAATTAATTCCCATTCATTAATCCATTTTGTGGACCAATATTTGCCATTCTGATGGAAGTTGTCACTTCTTTACAATAGACATTCTGTGACTATGTTGACAAGTCTTGGGTGATGATCCTAACTGGTCTTAGATACACATAGGGGGAAATTTCCTCAGCCAGTGTCAGTCCTAAGCATGCGTATCAGAAGATCTTTCTATAGCTGGGAATTTTCCCATGAAAGGGATTCAGTTAGGGAAGAGACACTTGTCCCAGAGTTTTACATTCTTCTTGAACACTGCTTAAGGAACATGGATCCCATGTCCATTTGGATCTCTGTCTGCACAGAACTTTGTCATGCCAGTGCTTGAAATGCATCTCGAAGAGAATTCACTACACAGAATGAATGAGAGTGGTAGGGCTCAGTGGGGCTCACCAGGCCCAACCCCCCTGTTAAAGCAGGATACCTAGAGCCTCTTGCCCGGGATTCTATCTGGGTGTACTTTTAATGTCTTCTAAGATCCAGGCTTCAGAAGCTTTCTGGGCAGTCTGTGCCGCGGTTCAGTCACCGTCACAGTAAAACATCATTTGGTGATGTTCATAGGCAATCTCCTGTATTTCAGTGTGTGCCCACTGCCTCTTGTCTTTTCACTCAGCATCACTTAAAAGACACTGGTTCCCTCCCTTTTGCATTATTGCTTCCCGTATGTATGTGTGCAGCCACACATAAATGTAGATAAATGTAAAAACCTCCCTGAAGGCCACGCAGACAATATTCCCTTCATCTACCAGTCAAGTTGATTCATCAGAGGTGTTGAAAAAGTTGTTCAGCATGAAATTCCCCAGGAAAATCCACGCCGAGTACATTGCTTTGTCCTCCTTCATATGCCAGGCAAGGCTTTCAGGAATAGCTGCCCCATCAACTTCATGGGGATAAAAAAGAGGCTGGCTGATTTGTACTTTTCCGAGTCCTCCTAATTGCCATTTTTGAAGAGGGCAGTCTTTTGCTTTCATGCATTCTTAGCTACGGAAAACTCCATACTTTCGTCTTTAGCGTTTCTTGTCCTCTCCAACCTCGCAAAAAGTTTTTCCACTATGTCTGGCAAGGAGAATCTGGGTCAGGGCTGAAAACATCTCCCATAGTGTTGTACATGTTGCAGAGAAGTCTGCAGAGTGTTTTGCAGGAAGAAAAAGAAAGATGTCCAAAACACCTTCCAATCGAATGTTCATGTGTTTGGAAAAGCTAGGAGAGTTGTAAGGTACTGTTTTCTATCAGTTTGCAAGCTGCGCACACTACCCCAGTGTTGTGCAGCTTCATTCTCACCTTTCCGAAGCTACTGTTCCCTACGGCTTCCGGAGGCGAAGACGAGGTTTCGTCGAGCAAATGGGATTGTACCGGCGCCAATGCTGTAAAGTGCGGCGGCTTCGGCCGAAATGTGCCCGGGACCGGCGCTTACCTCCGGGGACATCCGTACCTTCTTCTTTAGGGACTTTTGTGGTCTACATCACTGCAAAAAGCTTTTCCACTATGTCTGGCAAGGAGAAACTGTGCCTGCACAGAAAATATCTCCCGTGGTGTTTTACATGCTGCAGAGAGCTCTGCAGAGTGTTTTGCAAAAAGAAAAAGAAAGTTTTCCAAAACACCTTCCAATCGAATGTTCATGTGTTTGGGAAGGGTAGGAAAGTGGTAAGGTACTGTTTTCTATCAGTTTGAAAGTTGAGCACACTATCCCAGTGTTGTGCAGCTTCATTCCCACCTTTCCGAAGCAGCCGCTCACTCCGGCCCCCGGAGACGAAGAGGCGGCTTCTTTGCGCAAAGGCGATTGTGCCGGTCACCGTGCACTCCAGTGCGGCGGCTGCTTCCGAAATGTGCCCGGGACCGGCGCTTACCTCCGGGGATATCCGTACCTTCTTCTTTCGGGACTTTTGTGGTCTACATCACTGGAAAAAGATTTTCCACTATGTCTGGCAAGGAGAAACTGTGCCTGCACAGAAAACATCTCCCGTGGTGTTTTACATGTTGCAGAGAGCTCTGCTGAGTGTTTTGCACCAAGAATAAGAAAGTTGTCCAAAACACCTTCTAACAGGATATTCATGTGTTTGGAAAAGGTAGGAAAGGGGTATGGTACTGTTTTCAATCAGTTTGCAAGCTGCACACACTATCCCAGTGATGTGCAGCTTCATTCCTCACCTTTTGAAAGCAGCCGCTCTCTCCGGCTCCCGGAGGCGAAGAATCGGCTTCTTCGCGCAAAGGCGATTGTGCCGGTCACAGTGCACTCCAGTGCGGCGGCTTCTTCCGAAATGCGCCCGGGCCAGCCGCTCACCTCCGGGGAACTCTGTATTTCGTCTTTAGCGTCTCTTGTGCTCTACATCACTACTAAAAGCATTTCCACTATGTCTGGCAAGTAGAAACTGTGCCTGTACAGAAAACATCTCCCATCATGTTTTACATGTTGCAGAGAGCTCTGCTGAGTGTTTTGCACGAAGAAAATAAAGTTGTTGAAAACACCTTCCAGCCCAATATTCATATGTTTGGAAAAGGTAGGAAAGTGGTAAGGTACTGTTTTTTATCAGTTGGCAAGCTGCGCACACTATCCCAGTGTTGTGCAGCTTCATTCTTCACCTTTTGAAAGCAGCCGCTCTCTCTGGCTCCCGAAGACGAAGAGGCGCCCCGGACCGGCGCTTACCTCCGGGGATATCCGTACCTTCTTCTTTCGGGACTTTTGTGGTCTACATCACTGCAAAACGATTTTCCACTATGTCTGGTAATGAGAAACTGTGCCTCACAGAAAACATCTCCCGTGGTGTTTTACATGTTGCAGAGAGTTCTGCAGAAGTTTATGCAAGAAGAAAAAGAAAGTTTTCCAAAACACCTTCCAATCGAATGTTCATGTGTTTGGAAAAGGTAGGAGATTGTTAAGGTAGTGTTTTTTATCTGTTTGCAAGCTGCGCACACTATCCCAGTGTTGTGCAGCTTCATTCTTCACCTTTTGAAAGCAGCCGCTCTCTCCGGCTCGCGGAGGCAAGGAAGCGGCTTCTTCGCTCAAAGGCGATTGTGCCGGTCACAGTGCACTGCAGTGCGGCAGCTTCTTCGAAATGTGCCTGAGACCTACGCTTAGCTCCGGGGAACTCCTTATTTCGACTTTAGCGTCTTTTGTTGTCTACATCACTGCAAAAAGATTTCCACTATGTCTGGCATGGAGAAACTGTGCCTGCACAGAAAACATCTCTCATGGTGTTTTACATGTTGCAGAGAGGTCTGCTGAGTGTTTTGCACGAAGAAAAAGAAAGTTTTCCAAAACACCTTCCAATCGAATGTTCATGTGTTTGGAAAAGGTAGGAAAGTTGTAAGGTAGTGTTTTCTATCAGTTTGCAAGCTGCGCACACTATCCCAGTCTTGTGCAGCTTCATTTCCACCTTTCCCATGCAGCCGCTCTCTCCGGCTCCCGGAGACGAAGAATCGGCTTCTTCGCGCAAAGGCGATTCTGCCGGTCACAGTGCACTCCAGTGCGGCGGCTTCTTCCGAAATGCGCCTGGGCCCGGCGCTTAGCTCCGGGGAACTCTGTATTTCGACTTTAGCGTCTCTTGTGTTCTACATCACTACTAAAAGCATTTCCACTATGTCTGGCAAGTAGAAACTGTGCCAGCACAGAAAACATCTCCCATCATGTTTCACATGTTGCAGAGAGCTCTGCTGAGTGCTTTGCACGAAGAAAATAAAGCTGCTGAAAACACCTTCTAACCGAATATTCATATGTTTGGAAAAGGTAGGAAAGTGGTAAGGCACTCTTTTCTATCAGTTTGCAAGCTGCGCACACTATCCCCGTGTTTTGCAGCTTCATTTCCACCTTTCCGAAGCAGCCGCTCTGTCTGGTTCGCGGAGGCAAGGAAGCGGCTTCTTCGCGCAAAGGCGATTGTGCCGGTCACAGTGCACTCCAGTGCGGCGGCTTCTTCCGAAATGTGCCCGGGACCGGCGCTTACCTCCGGGGACATCCGTACCTTCTTCTTTCGGGACTTTTGTGGTCTACATCACTGCAAAAAGCTTTTCTACTATGTCTGGTAATGAGAAACTGTGCCTGCACAGAAAACATCTCTCATGGTGTTTTACATGTTGAACAGAGCTCTGCTGAGTGTTTTTCACGAAGAATAAGAAAGTTGTCCAAAACACCTTCTAACAGGATATTCATGTGTTTGGAAAAGGTAGGAAAGTTGTAAGGTACTGTTTTCTATCAGTTTGCAAGCTGCGCACACTATCCCAGTGTTGTGCAGCTTCATTTCCACCTTTCCGAAGCAGCCGCTCACTCCGGCCCCCGGAGACGAAGAGGCGGCTTCTTTGCGCAAAGGCGATTGTGCCAGTCACAGTGCACTCCAGTGCGGCGGCTTCTTCCGAAATGCGCCCGGGCCCGGCGCTTAGCTCCGGGGAACTTTGTACTTCGACTTTAGCGTCTCTTGTGTTCTACATCACTACTAAAAGCATTTCCACTATGTCTGGGGTGTAGAAAATGTGCCTGCACAGAAAACATCTCCCATCGTGTTTTACATGTTGCAGAGAGCTCTGCAGAGTGTTTTGCATGAAGAAAATAAAGTTGTTTAAAACACCTTCTAACCGAATATTCATATGTTTGGAAAAGGTAGGAAACTGCTAAAGTAATTTTTTTATCAGTTGGCAAGCTGCGCACACTATCCCAGACTTGTGCAGCTTCATTCTTCACCTTTTGAAAGCAGCCGCTCTCTCCGGCTCCCGGAGGCGAAGAATCGGCTTCTTCGCGCAAAGGCGATTGTGCCGGTCACAGTGCACTCCAGTGCGGCGGCTTCTTCCGAAATTTGCCCGGGACCGGCGCTTACCTCCGGGGACATCCGTACCTTCTTCTTTCGGGACTCTTGTGGTCTACATCACTGCAAAACGCTTTTCCACTATGTCTGGTAATGAGAAACTGTGCCTGCACAGAAAACATCTCTCACGATGTTTTACATGTTGCAGAGAGCTCTGCTGAGTGTTTTGCACGAAGAAAAAGAAAGTTTTCCAAAACACCTTCCAATCGAATGTTCATGTGTTTGGAAAAGGTAGGAGTGGTAAGGTACTGTTTTTTATCAGTTTGCAAGCTGCGCACACTATCCCAGTGTTGTGCAGCTTCATTTCCACCTTTCCGAAGCAGCCGCTCACTCCGGCCCCCGGAGACGAAGAGGCGGCTTCTTTGCGCAAAGGCGATTGTGCCAGTCACAGTGCACTCCAGTGCGGCGGCTTCTTCCGAAATGCGCCCGGGCCCGGCGTTTAGCTCCGGGGAACTTTGTATTTCGACTTTAGCGTCTTTTGTGGTCTACATCACTACTAAAAGCCTTTCCACTATGTCTGGCAAGTAGAAAATGTGCCTGCACAGAAAACATCTCCCATCGTGTTTTACATGTTGCAGAGAGCTCTGCAGAGTGTTTGCACGAAGAAAATAAAGTTGTTGAAAACACCTTCTAACCGAATATTCATATGTTTGGAAAAGGTAGGAAAGTGGTAAGGTACTTTTTTTATCAGTTGGCAAGCTGCGCACACTATCCCAGTGTTGTGCAGTTCATTCTTCACCTTTTGAAAGCAGCCGCTCTCTCCGGCTTGTGGAGACGAAGAATCGGCTTCTTCGCGCAAAGGCGATTGTGCCGGTCACAGTGCACTCCAGTGCGGCGGCATCTGCCGAAATGTGCCCGGGATCGGGCCATAGCTCCGGGGAGCTGCGTACCTTCGTCTTTCGGGACAATTGTGGTCTACATCATACAGAAAGGTTTTCCACTATGTTAGGCAAGGAGAATCTGTGCCAGCACAGAAAACATCTCCAATCGTGTATTGCATGTTGCAGAGAGCTCTGCAGAAGTTTATGCAAGAAGAAAAAGAGAGTTTTCCAAAACACCTTCCAATCGAATGTTCATGTGTTTGGAAAAGGTAGGAAAGTGGTAAGGTAGTGTTTTCTATCAGTTTGCAAGCTGCGCACACTATCCCAGTCTTGTGCAGCTTCATTCTTCACCTTTTGAAAGCAGCCGCTCTCTCCGGCTCCCGGAGGCGAAGAATCGGCTTCTTCGCGCAAAGGCGATTGTGCCGGTCACAGTGCACTCCAGTGCGGCGGCTCCTTCCGAAATGCGCCCGGGCCAGCCGCTCACCTCCGGGGAACTCTGTATTTCGACTTTAGCGTCTCTTGTGCTCTACATCACTACTAAAAGCATTTCCACTATGTCTGGCAAGTAGAAACTGTGCCTGTACAGAAAACATCTCCCATCATGTTTTACATGTTGCAGAGAGCTCTGCTGAGTGTTTTGCACGAAGAAAATAAAGTTGTTGAAAACACCTTCCAACCCAATATTCATATGTTTGGAAAAGGTAGGAAAGTGGTAAGGTACTGTTTTTTATCAGTTGGCAAGCTGCGCACACTATCCCAGTGTTGTGCAGCTTCATTCTTCACCTTTTGAAAGCAGCCGCTCTCTCTGGCTCCCGAAGACGAAGAGGCGCCCCGGACAGGCGCTTACCTCCGGGGATATCCGTACCTTCTTCTTTCGGGACTTTTGTGGTATACATCACTGCAAAACGATTTTCCACTATGTCTGGTAATGAGAAACTGTGCCTGCACAGAAAACATCTCTCACGATGTTTTACATGTTGCAGAGAGTTCTGCAGAAGTTTATGCAAGAAGAAAAAGAAAGTTTTCCAAAACACCTTCCAATCGAATGTTCATGTGTTTGGAAAAGGTAGGAGTGGTAAGGTACTGTTTTTTATCAGTTTGCAAGCTGCGCACACTATCCCAGTGTTGTGCAGCTTCATTTCCACCTTTCCGAAGCAGCCGCTCACTCCGGCCCCCGGAGACGAAGAGGCGGCTTCTTTGCGCAAAGGCGATTGTGCCAGTCACAGTGCACTCCAGTGCGGCGGCTTCTTCCGAAATGCGCCCGGGCCCGGCGTTTAGCTCCGGGGAACTTTGTATTTCGACTTTAGCGTCTTTTGTGGTCTACATCACTACTAAAAGCCTTTCCACTATGTCTGGCAAGTAGAAAATGTGCCTGCACAGAAAACATCTCCCATCGTGTTTTACATGTTGCAGAGAGCTCTGCAGAGTGTTTGCACGAAGAAAATAAAGTTGTTGAAAACACCTTCCAACCCAATATTCATATGTTTGGAAAAGGTAGGAAAGTGGTAAGGTACTTTTTTTATCAGTTGGCAAGCTGCGCACACTATCCCAGTGTTGTGCAGTTCATTCTTCACCTTTTGAAAGCAGCCGCTCTCTCCGGCCCCCGGAGGCGAAGAGGCGGCTTCTTTGCACAAAGGCGATTGTGCCGGTCGCAGTGCACTGCAGTGCGGCGGCTTCTTCCGAAATGTGCCCGGGACCGGCGCTTACCTCCGGGGACATCCGTACCTTCTTCTTTCGGGACTTTTGTGGTCTACATCTCTGCAAAACGCTTTTCCACTACGTCTGGCAAGGAGAAACTGTGCCTGCACAGAAAACATCTCTCATGGTGTTTTACATGTTGAACAGAGCTCTGCTGAGTGTTTTTCACGAAGAATAAGAAAGTTGTCCAAAACACCTTCTAACAGGATATTCATGTGTTTGGAAAAGGTAGGAAAGTTGTAAGGTACTGTTTTCTATCATTTGGCAAGCTTCACACAATATCCCCGTGTTGTGCAGCTTCATTTCCACCTATTCAAAGCAGCCGCTCTGTCTGGTTCGCGGAGGCAAGGAAGCGGCTTCTTCGCGCAAAGGCGATTCTGCCGGTCACAGTGCACTCCAGTGCGGCGGCTTCTTCCGAAATTTGCCCGGGACCGGCGATTACCTCCGGGGACATCCGTACCTTCTTCTTTCGGGACTCTTGTGGTCTACATCACTGCAAAACGCTTTTCCCCTATGTCTGGTAATGAGAAACTGTGCCTGCACAGAAAACATCTCTCACGATGTTTTACATGTTGCAGAGAGCTCTGCTGAGTGTTTTGCACGAAGAAAAAGAAAGTTTTCCAAAACACCTTCCAATCGAATGTTCATGTGTTTGGAAAAGGTAGGAGTGGTAAAGTACTGTTTTTTATCAGTTTGCAAGCTGCGCACACTATCCCAGTGTTGTGCAGCTTCATTCCCACCTTTCCGAAGCAGCCGCTCACTCCGGCCCCCGGAGACGAAGAGGCGGCTTCTTTGCGCAAAGGCGATTGTGCCAGTCACAGTGCACTCCAGTGCGGCGGCTTCTTCCGAAATGCGCCCGGGCCCGGCGTTTAGCTCCGGGGAACTTTGTATTTCGACTTTAGCGTCTCTTGTGTTCTACATCACTACTAAAAGCATTTCCACTATGTCTGGCAAGTAGAAAATGTGCCTGCACAGAAAACATCTCCCATCGTGTTTTACATGTTGCAGAGAGCTCTGCAGAGTGTTTTGCACGAAGAAAATAAAGTTGTTGAAAACACCTTCTAACCGAATATTCATATGTTTGGAAAAGGTAGGAAAGTGGTAAGGTACTTTTTTTATCAGTTGGCAAGCTGCGCACACTATCCCAGTTTTGTGCAGTTCATTCTTCACCTTTTGAAAGCAGCCGCTCTCTCCGGCTCCCGGAGACGAAGAATCGGCTTTTTCGCGCAAAGGCGATTGTGCCGGTCACAGTGCACTCCAGTGCGGCGGCATCTGCCGAAATGTGCCCGGGATCGGGCCATAGCTCCGGGGAGCTGCGTACCTTCGTCTTTCGGGACAATTGTGGTCTACATCATACAGAAAGGTTTTCCACTATGTTAGGCAAGGAGAATCTGTGCCAGCACAGAAAACATCTCCCATCGTGTTTTGCATGTTGCAGAGAGCTCTGCAGAAGTTTATGCAAGAAGAAAAAGAGAGGTTTCCAAAACACCTTCCAATCGAATGTTCATGTGTTTGGAAAAGGTAGGAAAGTGGTAAGGTAGTGTTTTCTATCAGTTTGCAAGCTGCGCACACTATCCCAGTCTTGTGCAGCTTCATTCTTCACCTTTTGAACGCAGCCGCTCTCTCCGGCTCCCGGAGGCGAAGAATCGGCTTCTTCGCGCAAAGGCGATTCTGCCGGTCACAGTGCACTCCAGTGCGGCGGCTTCTTGCGAAATGTACCCGGGACCGGCGATTACCTCCGGGGACATCCGTACCTTCTTCTTTCGGGACTTTTGTGGTCTACATCACTGCAAAACGCTTTTCCACTATGTCTGGTAATGAGAAACTGTGCCTGCACAGAAAACATCTCTCATGGTGTTTTACATGTTGCAGAGAGCTCTGCTGAGTGTTTTGCACGAAGAAAAAGAAAGTTTTCCAAAACACCTTCCAATCGAATGTTCATGTGTTTGGAAAAGGTAGGAGTGGTAAGGTACTCTTTTTTATCAGTTGGCAAGCTGCGCACACTATCCCATTGTTGTGCAGCTTCATTCTTCACCTTTTGAACGCAGCCGCTCTCTCCGGCTTCCGGAGGCGAAGAATCGGCTTCTTCGCGCAAAGGAGATTGTGCCGGTCACAGCGCACTCCAGTGCGGCGGCTTCTTCCGACATGTGCCCGGGCCAGCCGCTCACCTCCGGGGAACTCTGTATTTCGACTTTAGCGTCTCTTGTGTTCTACATCACTACTAAAAGCATTTCCACTATGTCTGGCAAGTAGAAACTGTGGCTGCACAGAAAACGTCTCCCATCATGTTTTACATGTTGCAGAGAGCTCTGCTGAGTGTTTTGCACGAAGAAAATAAAGTTGTTGAAAACACCTTCCAACCCAATATTCATATGTTTGGAAAAGGTAGGAAAGTGGTAAGGTACTGTTTTTTATCAGTTTGCAAGCTGCGCACCCTATCCCAGTGTTGTGCAGCTTCATTCTTCACCTTTTGAAAGCAGCCGATCTCTCTGGCTCCCGGAGACGAAGATGCGGCTTCTTCGCGCAAATGCGACTGTGGCGGTCACAGTGCACTCCAGTGCGGCGGCTTCTTCCGAAATGCGCCCGGGCCCGGCGCTTAGCTCCGGGGAGCTCCATATTTCGTCTTTAACGTCTTTTGTGGTCTATATCATTGCAAAGATCCTTTCCACTATGTCTGTCATGGAGAAACTGTGCCAGCACAGAAAACATCTCCCATCGTGTTTTACTTGTTTAGAGACCTCTGCAGAATATTTTGCAAGAAGAAGAATAAAGTTGTCCAAAACACATTCCAATCAAATATTCATGTGTTTGGAAAAGGTAGGAAAGTGGTAAGGTAGTGTTTTTTATCAGTTTGCAAGCTGCTCACACTATCCCCGTGTTGTGCAGCTTCATTTCCACCTTTCCGAAGCAGCCGCTCTGTCCGGCTGCCGGAGGCGAAGAATCGGCTTCTTCTCGCAAAGGCGATTTTGCCGGTCACAGTGCACTCCAGTGCGGCGGCTTCTTCCGAAATGTGCCCGGGCCCGGCGCTTAGCTCCGGGGACCTCCATATTTCGTCTTTAGCGTCTTTTGTGGTCTACATCACTGCAAAACGCTTTTCCACTATGTCTAGTAATGAGAAACTGTGCCTGCACAGAAAACATCTCTCGTGGTGTTTTACATGTTGCAGAGACGTCTGCAGTGTGTTTTGCAGGAAGAAAAAGAAAGTTTTCCAAAACACCTTCCAATCGAATGTTCATGTGTTTGGAAAAGGTAGGAGTGGTATAGTACTGTTTTTTATCAGTTGGCATGCTGCACACACTATCCCACTGATGTGCAGTTTCATTCTTCACCTTTTGAAACCAGCCGCTCTCTCCGGCTCCCGGAGGCCAAGAATCGGCTTCTTCGCGCAAAGGCGATTCTGCCGGTCACAGTGCACTCCAGTGCGGCGGCTTCTTCCGAAATGCGCCCGGGCCCGGCGCTTACCTCCGGGGACATCCGTACCTGCTTCTTTCGGGACTTTTGTGTTCTACATCACTGCAAAAAGCTTTTCCACTATGTCTGGCAAGGAGAAACTGTGCCTGTACAGAAAACATCTCCCATCGTGTTTGACATGTTGCAGAGAGCTCTGCTGAGTGTTTTGCACGAAGAAAAAGAAAGTTTTCCAAAACACCTTCCAATCGAATGTTCATGTGTTTAGAAAAGGTAGGAGAGTGGTAAGGTACTGTTTTTTATCAGTTGGCAAGCTGCACACACTATCCCAGTGTTGTGCAGCTTCATTCTTCACCTTTTGAAAGCAGCCGCTCTCTCCGGCTCCCGGAGGCGAAGAATCGACTTCTTCGCGCAAAGGCGATTGTACCGGTCACAGCGCACTCCAGTGCGGCGGCATCTGCCGAAATGTGCCCGGGACCGGGCCATAGCTCCGGGGAGCTGCGTACCTTCGTCTTTAGCGTCTTTTGTGGTCTACATCATTGCAAAAATCTTTTCCACCATGTCTGGCAAGGAAAAACTGTGCCAGCATAGAAAACATCTCCCATCGGATTTTACATTTTGCAGAGAAGTCTGCAGTGTGTTTTGCAGGAAGAAAAAGAAAGTTGTCCAAAACACTTTCCAACAGAATGTTCATGTGTTTGGAACAGTTTGAGAGTGGTAAGGTACTGTTTTGGGATCAGTGTGCATCTGTGCACACAATCCCAGTGTTGTGCTGCTTCATTCTTCAGCTTTCAGAGGTAGCCGCTCTCTCCGGCTTCCAGAGGCGAAGAAGCGGCTTCTTCGCGCAAAGGCGATTGTGCTGGTCACAGTGCACTGCAGACGGCGGCTTCTGCCGAAATGTGCCCCGTATCTGCTCATTGCTCCGGGCGTCTCTGTACCTTCCAATTCCGTTTTTGGTCTTGGCAATACAAATGGTTTACTTGCAGCAGTAGGATGGGACAGTGAACTGGACTTTTTGCTTTTAGAGAGAAGCTAATGAAAAAGTTTCACCAGGATCAGAGCAGGTTGTAAAACAGAAAAATTGTCATGAAAAGAAGCCAGCCTTGTGCCCTTAGATTTGCTAGCTGTGTTTGAACAGAATGAAATGTGTCAACTCGGTGTTCCTGGGTATCACATCAGTAACAGGTACTTCAGTTGCTGAATTTCTCTCGTCAAGTTAAGAAGAGAATCCAAGGAATTGTGATTTCATGCTCACAATTCACCCTATGGTGCCGAAAGGTGAAAAAGGGGTGGAAGGTGCACGGGTCAACTAACTTGAATGGCCTATGTAAATCAGCGGCCACTGATTTCCTGAAGGCTTCAACAGGTCAGTTGCCTATGTTTTTCTTGGAATTGTTTTAACCTTCGGTCCTGTTTTTCTTGGGATTCTTTTACCCTTTCCCTATTAGTTCAGCCTTTGGTCTCCAGCCTTTGCTGACATTTCAAGCATCTCGGTGGCCTGGAAATGTGTTGTCTTAATTGCTGACATCATTATTCCCTTCAAAGGGTTGTTTGCCTCAAGTCTCAGTTTTGCTGGTTCTCTGCTAGTTGATTGTCAGAGGGCAGCAGGTGTTGTGTAGGAGCAAGTACACAAACCCATAGCTCGCTTTTCTTTTGATTTGGCCTGTGTAGCTAATGGAATGACTGAACATCTGTGAGAGGCTTTCTCTCCCCGTTAGGTTTCACTGGAATGGCAGATGCAAATCGTCTACCTGAAGTCTTGGCACAGAAGAAAGTAGTGGCTTGCTGCTGCATCTAGCTAGAAGCTTACAAAAGGAAGGCCTTGGGCTGAGGCCCATTCCATTGGCTAAGTAGAAAAGGACTGTGGGAAGGTGAGGCAGCTGAATTAGAGGTAGATCAACAAGTTTTAGAACGGTCGTGTGTTCAAAGCCTGGTGTATGGTGGTTGGTTGAATGGTGTTTGTTATGGCTTAAAGCTATGGAACTGATAAAGGCAAAGTTGCAAGAAAGCAGCTCTCCTTTGCATCTTGCTGGGGACTCTGCTTCACCACGGACCCTCAACTCCAAGTTCACCAAGGAGATGATCAGTAGGACTGTTGCAGAGCTGCTGTGTGCATCTGAATGGAACGGCAGAGAGTGAAGCGCTGGACATTTCTGGCTTTAGTCCAATGCTGCTGCATTGGTGCCAGTTTAGTTGGTTTTCCATCAGTGGCCTTTCTGTCTAGAAGTACACTGCCCAGTGTACTTCTTTCCTAGTCTTTCTAGCATGTGATGCCGTTTCCTTCCTGTTGTTTTCATACCTTCCTTCAGTTGAAAGGATGATACAATGTTTCCATTTTGAAGATCCCTGTTAGGAAACACTATGCAAGAGGAGTCATCGCTCCCTTTTCTTCAGCCTCCTTTGTCATTTTCAGAGACTCATTTCAAATTTCTGCTAATGTCAAGACCAATACTGAGATTACCTAGCAGGGTTGGCACTCTCAGCTGCTTTCTTCTTTCATGCTGCTTCATACTGGATGTGACTTAAAAGGCCTCGTTTTGTCATCTGCATTCTGCTGTGATCCAAAGCTAAATATTCCAGGCGTGTGAACACAAAAAGAACTCCTAGGCTTTTGCAAGAACTAGCCCAGGAGGATTTGTGTTCCATTTGATCTCTACAGTGTTTCAGAAAAAAGGAGATTGTACTGTCTTCTTGTGTACTCTCTTCTTGTGCTCTCATGCCTTGCATGTCCTAGTTAATCTACCGGCGTGACTCATTTGGCATCATCTCATGGTACAAATTCTGCATAGTTTCGTGTCCTTACAAATGCCAGTTGCCAAGGAGCCTATCTGACCATTCAAGGGGCAAAGAATTGTAAGGCTGGCAAGTTCAGTTGCTGAAACTGTAAGTCATGCCATATCAAAGTGACAGAGGAAATCCATTGATCTAGGACTTTCAGCTGGACACCTCTGAGAATAGCAGCTTGTCAGCAATGACACAGCCATCTTCCTAGCTGTATTCCAGAAAGAGGAAAGGGACACCTTCAATGATTAATATGTTTGGCATGAGAAAAACGCAAGAAATGCACCGGAAATTACTTTAGTCAGATAAAGTGCGTTTCTCTAGTGAGAATTTTGCACTTGCTCTTTCTTGTCTGCGCCTCTACTTTTCACAGAAGACAGGGGAGCATTTCATTATTATTGTTCCTTTGTTTTCTTTCGTTGGCCTCCCTCTTTCCACCTCCAATTAACAAATTTGCCTTTCTTTACTGGCTTCTCTTACTTTACTACGAGAATTTTACATTAGGTCAACTTAAATAAAGGTCAAAGTTCTCAGACAGTGGAGAGAAGTAGAAGGTAGAGAAAAAAGAACAAAACAAATCCAGAAAAATAGACAAATTTTAACAGTCTTCTGTGAGAACATTAGGACACAAGGTTTCTTTGAACTGAGCAACGCAGGGGATATTTGACGCAGTCAAATCAGGCCGACATTGCACTGGAGCCAGAACGGGTCTGGAAACCATCCTGCGTCTCGTGGATTTTCAGGAGCCAGCAGCCCCTACCAGCTACAGTACCCCAAACACAAACGACGGCCCTTTTCCCTGAAAAAAAACTCAGCTGCCCCGCTTCTGGATGGCAGATTGCAGGAGTCACATGGTAATACACGACATGGTATTGGTGCCACCATTCATCTGGAAACCATCCTGCGCGGCGTGGATTTTCAGGAGCCAGCCGGCCATCCCCAGCCTCAGGCCCCCAAACTCAAACTACGGCCCTTTTCCCAGGCAAACAAAACTCACCCACCCCGCTTATGGCTGGCAGATTGCAGGAGGCACATGGCTCTATCAAACCAGCCCGACTTAACAGTGGTGCAAAATTCGGTCTGGGAATCATACTGCGTAAAGTGGATTTTCAGGAGCCAGCCGGCCATTCCTAGCCACAGGCCCCCAAACACAAACTACGGCCCTTCTCCCTGGAAGTAAAACTGACCTGCCCATCTTCTGGCTGGCAGATTGCAGGAGCCACTTGGCTCTATCAAACCAGCCCGACTTGGCACTGGTGCCCCCTTGGGTCTGGGAACCATCCTGCGTATCGTGGATTTTCATGAGCCAGCCGGCCACTCCCAGCCACAGGCCCCCAACACACACCGCGGCCCTTTACCCTGGCAAACAAAACTGACTCGCCCCGCTTCTGGCTGGCAGATTGCAGGAGCCACTTGGCTCTATCAAACCAGCCCGACTCGGCACTGGTGCCCCTTTGGTCTGGGAATCATCTTGCGTATCGTGGATTTTCAGGAGCCAGCCGGCCACTCCCAGCCACAGGCCCCCAAACACAAACTGTGGGCATTTTCCCTGGCAAACAAAACTGACGCACCCCGCTTCTGGTTGGCAGATTGCAGGAGCCACTTGGCTCTATCAAACCAGCCCGACTCGGCACTGGTGCCACCTTTCATCTGGGAACCATCCTACGTATCGTGGATTTTCAGGAGCCAGCAGGACATTCCGAGCCACAGGCTCCCGAAAAAAAACCACGGCCCTTTTCCCTGGAAAACAAAACAGACGCACCCCGCTTCTGGCTGGCAGATTGCAGGAGCCACATGGCTCTATCAAACCAGCCCAACTCGGCACTGGTGCCCCCTTGGGTCTGGGAACCATCATGCGCGGCGTGGATTTTAAGGAGCCAGCCGGCCATTCTCAGCCACAGGCCCCCAAACACAAACTACGGCCCTTTTCCCTGGAAGTAAAACAGACCTGCCCATCTTCTGGCTGTCAGATAGCAGGAGCCACATGGCTCTATCAAACCAGCCCGACTTGGCAGTGGTGCCAACTTGGATCTGGCAATCATCCTGAGTATCGTGCATTTTCAGGAGCCAGCCGGCCACTCCCAGCCTCAGGCCCCCAAACACAAACTACCGGCCCTCTTCCCCGGAAGTAAAACTGACCTGTCCATCTTCTGGCTGGCAGATTGCAGGAGCCACTTCGCTCTATCAAACCAGCCCGACTTGGCACTGGTGCCACCTTTCATCTGGGAACCATCCTGCGTATCGTGGATTTTCAGGAGCCAGCCGGCCACAGCCAGCCACAGGTCCCCAAAAACAAACTACGGCCCTTTTCCCTGGAAGTAAAATAGACCTGCCCATCATCTGGCTGACAGATTGCAGGAGCCACTTGGCTCTATCAAAACAGCCTGACTCGGCAGTGGTGCCACCTTTCATCTGGGAACCATCCTGCGCGGCGTGGATTTTAAGGAACCAGCCGGCCATTCAAGGCCACAGGCCCCGGAATAAAAACCACGGCCTTTTTCCCTGGCAAACAAAACTCAGCGACCCCGCTTCTGGCTGAACGATTGCAGGAGCCACATGGCTCTATCAAACCAGGCCAACTCGGCACTGGTGTCACCTTGGGTCTGGGAACAATCATGCGTGGGGTGGATTTTAAGGAGCCATACGGCCATTCTCAGCCACAGGCCCCATAACGCAAAATACAGCCCTTTTCCCGGGAAGTAAAACTGACCTGCCCATCTTCTGGCTGGCAGATTGCAGGAGCCACATGGCTCTATCAAACCAGCCCAACTCGGCACTGGTGCCACCTTCCATCTGGGAACCATCCTGCGTATCGTGGATTTTGAGGAGCCAGCCGGCCACTCCCAGCCACAGGCCCCAAAACGCAAAATACGGCCCTTTTCCCTGAAAGTAAAACTGACCTGCCCATCTTCTGGCTGGCAGATTGCAGTAGCCACGTGCCTCTATCAAACCAGCCCGACTTGGCACTGCTACCCCTTTGTGTCTAGGAACCATCTTACGTATCGTGGATTTTCAGGAGCCAGCCGGCCACTCCCAGCCACAGGCCCCCAACAGAAACAACATCCCATTTCCCTGGCGAACAAAACTGACCCGCCCCGCTCCTGGCTGGCAGATTGCAGGAGCCACTTGGCTCTATCAAACCAGCCCGACTTGGCACTGGTGCCATTTTTTTCATTTGGGAACCATCCAGCGCGGCATGGATTTTCAGGAGCCAGCCAGCCATTCCCAGCCACAGGCCCTCGAAAACAAATCACGGCCCTTTTCCCTGGCAAACAAAACTCACCCACCCCGCTTATGGATGGCAGATTGCAGGAGCCACTTGGCTCTATCAAACCAGCCCGACTTGGCACTGGTGCCATTTTTTTCATTTGGGAACCATCCAGCGCGGCATGGATTTTCAGGAGCCAGCCAGCCATTCCCAGCCACAGGCCCTCGAAAACAAATCACGGCCCTTTTCCCTGGCAAACAAAACTCACCCACCCCGCTTATGGATGGCAGATTGCAGGAGCCACTTGGCTCTATCAAACCAACCCGACTCAGCACTGTTGCCATTTTTCATTTGGGAACCATCCTGCGTATCGTGGATTTTCAGGAGCCAGCCGGCCATTCCCAGCCACAGGCCCCCAAACACAAACTACGGCCCTTTTCCCTGGAAGTAAAACTGACCTGTCCATCTTCTGGCTGGCAGATTGCAGGAGCCACATGGCTCTATCAAACCAGCCCAACTCGGACGTGGTGCCACCTTGGGTCTGGGAACCATCATGCGTGTCGTGGATTTTCAGGAGCCAGCCGGCCATTCCCAGCCACAGGCCCCCAACACAAACTACGGCCCTTTTCCCTGGAAGTAAAATTGACCTGCCCATCTTCTGGCTGGCAGATTGCAGGAGCAACTTGGCTCTATCAAACCAGCCCAACTCGGCACTGGTGCCACCATGGGTCTGGGAACCATCATGCGCGGCGCGGATTTTCAGGAGCCAGCCGGCCATTCCCAGCCACAGGCTCCCAAACACAAACTACGGCCCTTTTCCCTGGAAGTAAAACAGACCTGCCCATCTTCTGGCTGTCAGATTGCAGGAGCTACTTGGCACTATCAAACCAGCCCGACTTGGCACTGGTGCCATTTTTCATTTGGGAACCATCCTGCGTATCGTGGATTTTCAGGAGCCAGCCGGCCACTCCCAGCCACAGGCCCCCAAACACAACCTACGGCCCTTTTCCCTGGAAGTAAAACTGACCTGCCCATCTTCTGGCTGGCAGATTGCAGGAGCTACTTGGTACTATCAAACCAGCCTGACTTGGCACTGGTGCCATTTTTCATTTGGGAACCATCCTGCGTATCGTGGATTTTCAGGAGCAAGCCGGCCACTCCCAGCCACAGGCCCCCGAACAAAAACTATGGCCCATTTGCCTGGAAGTAAAACTGACCTGCCCATCTTCTGGCTGGCAGATTGCAGGAGCCACTTGGCTCTATCAAACCAGCCCGACTCGGCACTGGTGCCACCTTTCATCTGGGAACTCTCCTGCGTGTCGTGGATTTTCAGGAGCCAGCCGGCCATTCCCAACCACAGGCCCCTGAAAAAAAGCTATGGTCCTTTTCCCTGGAAGTAAAACTGACCTGTCCATCTTCTGGCTGGCAGAATGCAGGAGCCACTTGGCTCTATCAAACCAGCTCTATTTGGCACTGGTACCCCCTTGGGTCTGGGGACCACCCTGCGTATCGTGGATTTTCAGGAGCCAGCCGGCCACTCCCAGCCACAGGCCCCCAAACACAAACTACGGCCCTTTTCCCTGGAAGTAAAACTGACCTGCCCATCTTCTGGCTGGCAGATTGCAGGAGCCACATGGCTCCATCATACCAGCCCGACTTGGCAGTGGTGCCAACTTGGGTCTGGCAATCATCCTGAGTATCGTGCATTTGCAGGAGCCAGCCGGCCACTCCCAGCCTCAGGCCCCAAAACACAAACATCCGGCCCTCTTCCCCGGAAGTAAAACTGACCTGTCCATCTTCTGGCTGGCAGATTGCAGGAGCCACTTAGCTCTATCAAACCAGCCCGACTCGGCACTAGTGCCACCTTTCATCTGGGAACCATCCTGCGTGTCGTGGATTTTCAGGAGCCAGACAGGCACTCTCAGCAACAGGGCCCCAAACACATACCACGGCCATTTTCCCTGGAAGAAAATCTTAGCGGCCCATCTTCTGGCTGGCAGATTGCAGGAGCCACGCGGTACTATCAAACCAGCCCGAATTGGCACTGGTGCCATTTTTTTCATTTGGGAACCATCCAGTGCGGCATGGATTTTCAGGAGCCAGCCGGCCACTCCCAGCCACAGGGCCCCAAACACAAACTACGGCACTTTTCCCTGGAAGTAAAACTGACCTGCCCATCTTCTGGCTGACAGATTGCAGGAGCCACATGGCTCTATCAAACCAGCCCAACTCGGACTTGGTGCCACCTTGGGTCTGGGAACCATCCTGCGCGGCGTGGATTTTCAGGAGCCAGCCGGCCACTCCCAGCCACAGGCCCTGAAAACAAACCACGGCCCTTTTCCCTGGCAAACAAAACTCACCCACCCCGCTTCTGGCTGGCAGATTGCAGGAGCCACTTGGCTCTATCAAACCAGCCCGACTCGGCACCGGTGCCACCTTGGGTCTGGGAACCATCATGCGCGGCGTGGATTTTCAGGAGCCAGCCGGCTATTCCCCGACACAGGCCCCCAAACACAAACTACGGCCCTTTTCCCTGGAAGTAAAACTGACCTGCCCATCTTCTGGCTGGCAGATTGCAGGAGCCACTTAGCTCTATCAAACCAGCCCGACTCGGCACTGGTGCCACCTTTCATCTGGGAACCATCCTGCGTATCGTGGATTTTCAGGAGCCAGCCGGCCATTCCCAACCACAGGCCCCCAAAAAAAAGCTATGGTCCTTTTCCCTGGAAGTAAAACTGACCTGTCCATCTTCTGGCTGGCAGAATGCAGGAGCCACTTGGCTCTATCAAACCAGCCCAATTTGGCACTGGTGCCCCCTTGGGTCTGGGAACCACCCTGCGTATCGTGGATTTTCATGAGCCAGCCGGCCACTCCCAGCCACAGGCCCCCAACACACACCGCGGCCCTTTACCCTGGCAAACAAAACTGACTCGCCCCGCTTCTGGCTGGCAGATTGCAGGAGCCACTTGGCTCTATCAAACCAGCCCGACTCGGCACTGGTGCCCCTTTGGTCTGGGAATCATCTTGCGTATCGTGGATTTTCAGGAGCCAGCCGGCCACTCCCAGCCACAGGCCCCCAAACACAAACTGTGGGCATTTTCCCTGGCAAACAAAACTGACGCACCCCGCTTCTGGTTGGCAGATTGCAGGAGCCACATGGCTCTATCAAACCAGCCCGACTCGGCACTGGTGCCACCTTTCATCTGGGAACCATCCTACGTATCGTGGATTTTCAGGAGCCAGCAGGACATTCCGAGCCACAGGCTCCCGAAAAAAAACCACGGCCCTTTTCCCTGGAAAACAAAACAGACGCACCCCGCTTCTGGCTGGCAGATTGCAGGAGCCACATGGCTCTATCAAACCAGCCCAACTCGGCACTGGTGCCCCCTTGGGTCTGGGAACCATCATGCGCGGCGTGGATTTTAAGGAGCCAGCCGGCCATTCTCAGCCACCGGCCCCCAAACACAAACTACGGCCCTTTTCCCTGGAAGTAAAACAGACCTGCCCATCTTCTGGCTGTCAGATAGCAGGAGCCACATGGCTCTATCAAACCAGCCCGACTTGGCAGTGGTGCCAACTTGGATCTGGCAATCATCCTGAGTATCGTGCATTTTCAGGAGCCAGCCGGCCACTCCCAGCCTCAGGCCCCCAAACACAAACTACCGGCCCTCTTCCCCGGAAGTAAAACTGACCTGTCCATCTTCTGGCTGGCAGATTGCAGGAGCCACTTCGCTCTATCAAACCAGCCCGACTTGGCACTGGTGCCACCTTTCATCTGGGAACCATCCTGCGTATCGTGGATTTTCAGGAGCCAGCCGGCCACAGCCAGCCACAGGTCCCCAAAAACAAACTACGGCCCTTTTCCCTGGAAGTAAAATAGACCTGCCCATCATCTGGCTGACAGATTGCAGGAGCCACTTGGCTCTATCAAAACAGCCTGACTCGGCAGTGGTGCCACCTTTCATCTGGGAACCATCCTGCGCGGCGTGGATTTTAAGGAACCAGCCGGCCATTCAAGGCCACAGGCCCCGGAATAAAAACCACGGCCTTTTTCCCTGGCAAACAAAACTCAGCGACCCCGCTTCTGGCTGAACGATTGCAGGAGCCACATGGCTCTATCAAACCAGGCCAACTCGGCACTGGTGTCACCTTGGGTCTGGGAACAATCATGCGTGGGGTGGATTTTAAGGAGCCATACGGCCATTCTCAGCCACAGGCCCCATAACGCAAAATACAGCCCTTTTCCCGGGAAGTAAAACTGACCTGCCCATCTTCTGGCTGGCAGATTGCAGGAGCCACATGGCTCTATCAAACCAGCCCAACTCGGCACTGGTGCCACCTTCCATCTGGGAACCATCCTGCGTATCGTGGATTTTGAGGAGCCAGCCGGCCACTCCCAGCCACAGGCCCCAAAACGCAAAATACGGCCCTTTTCCCTGAAAGTAAAACTGACCTGCCCATCTTCTGGCTGGCAGATTGCAGTAGCCACGTGCCTCTATCAAACCAGCCCGACTTGGCACTGCTACCCCTTTGTGTCTAGGAACCATCTTACGTATCGTGGATTTTCAGGAGCCAGCCGGCCACTCCCAGCCACAGGCCCCCAACAGAAACAACATCCCATTTCCCTGGCGAACAAAACTGACCCGCCCCGCTCCTGGCTGGCAGATTGCAGGAGCCACTTGGCTCTATCAAACCAGCCCGACTTGGCACTGGTGCCATTTTTTTCATTTGGGAACCATCCAGCGCGGCATGGATTTTCAGGAGCCAGCCAGCCATTCCCAGCCACAGGCCCTCGAAAACAAATCACGGCCCTTTTCCCTGGCAAACAAAACTCACCCACCCCGCTTATGGATGGCAGATTGCAGGAGCCACTTGGCTCTATCAAACCAGCCCGACTTGGCACTGGTGCCATTTTTTTCATTTGGGAACCATCCAGCGCGGCATGGATTTTCAGGAGCCAGCCAGCCATTCCCAGCCACAGGCCCTCGAAAACAAATCACGGCCCTTTTCCCTGGCAAACAAAACTCACCCACCCCGCTTATGGATGGCAGATTGCAGGAGCCACTTGGCTCTATCAAACCAACCCGACTCAGCACTGTTGCCATTTTTCATTTGGGAACCATCCTGCGTATCGTGGATTTTCAGGAGCCAGCCGGCCATTCCCAGCCACAGGCCCCCAAACACAAACTACGGCCCTTTTCCCTGGAAGTAAAACTGACCTGTCCATCTTCTGGCTGGCAGATTGCAGGAGCCACATGGCTCTATCAAACCAGCCCAACTCGGACGTGGTGCCACCTTGGGTCTGGGAACCATCATGCGTGTCGTGGATTTTCAGGAGCCAGCCGGCCATTCCCAGCCACAGGCCCCCAACACAAACTACGGCCCTTTTCCCTGGAAGTAAAATTGACCTGCCCATCTTCTGGCTGGCAGATTGCAGGAGCAACTTGGCTCTATCAAACCAGCCCAACTCGGCACTGGTGCCACCATGGGTCTGGGAACCATCATGCGCGGCGCGGATTTTCAGGAGCCAGCCGGCCATTCCCAGCCACAGGCTCCCAAACACAAACTACGGCCCTTTTCCCTGGAAGTAAAACAGACCTGCCCATCTTCTGGCTGTCAGATTGCAGGAGCTACTTGGCACTATCAAACCAGCCCGACTTGGCACTGGTGCCATTTTTCATTTGGGAACCATCCTGCGTATCGTGGATTTTCAGGAGCCAGCCGGCCACTCCCAGCCACAGGCCCCCAAACACAACCTACGGCCCTTTTCCCTGGAAGTAAAACTGACCTGCCCATCTTCTGGCTGGCAGATTGCAGGAGCTACTTGGTACTATCAAACCAGCCTGACTTGGCACTGGTGCCATTTTTCATTTGGGAACCATCCTGCGTATCGTGGATTTTCAGGAGCAAGCCGGCCACTCCCAGCCACAGGCCCCCGAACAAAAACTATGGCCCATTTGCCTGGAAGTAAAACTGACCTGCCCATCTTCTGGCTGGCAGATTGCAGGAGCCACTTGGCTCTATCAAACCAGCCCGACTCGGCACTGGTGCCACCTTTCATCTGGGAACTCTCCTGCGTGTCGTGGATTTTCAGGAGCCAGCCGGCCATTCCCAACCACAGGCCCCTGAAAAAAAGCTATGGTCCTTTTCCCTGGAAGTAAAACTGACCTGTCCATCTTCTGGCTGGCAGAATGCAGGAGCCACTTGGCTCTATCAAACCAGCTCTATTTGGCACTGGTACCCCCTTGGGTCTGGGGACCACCCTGCGTATCGTGGATTTTCAGGAGCCAGCCGGCCTCTCCCAGCCACAGGCCCCCAAACACAAACTACGGCCCTTTTCCCTGGAAGTAAAACTGACCTGCCCATCTTCTGGCTGGCAGATTGCAGGAGCCACATGGCTCCATCATACCAGCCCGACTTGGCAGTGGTGCCAACTTGGGTCTGGCAATCATCCTGAGTATCGTGCATTTGCAGGAGCCAGCCGGCCACTCCCAGCCTCAGGCCCCCAAACACAAACATCCGGCCCTCTTCCCCGGAAGTAAAACTGACCTGTCCATCTTCTGGCTGGCAGATTGCAGGAGCCACTTAGCTCTATCAAACCAGCCCGACTCGGCACTAGTGCCACCTTTCATCTGGGAACCATCCTGCGTGTCGTGGATTTTCAGGAGCCAGACAGGCACTCTCAGCAACAGGGCCCCAAACACATACCACGGCCATTTTCCCTGGAAGAAAATCTTAGCGGCCCATCTTCTGGCTGGCAGATTGCAGGAGCCACGCGGTACTATCAAACCAGCCCGAATTGGCACTGGTGCCATTTTTTTCATTTGGGAACCATCCAGTGCGGCATGGATTTTCAGGAGCCAGCCGGCCACTCCCAGCCACAGGGCCCCAAACACAAACTACGGCACTTTTCCCTGGAAGTAAAACTGACCTGCCCATCTTCTGGCTGACAGATTGCAGGAGCCACATGGCTCTATCAAACCAGCCCAACTCGGACTTGGTGCCACCTTGGGTCTGGGAACCATCCTGCGCGGCGTGGATTTTCAGGAGCCAGCCGGCCACTCCCAGCCACAGGCCCTGAAAACAAACCACGGCCCTTTTCCCTGGCAAACAAAACTCACCCACCCCGCTTCTGGCTGGCAGATTGCAGGAGCCACTTGGCTCTATCAAACCAGCCCGACTCGGCACCGGTGCCACCTTGGGTCTGGGAACCATCATGCGCGGCGTGGATTTTCAGGAGCCAGCCGGCTATTCCCCGACACAGGCCCCCAAACACAAACTACGGCCCTTTTCCCTGGAAGTAAAACAGACCTGCCCATCTTCTGGCTGTCAGATTGCAGGAGCCACTTGGCTCTATCAAACCAGCCCGATTTGGCACTGGGGCCCCTTGGGTCTGGAAACCATCCTGCGTATCGTGGATTTGCAGGAGCCAGTAGGCCACTCCCAGCCGCAGGACCCCAAAAAAAAAACTACGGCCCTTTTCCCTGGAAGGAAAACTGACCTGCCCATCTTCTGGCTGGCAGATTGCAGGAGCCACTTGGCTCTATCAAACCAGCCCGATTTGGCCCTGGTGCCCCCTTGGGTCTGGGAACCACCCTGCGTATCGTGGATTTTCAGGAGCCAGCCGGCCACTCCCAGCCACAGGCCCCCAAACACAAACTACGGCCCTTTTCCCTGGAAGTAAAACTGACCTGTCCATCTTCTGGCTGGCAGATTGCAGGAGCCACTTAGCTCTATCAAACCAGCCCGACTCGGCACTGGTGCCACCTTTCATCTGGGAACCATCCTGCGTATCGTGGATTTTCAGGAGCCAGCCGGCCATTCCCAACCACAGGCCCCCAAAAAAAAGCTATGGTCCTTTTCCCTGGAAGTAAAACTGACCTGTCCATCTTCTGGCTGGCAGAATGCAGGAGCCACTTGGCTCTATCAAACCAGCCCAATTTGGCACTGGTGCCCCCTTGGGTCTGGGAACCACCCTGCGTATCGTGGATTTTCAGGAGCCAGCCGGCCATTCCCAGCCCCAGGCCCCCAAACACAAACTACGGCCCTTTTCCCTGGAAGTAAAACTTACCTGCCCATCTTCTGGCTGGCAGATAGCAGGAGCCACATGGCTCTATCAAATCAGCCCGACTTGGCAGTGGTGCCAACTTGGGTCTGGCAATCATCCTGAGTATAGTGCATTTTCATGAGCCAGCCGGCCACTCCCAGCCTCAGGCCCCCAAACACAAACTACTGCCCTCTTCCCCGGAAGTAAAACTGACCTGTCCATCTTCTGGCTGGCAGATTGCGGGAGCCACTTAACTCTATCAAACCAGCCCAACTCGGCACTGGTGCCACCTTTCATCTACGAACCATCCTGCGTGTCGTGGATTTCCAGGAGCCAGCCAGCCACTCTCAGCCACAGGGCCCCAAACACATACCACGGCCATTTTCCCTGGAAGAAAATCTTAGCGGCCCGCCTTCTGGCTGGCAGATTGCAGGATCCACTCGGTACTATCAAACCAGCCCGACTTGGCACTGGTGCCACCTTTCATCTGGGAACCATCCTGCGTATCGTGGATTTTCGGGAGCCAGCCGGCCACTCCCAGCCACAGGTCCCCAAAAACAAACTACGGCCCTTTTCCCTGGAAGTAAAATAGACCTGCCCATCATCTGGATGGCAGATTGCAGGAGCCACTCGGTACTATCAAAACAGCCCGACTCGGCACTGGTGCCACCTTTCATTTGGGAACCATCCTGCGCGGCATGGATTTTAAGGAACCAGCCGGCCATTCAAGGCCACAGGCCCCGGAATAAAAACCACGGCCTTTTTCCCTGGCAAACAAAACTCAGCGACCCCGCTTCTGGCTGACAGAATGCAGTAGTCACATGGCTCTATCACACCAGCCCAACTCGGCACTGGTGCCACCTTGGGTCTGGGAACCATCATGCGCGGCGTGGATTTTAAGGAGCCAGCCGGCCATTCCATGCCACAGGGCCCCAAACACAAACTGCGGCCCTTTTCCCTGGAAGTAAAACAGACATGCCCATCTTCTGGCTGGCAGATTGCAGGAGCCACTTGGCTCTATCAAACCAGCCCGACTCGGCACTGGTGCCATATTTTTCATTTGGGAACCATCCAGCGCGGCATGGATTTTCAGGAGCCAGCCGGCCATTCCCAGCCACAGGCCTCCGAAAACAAATCACGGCCCTTTTCCCTGGCAAACAAAACTCACCCACCCCGCTTATGGATGGCAGATTGCAGGAGCCACTTGGCTCTATCAAACCAGCCCGACTCAGCACTGGTGCCACCTTTCATCTGGGAACCATCCTGTGTATTGGGGATTTTCAGGAGCCAGCCGGCCATTCCCAGCCCCAGGCCCCGAACACAAACTACGGCCCTTTTCCCTGGAAGTAAAATTGACCTGTCCATCTTCTGGCTAGCAGATTGCAGGAGCAACTTGGCTCTATCAAGCCAGCCCAACTCGGCACTGGTGCCACCTTGGGTCTGGGAACCATCATGCGCGGCGTAGATTTTCAGGAGCCAGCCAGCCATTCCCAGCCACAGGCCCCCAACACAAACTACGGCCCTTTTCCCTGGAAGTAAAACAGACCTGCCCATCTTCTGGCTGTAAGATTGCAGGAGCTACTTGGTACTAACAAACCAGCCCGACTTGGCACTGGTGCCATTTTTCGTTTGGGAACCATCCTGCGTATCGTGGATTTTCAGGAGCCAGCCGGCCACTCCCAGCCACAGGCCCCCAAACACAACCTACGGCCCTTTTCCCTGGAAGTAAAACTGACCTGCCCATCTTCTGGCTGGCAGATTGCAGGAGCCACTTGCCTCTATCAAACCAGCCCGACTCGGCACTGGTGCCACCTTGGGTCTGGGAACAATCCTGCGCGGCGTGGATTTTCAGGAGCCAGCCGGCAACTCCCAGCCACAGGCCCTGAAAACAAACCACGGCCCTTTTCCCGAGCAAACAAAACTCACCCACCCCGCTTCTGGCTAGCAGATTGCAGGAGCCACTTGGCTCTATCAAACTAGCCCGACTTGGCACTGGTGCCACCTTTCATCTGGGAACCATCCTGCGTATCGTGGATTTTCAGGAGCCAGCCGGCCACTCCCAGCCACAGGCCCCCTAACAAAAACTACGGCCCATTTCCCTGGAAGTAAAACGGACCTGTCCATCTTCTGGCTGGCAGAATGCAGGAGCTACTTGGCTCTATCAAACCAGCCCGATTTGGCCCTGGTGCCCCCTTGGGTCTGGGAACCACCCTGCGTATCGTGGATTTTCAGGAGCCAGCCGGCCACTCCCAGCCACAGGCCCCCAAACACAAACTACGGCCCTTTTCCCTGGAAGTAAAACTGACCTGTCCATCTTCTGGCTGGCAGATTGCAGGAGCCACTTAGCTCTATCAAACCAGCCCGACTCGGCATTGGTGCCACCTTTCATCTGGGAACCATCCTGCGTGTCGTGGATTTTCAGGAGCCAGACAGGCACTCTCAGCCACAGGGCCCCAAACACATACCACGGCCATTTTCCCTGGAAGAAAATCTTAGCGGCCCATCTTCTGGCTGGCAGATTGCAGGAGCCACGCGGTACTATCAAACCAGCCCGAATTGGCACTGGTGCCATTTTTTTCATTTGGGAACCATCCAGTGCGGCATGGATTTTCAGGAGCCAGCCGGCCACTCCCAGCCACAGGGCCCCAAACACAAACTACGGCACTTTTCCCTGGAAGTAAAACTGACCTGCCCATCTTCTGGCTGACAGATTGCAGGAGCCACATGGCTCTATCAAACCAGCCCAACTCAGCACTGGTGCCACCTTGGGTCTGGAACCATCATGCGCGGCGTGGATTTTAAGGAGCCAGCCGGCCATTCCCAGCCACAGGGCCCCAAACACAAACTACGGCCCTTTTCCCTGGAAGTAAAACAGACCTGCCCATCTTCTGGCTGTCAGATTGCAGGAGCTACTTGGCTCTATCAAACCAGCCCGACTCGGCACTGGTGCCCCCTTGGGTCTGGGAACCATCCTGCGCGGCGTGGATTTTCAGGAGCCAGTAGGCCACTCCCAGCCGCAGGACCCCAAACAAAAAACTACGGCCCTTTTCCCTGGAAGGAAAACTGACCTGCCCATCTTCTGGCGGGCAGATTGCAGGAGCCACTCGGTACTATCAAACCAGACCGACTTGGCACTGGTGCCATTTTTTTCATTTGGGAACCATCCTGCGTATCGTGGATTTTCAGGAGCCAGCCGGCCACAGCCAGCCACAGGTCCCCAAAAACAAACTACGGCCCTTTTCCCTGGAAGTAAAATAGACCTGCCCATCATCTGTATGGCAGATTGCAGGAGCCACTTGGCTCTATCTAAACAGCCCGACACGGCACTGGTGCCACCTTTCATCTGGGAACCATCCTGCGCGGCGTGGATTTTAAGGAACCAGCCGGCCATTCAAGGCCACAGGCCCCGGAATAAAAACCACGGCCTTTTTCCCTGGCAAATAAAACTCAGCGACCCCGCTTCTGGCTGACAGATTGCAGGAGCCACATGGCTCTATCAAACCAGCCCAACTCGGCACTGGTGTCACCTTGGGTCTGGGAACAATCATGCGTGGGGTGGATTTAAAGGAGCCATACGGCCATTCTCAGCCACAGGCCCCATAACGCAAAATACGGCCCTTCTCCCTGGAAGTAAAACTGACCTGCCCATCTTCTGGCTAGCAGATTGCAGGAGCAACTTGGCTCTATCAAACCAGCCCAACACGGCACTGGTGCCATTTTTTTCCTTTGGGAAACATCCAGCGCGGCATGGATTTTCAGGAGCCAGCCGGCCATTCCCAGCCACAGGCCCCCGAAAACAAATCACGGCCCTTTTCCCTGGCAAACAAAACTCACCCACCCCGCTTATGGATGGCAGATTGCAGGAGCCACTTGGCTCTATCAAACCAACCCGACTCAGCACTGGTGCCATTTTTCATTTGGGAACCATCCTGCGTATCGTGGATTTTCAGGAGCCAGCCGGCCACTCCCAGCCACAGGCCCCCAAACACAAACTACGGCCCTTTTCCCTGGAAGTAAAACTGACCTGCCCATCTTCTGGCTGGCAGATTGCAGGAGCCACATGGCTCTTTCAAACCAGCCCAACTCGGACCTGGTGCCACCTTGGGTCTGGGAACCCTCATGCGCGGCGTGGATTTTAAGGAGCCAGCCGGCCATTCCCAGCCACAGGCCCCCAACACAAACTACGGCCCTTTTCCCTGGAAGTAAAATTGACCTGCCCATCTTCTGGCTGGCAGATTGCAGGAGCAACTTGGCTCTATCAAACCAGCCCAACTCGGCACTGGTGCCACCATGGGTCTGGGAACCATCATGCGCGGCGCGGATTTTCAGGAGCCAGCCGGCCATTCCTAGCCACAGGCCCCCAACACACACCGCGGCCCTTTACCCTGGCAAACAAAACTGACTCGCCCCGCTTCTGGCTGGCAGATTGCAGGAGCCACTTGGCTCTATCAAACCAGCCCGACTCGGCACTGGTGCCCCTTTGGTCTGGGAATCATCCTGCGTATCGTGGATTTTCAGGAGCCAGCCGGCCACTCCCAGCCACAGGCCCCCAAACACAAACTACGGCCCTTTTCCCTGGAAGTAAAACTGACCTGCCCATCTTGTGGCTGGCAGATTGCAGGAGCCACTTGGCTCTATGAAACCAGCCCGACTCGGCACTGGTGCCACCTTTCATCTGGGAACCATCCTGAGTATCGTGCATTTTCAGGAGCCAGCTGGCCACTCCCAGCCTCAGGCCCCCAAACACAAACTACCGGCCCTCTTCCCCGGAAGTAAAACTGACCTGTCCATCTACTGGCTGGCAGATTGCAGGAGCCACTTGGCTCTATCAAACCAGCCCGACTCGGCACTGGTGCCCCCTTGGGTCTGGGAACCATCCTGCGCGGCGTGGATTTTCAGGAGCCAGCCGGCCACTCCCAGCCACAGGCCCTGAAAACAAACCACGGCCCTTTTCCCTGGCAAACAAAACTCACCCACCCCACTTCTGGCTGGCAGATTGCAGGAGCCACTTGGCTCTATCAAACCAGCCCGACTCGGAACCGGTGCCACCTTGGGTCTGGGAACCATCATGCGCGGCGTGGATTTTCAGGAGCCAGCGGGCTATTCCCCGACACAGGCCCCCAAACACAAACTACGGCCCTTTTCCCTGGAAGTAAAACAGACCTGCCTATCTTCTGGCTGTCAGATTGCAGGAGCCACTTGGCTCTATCAAACCAGCCCGATTTGGCACTGGGGCCCCTTGGGTCTGGAAACCATCCTACGTATCGTGGATTTTCAGGAGCCAGTAGGCCACTCCCAGCCGCAGGACCCCAAACAAAAAACTACGGCCCTTTTCCCTGGAAGGAAAACTGACCTGCCCATCTTCTGGCGGGCAGATTGCAGGAGCCACTCGGTACTATCAAACCAGACCGACTTGGCACTGGTGCCATTTTTTTCATTTGGGAACCATCCTGCGTATCGTGGATTTTCAGGAGCCAGCCGGCCACAGCCAGCCACAGGTCCCCAAAAACAAACTACGGCCCTTTTCCCTGGAAGTAAAATAGACCTGCCCATCATCTGGATGGCAGTATGCAGGAGCCACTTGGCTCTATCTAAACAGCCCGACACGGCACTGGTGCCACCTTTCATCTGGGAACCATCCTGCGCGGCGTGGATTTTAAGGAACCAGCCGGCCATTCAAGGCCACAGGCCCCGGAATAAAAACCACGGCCTTTTTCCCTGGCAAATAAAACTCAGCGACCCCGCTTCTGGCTGACAGATTGCAGGAGCCACATGGCTCTATCAAACCAGCCCAACTCGGCACTGGTGTCACCTTGGGTCTGGGAACAATCATGCGTGGGGTGGATTTAAAGGAGCCATACGGCCATTCTCAGCCACAGGCCCCATAACGCAAAATACGGCCCTTCTCCCTGGAAGTAAAACTGACCTGCCCATCTTCTGGCTAGCAGATTGCAGGAGCAACTTGGCTCTATCAAACCAGCCCAACTCGGCACTGGTGCCATTTTTGTCCTTTGGGAAACATCCAGCGCGGCATGGATTTTCAGGAGCCAGCCGGCCATTCCCAGCCACAGGCCCCCGAAAACAAATCACGGCCCTTTTCCCTGGCAAACAAAACTCACCCACCCCGCTTATGGATGGCAGATTGCAGGAGCCACTTGGCTCTATCAAACCAACCCGACTCAGCACTGGTGCCATTTTTCATTTGGGAACCATCCTGCGTATCGTGGATTTTCAGGAGCCAGCCGGCCACTCCCAGCCACAGGTCCCCAAACACAAACTACGGCCCTTTTCCCTGGAAGTAAAACTGACCTGCCCATCTTCTGGCTGACAGATTGCAGGAGCCACATGGCTCTATCAAACCAGCCCAACTCGGACCTGGTGCCACCTTGGGTCTGGGAACCCTCATGCGCGGCGTGGATTTTAAGGAGCCAGCCGGCCATTCCCAGCCACAGGCCCCCAACACAAACTACGGCACTTTTCCCTGGAAGTAAAATTGACCTGCCCATCTTCTGGCTGGCAGATTGCAGGAGCAACTTGGATCTATCAAGCCAGCCCAACTCGGCACTGGTGCCACCTTGGGTCTGGGAACCATCATGCGCGGCGTAGATTTTCAGGAGCCAGCCAGCCATTCCCAGCCACAGGCCCCCAAACACAAACTACGGCCCTTTTCCCTGGAAGTAAAACAGACCTGCCCATCTTCTGGCTGTAAGATTGCAGGAGCTACTTGGTACTAACAAACCAGCCCGACTTGGCACTGGTGCCATTTTTCATTTGGGAACCATCCTGCGTATCGTGGATTTTCAGGAGCCAGCCGGCCACTCCCAGCCACAGGCCCTGAAAACAAACCACGGCCCTTTTCCCGAGCAAACAAAACTCACCCACCCCGCTTCTGGCTGGCAGATTGCAGGAGCCACTTGGCTCTATCAAACCAGCCCGACTCGGCACTGGTGCCCCTTTGGTCTGGGAATCATCCTGCATATCGTGGATTTTCAGGAGCCAGCCGGCCACTCCCAGCCACAGGCCCCCAAACACAAACTGTGGGCATTTTCCCTGGCAAAAAAAACTCACCCTCCCCGCTTCTGGCTGGCAGATTGCAGGAGCCACATGGCTCTATCAAACCAGCCCGACTCGGCACTGGTGCCACCTTTCATCTGGGAACCATCCTGTGTATCGGGGATTTTCAGGAGCCAGCAGGACATTCCGAGCCACAGCCTCCCGAAAAAAAACCACGGCCCTTTTCCCTGGTAAACAAAACTCACACACCCCGCTTCTGGCTGGCAGATTGCAGGAGCCACATGGCTCTATCACACCAGCCCAACTCGGCACTGGTGCCACCTTGGGTCTGTGAACCATCATGCGCGGCGTGGATTTTAAGGAGCCAGCCGGCCATTCTCAGCCACAGGGCCCTAAACACAAACTACGGCCCTTTTCCCTGGAAGTAAAACAGACCTGCCCATCATCTGGCTGTCAGATTGCAGGAGCCACTTGGCTCTATCAAACCAGCCCGACTCGGCAGTGGTGCCACCTTTCATCTGGGAACCATCCTGCGTGTCGTGGATTTTCAGGAGCCAGCCGGCCACACCCAGCCACAGGCCCCCAAACAGAAACTACGGCCCTCTTCCCTCGAAGCAAAACTGACCTGCCCATCTTCTGGCTGGCAGATTGCAGGAGCCACATGGCTCTATCAAACCAGCCCGACTCGGCACTGGTGCCACCTTGGGTCTGGGAACCATCCTGCGCGGCGTGGATTTTCAGGCGCCAGCCGGCCACTCCCAGCCACAGGCCCCCGAAAACAAATCACGGCCCTTTTCCCTGGCAAAAAAAACTCACCCACCCCGCTTATGGATGGCAGATTGCAGGAGCCAGTTGGCTCTATCAAACCAGCCCGACTCAGCACTTGTGCCACCTTTCATCTGGGAACCATCCTGTGTATTGGGGATTTTCAGGAGCCAGCCGGCCACTCCCAGCCACAGGCCCCCAAACACAAACTATGGCCCTTTTCCCTGGAAGTAAAACTGACCTGCCCATCTTCTGGCTGGCAGATTGCAGGAGCCACATGGCTCTATCAAACCAGCCCGACTTGGCAGTGGTGCCAACTTGGGTCTGGCAATCATCCTGAGTATCGTGCATTTTCCGGAGCCAGCCCGCCACTCCCAGCCTCAGGCCCCCAAACACAAACTACCGGCCCTCTTCCCAGGAAGTGAAACTGACCTATCCATCTACTGGCTGGCAGATTGCAGGAGCCACTTAGCTCTATCAAACCAGCACGACTCGGCAGTGGTGCCACCTTTCATCTGGGAACCATCCTGCGTGTCGTGGATTTTCAGGAGCCAGCCAGCCACTCTCAGCCACAGGGCCCCAAACACATACCACGGCCATTTTCCCGGGAAGAAAATCTCAGCGGCCCGCCTTCTGGCTGGCAGATTGCAGGAGCCGCTCGGTACTATCAAACCAGCCCGACTTGGCATTGGTGCCACCTTTCATCTGGGAACCATCCTGCGTATCGTGGATTTTCAGGAGCCAGCCGGCCACAGCCAGCCACAGGTCCCCAAAAACAAACTACGGCCCTTTTCCCTGGAAGTAAAACAGACCTGCCCATCATCTGGCTGGCAGATTGCAGGAGCCACTTGGCTCTATCAAAACAGCCCGACTCGGCAGTGGTGCCACCTTTCATCTGCGAACCATCATGCGCGGCGTGGATTTTAAGGAACCAGCCGGCCATTCAAGGCCACAGGCCCCGGATAAAAAACCACGGCCTTTTTCCCTGGCAAACAAAACTCACACACCCCGCTTCTGGCTGGCAGATTGCAGGAGCCACATGGCTCTATCACACCAGCCCAACTCGGCACTGGTGCCACCTTGGGTCTGTGAACCATCATGCGCGGCGTGGATTTTAAGGAGCCAGCCGGCCATTCTCAGCCACAGGCCCCCTAACAAAAACTACGGCCCATTTCCCTGGAAGTAAAACGGACCTGTCCATCTTCTGGCTGGCAGAATGCAGGAGCTACTTGGCTCTATCAAACCAGCCCGATTTGGCCCTGGTGCCCCCTTGGGTCTGGGAACCACCCTGCGTATCGTGGATTTTCAGGAGCCAGCCGGCCACTCCCAGCCACAGGCCCCCAAACACAAACTACGGCCCTTTTCCCTGGAAGTAAAACTGACCTGCCCATCATCTGGCTGTCAGATTGCAGGAGCTACTGGGTACTATCAAACAAGCCTGACTTGGCACTGGTGCCATTTTTCATTTGGGAACCATCCTGCGTATCGTGGATTTTCTGGAGCCAGCCGGCCAATCCCAGCCACAGGCCCCCGAACAAAACTATGGCCCATTTGCCTGGAAGTAAAACTGACCTGCCCATCTTCTGGCTGGCAGATTGCAGGAGCCACTTGGCTCTATCAAACCAGCCCGACTCGGCACTGGTGCCACCTTTCATCTGGGAACTCTCCTGCGTGTCGTGGATTTTCAGGAGCCAGCCGGCCATTCCCAACCACAGGCCCCTGAAAAAAAGCTATGGTCCTTTTCCCTGGAAGTAAAACTGACCTGTCCATCTTCTGGCTGGCAGAATGCAGGAGCCACTTGGCTCTATCAAACCAGCTCTATTTGGCACTGGTACCCCCTTGGGTCTGGGAACCACCCTGCGCGGCGTGGATTTTCAGGCGCCAGCCGGCCACTCCCAGCCACAGGCCCCCGAAAACAAATCACGGCCCTTTTCCCTGGAAGTAAAACTGACCTGCCCATCTTCTGGCTGGCAGATTGCAGGAGCCACATGGCTCTATCAAACCAGCCCGACTCGGCAGTGGTGCCAACTTGGGTCTGGCAATCATCCTGAGTATCGTGCATTTGCAGGAGCCAGCCGGCCACTCCCAGCCACAGGCCCCCAAACACGAACTACCGGCCCTCTTCCCTGGAAGTAAAACTGACCTGCCCATCATCTGGCTGGCAGATTGCAGGAGCCACTTAGCTCTATCAAACCAGCCCGACTCGGCACTGGTGCCACCTTTCATCTGGGAACCATCCTGCGTGTCGTGGACTTTCAGGAGCCAGACAGGCACTCTCAGCCACAGGGCCCCAAACACATACCACGGTCATTTTCCCTGGAAGAAAATCTTAGCGGCCCATCTTCTGGCTGGCAGATTGCAGGAGCCACGCGGTACTATCAAACCAGCCCGAATTGGCACTGGTGCCATTTTTTTCATTTGGGAACCATCCAGTGCGGCATGGATTTTCAGGAGCCAGCCGGCCACTCCCAGCCACAGGGCCCCAAACACAAACTACGGCACTTTTCCCTGGAAGTAAAACTGACCTGCCCATCTTCTGGCTGACAGATTGCAGGAGCCACATGGCTCTATCAAACCAGCCCAACTCGGACCTTGTGCCACCTTGGGTCTGGGAACCATCCTGCGCGGCGTGGATTTTAAGGAGCCAGCCGGCCATTCCCAGCCACAGGCCCCCACCAAAAACTACGGCCCTTTTCCCTGGAAGTAAAATTGACCTGCCCATCTTCTGGCTAGCAGATTGCAGGAGCAACTTGGCTCTATCAAACCAGCCCAACTCGGCACTGGTGCCACCTTTCATCTGGGAACCATCATTCGCGGCGTGGATTTTCAGGAGCCAGCTGGCCATTCCCAGCCACAGGCCCCCAAACACAACCTACGGCCCTTTTCCCTGGAAGTAAAACTGACCTGCCCATCTTCTGGCTGGCAGATTGCAGCAGCCACTTGTCTCTATCAAACCAGCCCGACTCTGCACTGGTGCCACCTTGGGTCTGGGAACCATCCTGCGCGGCGTGGATTTTCAGGAGCCAGCCGGCCACTCCCAGCCACAGGCCCTGAAAACAAACCACGGCCCTTTTCCCTGGCAAACAAAACTCACCCACCCCACTTCTGGCTGGCAGATTGCAGGAGCCACTTGGCTCTATCAAACCAGCCCGACTCGGAACCGGTGCCACCTTGGGTCTGGGAACCATCATGCGCGGCAAGGATTTTCAGGAGCCAGCGGGCTATTCCCCGACACAGGCCCCCAAACACAAACTACGGCCCTTTTCCCTGGAAGTAAAACAGACCTGCCCATCTTCTGGCTGTCAGATTGCAGGAGCCACTTGGCTCTATCAAACCAGCCCGATTTGGCACTGGGGCCCCTTGGGTCTGGAAACCATCCTACGTATCGTGGATTTTCAGGACCCAGTAGGCCACTCCCAGCCGCAGGACCCCAAACAAAAAACTACGGCCCTTTTACCTGGAAGGAAAACTGACCTGCCCATCTTCTGGCTGGCAGATTGCAGGAGCCACTCGGTACTATCAAACCAGACCGACTTGGCACTGGTGCCATTTTTTTCATTTGGGAACCATCCTGCGTATCGTGGATTTTAAGGAGCCAGCCGGCCACAGCCAGCCACAGGTCCCCAAAAACAAACTACGGCCCTTTTCCCTGGAAGTAAAATAGACCTGCCCATCATCTGGATGGCAGTATGCAGGAGCCACTTGGCTCTATCTAAACAGCCCGACACGGCACTGGTGCCACCTTTCATCTGGGAACCATCCTGCGCGGCGTGGATTTTAAGGAACCAGCCGGCCATTCAAGGCCACAGGCCCCGGAATTAAAACCACGGCCTTTTTCCCTGGCAAATAAAACTCAGCGACCCCGCTTCTGGCTGAACGATTGCAGGAGCCACATGGCTCTATCAAACCAGCCCAACTCGGCACTGGTGTCACCTTGGGTCTGGGAACAATCATGCGTGGGGTGGATTTAAAGGAGCCAGACGGCCATTCTCAGCCACAGGCCCCATAACGCAAAATACGGCCCTTCTCCCTGGAAGTAAAACTGACCTGCCCATCTTCTGGCTAGCAGATTGCAGGAGCAACTTGGCTCTATCAAACCAGCCCAACTCGGCACTGGTGCCATTTTTTTCATTTGGGAAACATCCAGCGCGGCATGGATTTTCAGGAGCCAGCCGGCCATTCCCAGCCACAGGCCCCCGAAAACAAATCACGGCCCTTTTCCCTGGCAAACAAAACTCACCCACCCCGCTTATGGATGGCAGATTGCAGGAGCCACTTGGCTCTATCAAACCAACCCGACTCAGCACTGGTGCCATTTTTCATTTGGGAACCATCCTGCGTATCGTGGATTTTCAGGAGCCAGCCGGCCACTCCCAGCCACAGGCCCCCAAACACAAACTACGGCCCTTTTCCCTGGAAGTAAAACTGACCTGCCCATCTTCTGGCTGGCAGATTGCAGGAGCCACATGGCTCTATCAAACCAGCCCAACTCGGACCTGGTGCCACCTTGGGTCTGGGAACCCTCATGCACGGCGTGGATTTTAAGGAGCCAGCCGGCCATTCCCAGCCGCAGGCCCCCAACACAAACTACGGCCCTTTTCCCTGGAAGTAAAATTGACCTGCCCATCTTCTGGCTGGCAGATTGCAGGAGCAACTTGGCTCTATCAAACCAGCCCAACTCGGCACTGGTGCCACCATGGGTCTGGGAACCATCATGCGCGGCGCGGATCTTCAGGAGCCAGCCGGCCATTCCTAGCCACAGGCCCCCAACACACACCGCGGCCCTTTACCCTGGCAAATAAAACTGACTCGCCCCGCTTCTGGCTGGCAGATTGCAGGAGCCACTTGGCTCTATCAAACCAGCCCGACTCGGCACTGGTGCCCCTTTGGTCTGGGAATCATCCTGCGTATCGTGGATTTTCAGGAGCCAGCCGGCCACTCCCAGCCACAGGCCCCCAAACACAAACTGTGGGCATTTTCCCTGGCAAAAAAAACTCACCCACCCCGCTTCTGGCTGGCAGATTGCAGGAGCCACATGGCTCTATCAAACCAGCCCGACTCGGCACTGGTGCCACCTTTTATCGGGGAACCATCCTACGTATCGTGGATTTTCAGGAGCCAGCAGGACATTCCGAGCCACAGCCTCCCGAAAAAAAACCACGGCCCTTTTCCCTGGCAAACAAAACTCACACACCCCGCTTCTGGCTGGCAGATTGCAGGAGCCACATGGCTCTATCACACCAGCCCAACTCGGCACTGGTGCCACCTTGGGTCTGTGAACCATCATGCGCGGCGTGGATTTTAAGGAGCCAGCCGGCCATTCTCAGCCACAGGGCCCTAAACACAAACTACGGCCCTTTTCCCTGGAAGTAAAACAGACCTGCCCATCATCTGGCTGGCAGATTGCAGGAGCCACTTGGCTCTATCAAACCAGCCCGACTCGGCAGTGGTGCCACCTTTCATCTGGGAACCATCCTGCGTGTCGTGGATTTTCAGGAGCCAGCCGGCCACACCCAGCCACAGGCCCCCAAACAAAAACTACGGCCCTCTTCCCTCGAAGTAAAACTGACCTGCCCATCTTCTGGCTGGCAGATTGCAGGAGCCACATGGTTCTATCAAACCAGCCCGACTCGGCACTGGTGCCACCTAGGGTCTGGGAACCATCCTGCGCGGCGTGGATTTTCAGGCGCCAGCCGGCCACTCCCAGCCACAGGCCCCCGAAAACAAATCACGGCCCTTTTCCCTGGCAAAAAAAACTCACCCACCCCGCTTATGGATGGCAGATTGCAGGAGCCAGTTGGCTCTATCAAACCAGCCCGACTCAGCACTGGTGCCACCTTTCATCTGGGAACCATCCTGTGTATTGGGGATTTTCAGGAGCCAGCCGGCCACTCCCAGCCACAGGCCCCCAAACACAAACTATGGCCCTTTTCCCTGGAAGTAAAACTGACCTGCCCATCTTCTGGCTGGCAGATTGCAGGAGCCACATGGCTCTATCAAACCAGCCCGACTTGGCAGTGGTGCCAACTTGGGTGTGGCAATCATCCTGAGTATCGTGCATTTTCAGGAGCCAGCCCGCCACTCCCAGCCTCAGGCCCCCAAACACAAACTACCGGCCCTCTTCCCAGGAAGTGAAACTGACCTATCCATCTACTGGCTGGCAGATTGCAGGAGCCACTTAGCTCTATCAAACCAGCACGACTCGGCAGTGGTGCCACCTTTCATCTGGGAACCATCCTGCGTGTCGTGGATTTTCAGGAGCCAGCCAGCCACTCTCAGCCACAGGGCCCCAAACATATACCACGGCCATTTTCCCGGGAAGAAAATCTCAGCGGCCCGCCTTCTGGCTGGCAGATTGCAGGAGCCGCTCGGTACTATCAAACCAGCCCGACTTGGCACTGGTGCCACCTTTCATCTGGGAACCATCCTGCGTATCGTGGATTTTCAGGAGCCAGCCGGCCACAGCCAGCCACAGGTCCCCAAAAACAAACTACGGCCCTTTTCCCTGGAAGTAAAACAGACCTGCCCATCATCTGGCTGGCAGATTGCAGGAGCCACTTGGCTCTATCAAAACAGCCCGACTCGGCAGTGGTGCCACCATTCATCTGAGAACCATCATGCGCGGCATGGATTTTAAGGAACCAGCCAGCCATTCAAGGCCACAGGCCCCGGATAAAAAACCACGGCCTTTTTCCCTGGCAAACAAAACTCAAAGACCCCGCTTCTGGCTGACAGATTGCAGGAGCCACATGGCTCTATCACACCAGCCCAACTCGGCACTGGTGCCACCTTTCATCTGGGAACCATCGTGCGCGGCGTGGATTTTAAGGAGCCAGCCGGGCATTCCCAGCCACAGGGCCCCAAACACAAACTACGGCCCTTTTCCCTGGAAGTCAAACTGACCTGCCCATCTTCTGGCTGGCAGAATGCAGGAGCCACTTGGCTCTATCAAACCAGCCCGACTCAGCACTGGTGCCACCTTTCATCTGGGAACCATCCTGTGTATTGGGGATTTTCAGGAGCCAGCCGGCCACTCCCAGCCAAAGGCCCCCAAACACATACCACGGCCCTTTTCCCTGGAAGTAAAACTGACCTGCCCATCTTCTGGCTGGCAGATTGCAGGAGTCACTTGGCTCTATCAAACCAGCCCGACTCGGCACTGGTGCCACCTTGGGTCTGGGAACCATCATGCGCGGCGTGGATTTTAAGGAGCCAGTCGGCCACTCCCAGCCACAGGCCCCCAAACACAAACTACGGCCCTTTTCCCTGAAAGTAAAACTGACCTGCCCATCTTCTTGCTGTCAGATTGCAGGAGCTACTTGGTACTATTAAAGCAGCCCGACTTGGCACTGGTGCCATTTTTCATTTGGGAACCATCCTGCGTATCGTGGACTTTCAGGAGCCAGCCGGCCATTCCAGGCCACAGACCCCAAAAAAAATCTATGGTCCTTTTCCCTGGAAGTAAAACTGACCTGTCCATCTTCTGGCTGGCAGATTGCAGGAGCCACTTGGCTCTATCAAACCAGCCTGATTTGGCACTGGTGCCCCCTTGGGTCTGGGAACCATCCTGCGTATCGTGGATTTTCAGGAGCCAGCCGGCCACTCCCAGCCACAGGCCCCCAAACACAAACTACGGCCCTTTTCCCTGGAAGTAAAACTGACCTGCCCATCTTGTGGCTGGCAGATTGCAGGAGCCACTTGGCTCTATCAAACCAGCCCGACTCGGCACTGGTGCCACCTCCTATCTGGGAACCATCCTGAGTATCGTGCATTTTCAGGAGCCAGCTGGCCACTCCCAGCCTCCGGCCCCCAAACACAAACTACGGCCCTTTTCCCTGAAAGTAAAACAGACCTGCCCATCTTCTGGCTGTCAGATTGCAGGAGCTACTTGGCTCTATCAAACCAGCCTGATTTGGCACTGGTGCCCCCTTGGGTGTGGGAACCATCCTGCGTATCGTGGATTTTCAGGAGCCAGCCGGCCACTCCCAGCCACAGGACCCCAAACACAAACTACGGCCCTTTTCCCTGGAAGTAAAACTGACCTGCCCATCTTGTGGCTGGCAGATTGCAGGAGCCACTTGGCTCTATCAAACCAGCCCGACTCGGCACTGGTGCCACCTCCTATCTGGGAACCATCCTGAGTATCGTGCATTTTCAGGAGCCAGCTGGCCACTCCCAGCCTCAGGCCCCCAAACACAAACTACGGCCCTTTTCCCTGAAAGTAAAACAGACCTGCCCATCTTCTGGCTGTCAGATTGCAGGAGCTACTTGGTACTATTAAAGCAGCCCGACTTGGCACTGGTGCCATTTTTCATTTGGGAACCATCCTGCGTATCGTGGACTTTCAGGAGCCTACCGGCCATTCCAGGCCACAGACCCCAAAAAAAATCTATGGTCCTTTTCCCTGGAAGTAAAACTGACCTGTCCATCTTCTGGCTGGCAGAATGCAGGAGCCACTTGGCTCTATCAAACCAGCCTGATTTGGCACTGGTGCCCCCTTGGGTCTGGGAACCATCCTGCGTATCGTGGATTTTCAGGAGCCAGCCGGCCACTCCCAGCCACAGGCCCCCAAACACAAACTACGGCCCTTTTCCCTGGAAGTAAAACTGACCTGCCCATCTTCTGGCTGGCAGATTGCAGGAGCCAGTTAGCTCTATCAAACCAGCCCGACTCGGCACTGGTGCCACCTTTCATCTGGGAACCATCCTGCGTGTCGTGGATTTTCAGGAGCCAGCCAGCCACTCTCAGGCACAGGGCCCCAAACACATACCACGGCCATTTTCCCTGGAATAAAATCTCAGCGGCCCGCCTTCTGGCTGGCAGATTGCAGGATCCACTCGGTACTATCAAACCAGCCCGACTTGGCATTCGTGCCACCTTTCATCTGGGAACCATCCTGAGTATCGTGGATTTTCAGGAGCCAGCCGGCCACTCCCAGCCACAGGTCCCCAAAAACAAACTACGGCCCTTTTCCCTGGAAGTAAAAAAGACCTGCCCATCATCTGGCTGGCAGATTGCAGGAGCCACTTGGCTCTATCAAACCAGCCCTACTCGGCACTGGTGCCCCCTTGGATCTGGGAACCATCCTGTGCAGCGTGGATTTCAAGGAGCCAGCCGGTCATTCCGATCCAAAGACCCCGAAAAAAAACCACAGCGCTTTCCCTGGCAAACAAAATTCACACACCCCGCTTCTGGCTGGCAGATTGCAGGAGCCACTTGGCTCTATCAAACCAGCCTGACTCGGCACTGGTGCCACCTTTCATCTGGGAACCATCCTGTGTATTGGGGATTTTCAGGAGCCAGCCGGCCACTCCCAGCCACAGGTCCCCAAAAACAAACTACGGCCCTTTTCCCTGGAAGTAAAATAGACCTGCCCATCATCTGGCTGGCAGATTGCAGGAGCCACTTGGCTCTATCAAAACAGCCCGACTCGGCAGTGGTGCCACCTTTCATCTGCGAACCATCCTGCGCGGCGTGGATTTTTGGGAACCAGCCGGCCATTCAAGGCCACAGGCCCCGGAAAAAAAACCACGGCCTTTTTCCCTGGCAAACAAAACTCAGCGACCCCGCTTCTGGCTGACAGATTGCAGGAGACACATGGCTCTATCACACCAGCCCAACTCGGCACTGGTGCCACCTTGGGTCTGGGAAACATCATGCGCGGCGTGGGTTTTAAGGAGCCAGCCGGCCATTCCCAGCCACAGGCCCCCATACACAAACTACGGCCCTTTTCCCTGGCAAACAACACTCACCCACCCCGCTTATGGATGGCAGATTGCAGGAGCCACTTGGCTCTATCAAACCAGCCCGACTCAGCACTGGTGCCACCTTTCATCTGGGAACCATCCTGTGTATTGGGGATTTTCAGGAGCCAGCCGGCCACTCCCAGCCACAGGCCCCCAAACAAAAACTACGGCCCTTTTCCCTGGAAGTAAAATTGATCTGCCCATCTTCTGGCTGGCAGATTGCAGGAGCCACATGGCTCTATCAAACCAGCCCAACTCGGACCTGGTGCCACCTTGGGTCTGGGAACCATCCTGCGCGGCGTGGACTTTCAGGACCCAGCCGGCCACTCCCAGCCACAGGCCCCAAAACAAATACTACGGCCCTTTTCCCTGGAAGTAAAACTGACCTGCCCATCTTCTGGCTGGTAGAGAGCGGGAGACACTTGGTACTATCAAACCGGCCCGACTCCGCAGTGGTGCCACCATTCATCTGGGAACCATCCTGCGTATCGTGGATTTTCAGGAGCCAGCCGGCCACTCTCAGTCACAGGGCCCCAAACACATACCACGGCCCCGTTCCCTGGAAGTAAAACTGCCCTGCCCACCTTCTGGCTGGCAGATTGCAGGAGCCTCTTGGCTCTATCAAACCAGCCCGACTCGGCACTGGTGCCCCCTTGGGTCTGGGAACCATCCTGAGTGGCGTGGATTTTCAGGAGCCAGCCGGCCTCTGCCAGCCACAGAACCCCAAACACAAACTACGTCCCCTTTCCCTGGAAGTAAAACTGACCTGCCCATCTTCTGGCTGGCAGATTGCAGGAGCCACTTGGCTCTATCAAAACAGCCCGACTCGGCACTGGTGCCACCTTTCATCTGGGAACCATCCAGCGCGGCGTGGTTTTTAAGGAACCAGCCGGCCATTCCAGGCCACAGGCCCCGGAAAAAAAAACCTCGGCCTTTTTGCCTGGCAAACAAAATTCACCCAGCCCGCTTCTGGCTGTCAGATTGCAGGAGCCACATGGCTCTATCACACCAGCCCGACTCGGCACTGGTGCCACCTTGGGTCTGGGAACCATCATGCGCGGCATGGATTTTAAGGAACCAGCCGGCCATTCCAGGCCACAGGCCCCGGAAAAAAAAACCTCGGCCTTTTTGCCTGGCAAACAAAATTCACCCAGCCCGCTTCTGGCTGGCAGATTGCAGGAGCCACATGGCTCTATCACACCAGCCCGACTCGGCACTGGTGCCACCTTGGGTCTGGGAACCATCATGTGCGGCATGGATTTTAAGGAACCAGCCGGCCATTCCCAGCCACTGGTCCCCGAAAACAAACCACGGCCCTTTTCCCTGGCAAACAAACTCACCCACCCGGCTTCTGGCTGGCAGATTGCAGGAGACACTTGGACCTATCAAACCAGCCGGCTTGGCACGGGTGACACCATTCATCTGGGAACCATCCTGCGTATCGTGGATTTTCAGGAGCCAGCCGGCCACACCCAGCGACAGGCGCCCAAACACACACTACAGCCCTTTTCCCAGGAAGTAAAACTGACCTTCCCATCTTCTGGCTGGCAGATTGCAGGAGTCACTTGGCTCTATCAAACTAGCCCGACTTGGCACTGGTGCCCCCTTGGGTCTGGGAACCATCCTGCGTATCGTGGATTTTCAGGAGCCAGCCGGCCACTCCCAGCCACAGGCCCCCACCACACACCACGGCCCTTTTCCCTGGCAAACAAAACTCACGCACCCCGCTTCTGGCTGGCAGATTGCAGGAGCCACTTGGCTCTATCAAACCAGCCCGACTCGGCACTGGTGCCACCTTTCATCTGGGAACCATCCTGCGTATCGTGGATTTTTAGAAGCCAGCCGGCCACTCCAAGCCTCAGGCCCCCAAACATATACCACGGCCCTTTTCCCTGGAAGTAAAACTGACCTGGCCACCTTCTGGCTGGCAGATTGCAGGAGACACTTGACTCTATCAAACCAGCACAACTCGGACCTGGTGCCACCTTGGGTCTGGGAACCATCATGCGCGGCGTGGATTTTAAGGAGCCAGCCGGCGATTCCCAGCCACAGGCCCCCAAATACAAACTACGGCCCTTTTCCCTGGAAGTAAAACTGACCTGCCCATCTTCTGCCTGGCAGATTGCAGGAGCCACTTGGCTCTATCAAACCAGCCCGACTCGGCACTGGTGCCCCCTTGAGTCTGGGAACCATCCTGCGCGGCATGGATTTTCAGGAGCCAGCCGGCCACTCCCAGCCACAGGCCCCCAACAGAAACCACATTCCTTTTCCCTGGCAAACACAACTGACCCGCCCCGCTCCTGGTTGGCAGATTGCAGGAGCCACATGGCTCGATCAAACCATCCCGACTCGGCACTGGTGCCCCTTTGGTCTGGGAATCATCCTGCGTATCGTGGATTTTCAGGAGCCACCCAGCCACTCCAAGCCACAGGCCCCCGAACAAAAATTACGGCCCTTTTCCCTGGAAACAAAACTCACCCACCCCGCTTCTGGCTGGCAGATTGCAGAAGCCACTTGGCTCTATCAAACCAGCCCGACTCGGCAGTGGTGCCACCTTTCATCTGGGAACCATCCTGCGTATCGTGGATTTTCAGGAGCCAGCCGGCCACTCCCAGCCACAGGTCCCCAAAAACAAACTACGGCCCTTTTCCCTGGAAGTAAAATAGACCTGCCCATCATCTGGCTGGCAGATTGCAGGAGCCACTTGGCTCTATCAAAACAGCCAGACTCAGCACTGGTGCCACCTTTCATCTGGGAACCATCCTGCGCGGAGTGGATTTTTGGGAACCAGTCGGCCATTCAAGGCCAGAGGCCCCGGAAAAAAACCACGGCCTTTTTCCCTGGCAAACAAAACTCAGCGACCCCGCTTCTGGCTGACAGATTGCAGGAGACACATGGCTCTATCACACCAGCCCAACTCGGCACTGGTGCCACCTTGGGTCTGGGAAACATCATGCGCGGCGTGGATTTTAAGGAGCCATCCGGCCATTCCAAGCCACAGGCCCCCAAACAAAAACTACGGCCCTTTTCCCTGGCAAACAAAACTCACCCACCCCGCTTATGGATGGCAGATTGCAGGAGCCACTTGGCTCTATCAAACCAGCCCGACTCAGCACTGGTGCCACCTTTCATCTGGTAACCATCCTGTGTATTGGGGATTTTCAGGAGCCAGCCGGCCACTCCCAGCCACAGGCCCCCAAACACAAACTACGGCCCTTTTCCCTGGAAGTAAAACTGACCTGCCCATCTTCTGGCTGGCAGATTGCAGGAGCCACATGGCTCTATCAAACCAGCCCAACTCGGACCTGGTGCCACCTTGGGTATGGGAACCATCATGCGCGGCGTGGATTTTCAGGAGCCAGCCGGCCATTCCCAGCCGCAGGTCCCCAAACACAAACTACGGTCCTTTTCCCTGGAAGTAAAACAGACCTGCCCATCTTCTGGCTGTCAGATTGCAGCAGCTACTTGGTACTATCAAACCAGCCCGACTTGGCACTGGTGCCATTTTTCATTTGGGAACCATCCTGCGTATCGTGGATTTTCAGGAGCCAGCCGGCCACTCCCAGCCACAGGCCCTGAAAACAAACCACGGCCCTTTTCCCTGGGGAACAAAACTCACCCACCCCGCTTCTGGCTGGCAGATTGCAGGAGCCACTTGGCTCTATCAAACCAGCCCGACTCGGCACCGGTGCCACCTTGGGTCTGGGAACCATCCTGCGTATCGTGGATTTTCAGGAGCCAGCAGGGCACTCCCAGCCTGAGGCCCCCAAACGCAAAGTGTGGGCCTTTTCCTGCCAAACAAAACTCACCCACCCCGCTTCTGGCTGGCAGATTGCAGGAGCTACTTGGCTCTATCACACCAGCCCGACTCGGCGCTGGTGCCACCTTTGGTCTGGGAACCATCATGCGCGGCATGGATTTTAAGGAGCCAGCCGGCCATTCCCAGCCACTGGTCCCCGAAAACAAACCACGGCCCTTTTCCCTGGCAAACAAAACTCACCCACCCCGCTTCTGGCTGGCAGATTGCAGGAGACACTTGGACCTATCAAACCAGCCTGCTTGGCACTGGTGACACCATTCATCTGGGAACCATCCTGCGTATCGTGAATTTTCAGGAGCCAGCCGGCCACATCCAGCGACAGGCGCCCAAACACACACTACAGCCCTTTTCCCAGGAAGTAAAACTGACCTTCCCATCTTCTGGCTGGCAGATTGCAGGATCCACTCGGTACTATCAAACCAGACCGACTTGGCATTGGTGCCACCTTTCATCTGGGAACCATCCTGCGTATTGTGGATTTTCAGGAGCCAGCCGGCCACTCCCAGCCACAGGCCCCCACCACACACCACGGCCCTTTTCCCTGGCAAACAAACCTGACTCGCCCCGCTTCTGGCTGGCAGATTGCAGGAGCCACTTGGCTCTATCAAACCAGCCCGACTCGGCACTGGTGCCACCTTTCATCTGGGAACCATAATACGTATCGTGGATTTTCAGAAGCCAGCCGACCACTGCAAGCCTCAGGCCCCCAAACATATACCACGGCCCTTTTCCCTGGAAGTAAAACTGACCTGCCCATCTTCTGGCTGGCAGATTGCAGGAGCCACTTGGCTCTATCAAAACAGCCCGACTCGGCACTGGTGCCACCTTTCATCTGGGAACCATCCAGCGCGGCGTGGTTTTTAAGGAACCAGCCGGCCATTCAAGGCCACAGGCCCCGGAAAAAAAAACCTCGGCCTTTTTGCCTGGCAAACAAAATTCACCCAGCCCGCTTCTGGCTGGCAGATTGCAGGAGCCACATGGCTCTATCACACCAGCCCGACTCGGCACTGGTGCCACCTTGGGTCTGGGAACCATCATGCGCGGCATGGATTTTAAGGAACCAGCCGGCCATTCCAGGCCACAGGCCCCGGAAAAAAAAACCTCGGCCTTTTTGCCTGGCAAACAAAATTCACCCAGCCCGCTTCTGGCTGGCAGATTGCAGGAGCCACATGGCTCTATCACACCAGCCCGACTCGGCACTGGTGCCACCTTGGGTCTGGGAACCATCATGCGCGGCATGGATTTTAAGGAACCAGCCGGCCATTCCCAGCCACTGGTCCCCGAAAACATACCACGGCCCTTTTCCCTGGCAAACAAACTCACCCACCGGGCTTCTGGCTGGCAGATTGCAGGAGACACTTGGACCTATCAAACCAGCCGGCTTGGCACTGGTGACACCATTCATCTGGGAACCATCCTGCGTATCGTGTATTTTCAGGAGCCAGCCGGCCACACCCAGCGACAGGCGCCCAAACACAATCTACAGTCCATTTCCCAGGAAGTAAAACTGACCTTCCCATCTTCTGGCTGGCAGATTGCAGGAGTCACTTGGCTCTATCAAACCAGCCCGACTTGGCACTGGTGCCCCCTTGGGTCTGGGAACCATCCTGCGTATCGTGGATTTTCAGGAGCCAGCCGGCCACTCCCAGCCACAGGCCCCCACCACACACCACGGCCCTTTTCCCTGGCAAACAAAACTCACGCACCCCACTTCTGGCTGTCAGATTGCAGGAGCCACTTGGCTCTATCAAACCAGCCCGACTCGGCACTGGTGCCACCTTTCATCTGGGAACCATCCTGCGTATCGTGGATTTTTAGACGCCAGCCGGCCACTCCAAGCCTCAGGCCCCCAAACATATACCACGGCCCTTTTCCCTGGAAGTAAAACTGACCTGGCCACCTTCTGGCTGGCAGATTGCAGGAGACACTTGACTCTATCAAACCAGCACAACTCGGCACTGGTGCCTACTTGGGTCTGGGAACCATCATGCGCGGCGTGGATTTTAAGGAGCCAGCCGGCCATTCCCAGCCACAGGCCCCCAAATACAAACTACGGCCCTTTTCACTGGAAGTAAAACTGACCTGCCCATCTTCTGCCTGGCAGATTGCAGGAGCCACTTGGCTCTATCAAACCAGCCCGACTCGGCACTGGTGCCCCCTTGAGTCTGGGAACCATCCTGCGCGGCGTGGATTTTCAGGAGCCAGCCGGCCACTCCCAGCCATAGGCCCCGAAAACAAACCACGGCCCTTTTCCCTGGAAAACAAAACTCACACACCCCGCTTCTGGCTGGCAGATTGCAGGAGCCACATGGCTCTATCAAACCAGCCCAACTCGGCACTGGTGCCACCTTGGGTCTGGGAACCCTCATGCGCGGCGTGGATTTTAAGGAGCCAGCCGGCCATTCCCAGCCACAGGCCCCCAAACACAAACTACGGCCCTTTTTCCCTGGAAGTAAAACAGACCTGCCCATCTTCTGGCTGGCAGATTGCAGGAGCCACTTGGTACTATCAAACCAGCCCAACTCGACAGTGGTGCCACATTTCATCTGGGAACCATCCTGCGTATCGTGGATTTTCAGGAGCCAGCCGGCCACTCCCAGCCACAGGCCCCCAAACAAAAACTACGGCCCTTTTCCCTGGAAGTAAATCTGACCTGTCCATCTTCTGGCTGGCAGATTGCAGGAGCCACTTGGCTCTATCACACCAGCCCGACTCGGCACTGGTGCCACCTTGGGTCTGGAAACCATCATGCGCGGCATGGATTTTAAGGAACCAGCCGGCCATTCCCAGCCACTGGTCCCCGAAAACAAACCACGGCCCATTTCCGTGGCAAACAAAACTCACGCACCACGCTTCTGGCTGGCAGATTGCAGGAGACACTTGGACCTATCAAACCAGCCGGCTTGGCACTGGTGCCCCCTTGGGTCTGGGAACCATCCTGCGTATCGTGGATTTTCAGGAGCCAGCCGGCCACTCTCAGTCACAGGGCCCCAAACGCATACCACGGCCATTTTCCCTGGAGGAAAATGTCAGCGGCCCGCCGTCTCGCTGGCAGATTGCAGGAGCCACTCGGTACTATCAAACCATCCTGACATGGCACTGGTGCCACCTTTCATCTGGGAACCCTCCTGCGTATCGTGGATTTTCAGGAGCCAGCCGGCAACTGCCAGCCACAGAACCCAAAACACAAACTACGTCCCCTTTCCCAGGAAGTAAAACTGACCTGCCCATCTTCTGGCTGGCAGATTGCAGGAGCCACTTGGCTCTATCAAAACAGCCCGACTCGGCACTGGTGCCACCTTTCATCTGGGAACCATCCAGCGCGGCGTGGTTTTTAAGGAACCAGCCGGCCATTTCAGGCCACAGGCCCCGGAAAAAAAAACCTCGGCCTTTTTGCCTGGCAAACAAAACTCACCCACACCGCTTCTGGCTGGCAGATTGCAGGAGACACTTGGACCTATCAAACCAGCCGGCTTGGCACTGGTGACACCATTCATCTGGGAACCATCCTGCGTATCGTGGATTTTCAGGAGCCAGCCGGCCACATCCAGCGACAGGCGCCCAAACACACACTACAGCCCTTTTCCCTGGAAGTAAAACTGACCTTCCCATCTTCTGGCTGGCAAATTGCAGGAGCCACTTGGCTCCATCAAACAAGCCCGACTCAGCACTGGTGCCCCCTTGGGTCTGGGAACCATCCTGCGTATCGTGGATTTTCAGGAGCCAGCCGGCCACTCCCAGCCACAGGCCCCCACCACACACCACGGCCCTTTTCCCTGGCAAACAAACCTGACCGGCCCCGCTTCTGGCTGGCAGATTGCAGGAGCCACTTGGCTCTATCAAACCAGCCCGACTCGGCACTGGTGCCACCTTTCATCTGGGAACCATCCTGCGTATCGTGGATTTTCAGAAGCCATCCGGCCACTCTAAGCCTCAGGCCCCCAAACATATACCACGGCCCTTTTCCCTGGAAGTAAAACTGACCTGCCCACCTTCTGGCTGGCAGATTGCAGTAGACACTTGGCTCTATCAAACCAGCACAACTCAGCACTGGTGCCACCTTGGGTCTGGGAACCATCATGCGCGGCGTGGATTTTTAGGAGACAGCCGGCCATTCCCAGCCACATGCCCCCAAACACAAACTACGGCCCTTTTCCCTGGAAGTAAAACAGACCTGCCCATCTTCTGGCTGGCAGATTGCAGGAGCCACTTGGCTCTATCCCACCATCCCGACTTGGCACTGGTGCCATTTTTCATTTGGGAAGCATCTTGCGTATCCTGGATTTTCAGGAGCCAGCCGGCCACTCCCAGCCACAGGCCCCCAAATACAAACTACGGCCCTTTTCCCTGGAAGTAAAACTGACCTGCCCATCTTCTGGCTGGCAGATTGCAGGAGCCACATGGCTCTATCAAACCAGCCCGACTCGGCACTGGTGCCCCCTTGAGTCTGGGAACCATCCTGCGTATCGTGGATTTTCAGGAGCCAGCCGGCCACTCCCAGCCACAGGCCCCGAAAACAAACCACGGCCCTTTTCCCTGGCAAACAAAACTCACCCGCCCCGCTTCTGGCTGGCAGATTGCAGGAGCCACTTGGCTCTATTAAAACAGCCCGACTCGGCACTGGTGCCCCCTTGAGTCTGGGAACCATCATGCGCGGCGTGGATTTTAAGGAACCAGCCGGCCATTCCAGGCAACAGGCCCCACAAAATATACCACGGCCGTTTTCCCTTGCAAACAAAACTCACCCACCCCGCTTCTGGCTGGCAGATTGCAGGAGCCACATGGCTCTATCAAACCAGCCCAACTCGGACCTGGTGCCACCTTTCATCTGGGAACCATCTTGCGTATCGTGGATTTTCAGGAGCCAGATGGCCACTCCCAGCCACAGGCCCCCAAACAAATCTATGGCCCTTTTCCCTGGAAGTAAAACTGACCTGCCCATCTTCTGGCTGGCAGATTGCAGGAGCCACTTGGTACTATCAAACCAGCCCGACTTGGCACTGATGCAACTTTTCATTTGGGAGCCATCCTGCGTATCGTCGATTTTCAGGAGCCAGCCGGCCACTCCCAGCCACAGGCCCCCAAATAAAAACTACGGCCCTTTTCCCTGGAAGTAAAACTGACCTGCCCATCTTCTGGCTGGCAGATTGCAGGAGCCACATGGCTCTATCAAACCAGCCCGACTTGGCTGTGGTGCCTGCCGGAGCACCAGGGTAGCTATAGATCCAATGGTTTCAGGAACCCACGTCTTACGAGAGGAACCCACTTGCCGCGGCAAAAAGTCCAAATATGGACCACACTGGACAAATTCAGACCAGCCTTTTTTGTTTATTAGTACATCAGCCTCAGAACATTGTTAGATGTTAACAGCATGCTGGCCTAAAGGAAAAATGTCCCCCAAGGTGGGGTAAAACGGAATGACATAAAACCATCTCAGTTTAGATTTCAACCAATCACACCAAAACAAGACATATTGACAAGATTTCCATCCAATCTTATAAAACATACGTAAGAGTAGTTAAAACAAAGACTGGTTCATAAAAGACAAAGAACAGAGCTCTATTCACAGTAACCTTCTAAAGATATACATTAAATAAACTTGTTGCCATCCTAAAGCCACATCTACAGAGTCCTATTGTTATTTGTCATGTCTACTGCTTGGGAAACTTTTCTGCTTGCTTGGGAAACTTTTCTGCTGTAACAGAATCTTAGGGCCACATCCTGAGGCCTAAATACTCTTTTTTGACCATTTCCTAAAAACCCTCTAACTTTATGGATTCCCACAGTGCCAACTTGGGTCTGGCAATCATCCTGAGTATCGTGCATTTTCAGGAGCCAGCCGGCCACTCCCAGCCACAGGCCCCCAAACACAAACTTCCGGCCCTTTTCCCTGGACGTAAAACTGACCTGCCCATCTTCTGGCTGGCAGATTGCAGGAGCCACTTGGCTCTATCAAACCAGCCCGACTCGGCACTGGTGCCACCTTTCATCTGGGAACTCTCCTGCGTGTCGTGGATTTCCAGGAGCCAGCCGGCCACTCCCAGCCACAGGGCCCCAAACACATACCACGGCCTATTTCCCTGGAAGAAAATCTCAGCGGCCCGCCTTCTGGCTGGCAGATTGCAGGAGCCACTTGGCTCTATCAAAACAGCCCGACTGGGCACTGGTGCCACCTTTCATCTGGGAACCATCCTGCGCGGCTTGGATTTTAAGGAACCAGCCGGCCATTCCAGGCCACAGGCCCGGAAAAAAAACTACGGCCTTTTTCCCTGGCAAACAAAACTCACGCACCCCGCTTCTGGCTGGCAGATTGCAGGAGCCACATGGCTCTATCAAACCAGCCCGGCTCGGAACTGGGGCCACCTTGGGTCTGGGAACCATCCTGCGTATCGTGGATTTTCAGGAGCCAGCCGGCCACTCCCAGCCACAGGCCCCCAAACACAATCTACGGCCCTTTTCCCTGGAAGTAAAATTGACCTGCCCATCTTCTGGCTGGCAGATTGCAGGAGCCACTTGGCTCTATCAAACCAACCCGACTCGGCAATGGTGCGCCCTTGTGTCAGGGAATCATCCTGCGCGGTGTGGATTTCAAGGAGCCAGCCGGACATTACAGGCCACAGGCCCCCAAAAATAAACCACGGCCCTTTTCCCTGGCAAAAAAAACTCACCCACCCCGCTTCTGGCTGGCAGATTGCAGGAGACACTTGGTACTGTCAAACCAGCCCGACTCGGCACTGGTGCCAACTTTCATATGGGAACCATCCTGCGTATCGTGGATTTTTAGGAGCCAGCCGGCCACTGCCAGCCACAGGCCCCCAAACAAAAACTATGGCCCTTTCCCTGGAAGTAAAACAGACCTGCCCATCTTCTCGCTGGCGGATTGCAGGAGCCACTTGGTACTATCAAACCAGCCCAACTTGGCACTGGTGCAATTTTTCATTTGGGAGCCATCCTGCGTAACGTCGATTTTCAGGAGCCAGCAGGCCAGTCCCAGCCACAGGCCCCCAAACACAAACTACGGCCCTTTTCCCTGGAAGTAAAATTGACCTGCCCATCTTCTGGCTGGCAGATTGCAGGAGCAACTTGGCTCTATCAAACCAGCCCGACTTGGCAGTGGTTCCAACATGGGTCTGTGAGCCATCCTGCACGGCGTGGATTTAAGCCGCCAGCTGGCCACTCCCAGCCTCAGGCCCCCAAACACAAACTACCGGCCCTTTTCCCTGGAAGTAAAACTGACCTGCCCATCATCTGGCTGGCAGATTGCAGGAGCCACTTGGCTCTATCAAACAAGCCCAACTCGGCACTGGTGCCACCTTTCATCTGGGAACCATCCTGCGTATCGTGGATTTTTAGGAGCCAGCCGGCCACTCCCAGCCACAGGCCCCCAAACACAAACTACGGCCCTTTTTTCTGGAAGTAAAACTGACCTGCCCATCTTCTGGCTGGCAGATTGCAGGAGCCACATGACTCTATCAAACCAGCTCGACTTGGCAGTGGTTCCAACTTAGGTCTGGGAACCATCCTGCGCGGCGTGGATTTTAAGAAGCCAGCCGGCCGTTCCCAGCCACAGGCCCCCGAAAACTAACCATGGCCCTTTTCCCTGGAAGTAAAACTGACCTGCCCATCTTCTGGCTGGCAGATTGCAGGAGCCACTTGGCTCTATCAAACCAGCCCGACTCGGCACTGGTGCCACCTTTCATCTGGGAACTCTCCTGCGTGTCGTGGATTTCCAGGAGCCAGCCGGCCACTCCCAGCCACAGGGCCCCAAACACATACCACGGCCTATTTCCCTGGAAGAAAATCTCAGCGGCCCGCCTTCTGGCTGGCAGATTGCAGGAGCCACTTGGCTCTATCAAAACAGCCCGACTGGGCACTGGTGCCACCTTTCATCTGGGAACCATCCTGCGCGGCTTGGATTTTAAGGAACCAGCCGGCCATTCCAGGCCACAGGCCCGGAAAAAAAACTACGGCCTTTTTCCCTGGCAAACAAAACTCACGCACCCCGCTTCTGGCTGGCAGATTGCAGGAGCCACATGGCTCTATCAAACCAGCCCGGCTCGGAACTGGGGCCACCTTGGGTCTGGGAACCATCCTGCGTATCGTGGATTTTCAGGAGCCAGCCGGCCACTCCCAGCCACAGGCCCCCAAACACAATCTACGGCCCTTTTCCCTGGAAGTAAAATTGACCTGCCCATCTTCTGGCTGGCAGATTGCAGGAGCCACTTGGCTCTATCAAACCAACCCGACTCGGCAATGGTGCGCCCTTGTGTCAGGGAATCATCCTGCGCGGTGTGGATTTCAAGGAGCCAGCCGGACATTACAGGCCACAGGCCCCCAAAAATAAACCACGGCCCTTTTCCCTGGCAAAAAAAACTCACCCACCCCGCTTCTGGCTGGCAGATTGCAGGAGACACTTGGTACTGTCAAACCAGCCCGACTCGGCACTGGTGCCAACTTTCATATGGGAACCATCCTGCGTATCGTGGATTTTTAGGAGCCAGCCGGCCACTGCCAGCCACAGGCCCCCAAACAAAAACTATGGCCCTTTCCCTGGAAGTAAAACAGACCTGCCCATCTTCTGGCTGGCGGATTGCAGGAGCCACTTGGTACTATCAAACCAGCCCAACTTGGCACTGGTGCAATTTTTCATTTGGGAGCCATCCTGCGTAACGTCGATTTTCAGGAGCCAGCAGGCCAGTCCCAGCCACAGGCCCCCAAACACAAACTACGGCCCTTTTCCCTGGAAGTAAAATTGACCTGCCCATCTTCTGGCTGGCAGATTGCAGGAGCAACTTGGCTCTATCAAACCAGCCCGACTTGGCAGTGGTTCCAACATGGGTCTGTGAGCCATCCTGCACGGCGTGGATTTAAGCCGCCAGCTGGCCACTCCCAGCCTCAGGCCCCCAAACACAAACTACCGGCCCTTTTCCCTGGAAGTAAAACTGACCTGCCCATCATCTGGCTGGCAGATTGCAGGAGCCACTTGGCTCTATCAAACAAGCCCAACTCGGCACTGGTGCCACCTTTCATCTGGGAACCATCCTGCGTATCGTGGATTTTTAGGAGCCAGCCGGCCACTCCCAGCCACAGGCCCCCAAACACAAACTACGGCCCTTTTTTCTGGAAGTAAAACTGACCTGCCCATCTTCTGGCTGGCAGATTGCAGGAGCCACATGACTCTATCAAACCAGCTCGACTTGGCAGTGGTTCCAACTTAGGTCTGGGAACCATCCTGCGCGGCGTGGATTTTAAGAAGCCAGCCGGCCGTTCCCAGCCACAGGCCCCCGAAAACTAACCATGGCCCTTTTCCCTGGAAGTAAAACTGACCTGCCCATCTTCTGGCTGGCAGATTGCAGGAGCCACTTGGCTCTATCAAAACAGCCCGACTCGGCACTGGTGCCACCTTTCATCTGGGAACCATCCTGCTTATCCTGGATTTTCAGGAGCCAGCCGGCCACTCCCAGCCACAGGCCCCCAAACACAAACTACGGCCCTTTTCCCTGGAAGTAAAACTGACCTGCCCATCTTCTGGCTGGCAGATTGCAGGAGCCACTTGGCTCTATCAAACCAGCCCGACTTGGCACTGGTGCCACCTTTCATCTGGGAACCATCCTGCGTATCGTGGATTTTCAGGAGCCAGCCGGCCACTCCCAGCCACAGGCCCCCAAACAAAAACTACGGCCCTTTTCCCTGGAAGTAAAACAGACCTGCCCATCTTCTGGCTGGCAGATTGCAGGAGCCACTTGGCTCTATCAAACCAGCCCGACTCGGCACTGGTGCCCCCTTGGGTCTGGGAACCATCCGGCGCGGCGTGGATTTTAAGGAGCCAGCCAGCCATTCTTGGCCACAGGCCCCGGAAAACAAACCATGGCCCTTTTCCCTGGCAAACAAAACTCACCCACCCCGCTTCTGGCTGGCAGATTGCAGGAGAAACTTGGCTCTATCAAACCAGCCCGACTCGGCACTTGTGCCACCTTTCTTTTGGAAGCATCTTGCATATCGTGGATTTTAAGGAGCCAGCCTGCCACTGCCTGCCACAGGCCCCCAAACAGAAACCACCACCCCATTCCCTGGAAACAAAATTCAGCCGCCCCGCTTCTTGCTGGCAGATTGCTGGAGCTACTCTGTATTATCAAACCATCACGACTTGGCACTGGTGCCACCTTTTATCTGGGAACCACCCTGCGTATCGAGGATTTTCAGGAGCCAGCCGGCCACTCCCAGCCCCAGGCCCGGAAACACAAACCACAGCCCTTTTCCCTGGAAACAAAACTAGACAAATCTGGGACTTTTTTACCGACTAAAATTGTTTGAATAATCTCGTCATAATAATTGATTTCTAGAAGAAATTTTTAAAATCTTTCTTAGAGTTGAGAAAGTCCAGGACTGAGGTCTTTTTCTTCCCATATCAATATTGCAACGAAATTATTAAATAAAGACCAACTCTTTATTTTTCTTTTTAACCCAAGGAAATAATTCCCATTCATTAATCCATTTTGTGGACCAATATTTGCCATTCTGATGGAAGTTGTCACTTCTTTACAATAGACATTCTGTGACTATGTTGACAAGTCTTGGGTGATGATCCTAACTGGTCTTACATACACATAGGGGGAAATTTCCTCAGCCAGTGTCAGTCCTAAGCATGCGTATCAGAAGATCTTTCTATAGCTGGGAATTTTCCCATGAAAGGGATTCAGTTAGGGAAGAGACACTTGTCCCAGAGTTTTACATTCTTCTTGAACACTGCTTAAGGAACATGGATCCCATGTCCATTTGGATCTCTGTCTGCACAGAACTTTGTCATGCCAGTGCTTGAAATGCATCTCGAAGAGAATTCACTACACAGAATGAATGAGAGCGGTAGGGCTCAGTGGGGCTCACCAGGCCCAACCCCCCTGTTAAAGCAGGATACCTAGAGCCTCTTGCCCGGGATTCTATCTGGGTGTACTTTTAATGTCTTCTAAGATCCAGGCTTCAGAAGCTTTCTGGGCAGTCTGTGCCGCGGTTCAGTCACCGTCACAGTAAAACATCATTTGGTGATGTTCATAGGCAATCTCCTGTATTTCAGTGTGTGCCCACTGCCTCTTGTCTTTTCACTCAGCATCACTTAAAAGACACTGGTTCCCTCCCTTTTGCATTATTGCTTCCCGTATGTATGTGTGCAGCCACACATAAATGTAGATAAATGTAAAAACCTCCCTGAAGGCCACGCAGACAATATTCCCTTCATCTACCAGTCAAGTTGATTCATCAGAGGTGTTGAAAAAGTTGTCCAGCATGAAATTCCCCAGGAAAATCCACGCCGAGTACATTGCTTTGTCCTCCTTCATATGCCAGGCAAGGCTTTCAGGAATAGCTGCCCCATCAACTTCATGGGGATAAAAAAGAGGCTGGCTGATTTGTACTTTTCCGAGTCCTCCTAATTGCCATTTTTGAAGAGGGCAGTCTTTTGCTTTCATGCATTCTTAGCTACGGAAAACTCCATACTTTCGTCTTTAGCGTTTCTTGTCCTCTCCAACTTCGCAAAAAGATTTTCCACTATGTCTGGCAAGGAGAATCTGGGTCAGGGCTGAAAACATCTCCCATAGTGTTGTACATGTTGCAGAGAAGTCTGCAGAGTGTTTTGCAGGAAGAAAAAGAAAGATGTCCAAAACACCTTCCAACCGAATGTTCATGTGTTTGGAAAAGCTAGGAGAGTTGTAAGGTACTGTTTTCTATCAGTTTGCAAGCTGCGCACACTACCCCAGTGTTGTGCAGCTTCATTCTCACCTTTCCGAAGCTACTGCTCCCTACGGCTTCCGGAGGCGAAGACGAGGTTTCGTCGAGCAAATGGGATTGTACCGGCGCCAATGCTCTAAAGTGCGGCGGCTTCTTCCGAAATGTGCCCGGGACCGGCGCTTACCTCCGGGGACATCCGTACCTTCTTCTTTAGGGACTTTTGTGGTCTACATCACTGCAAAAAGCTTTTCCACTATGTCTGGCAAGGAGAAACTGTGCCTGCACAGAAAACATCTCCCGTGGTGTTTTACATGTTGCAGAGAGCTCTGCTGAGTGTTTTGCACGAAGAAAATAAAGTTGTTGAAAACACTTCTAACCGAATATTCATATGTTTGGAAAAGGTAGGAAAGTGGTAAGGTACTGTTTTCTATCAGTTTGCAAGCTGCGCACACTATCCCAGTGTTGTGCAGCTTCATTTCCACCTTTCCGAAGCAGCCGCTCTGTCTGGTTCGCGGAGGCAAGGAAGCGGCTTCTTCGCGCAAAGGCGATTCTGCCCGTCACAGTGCACTCCAGTGCGGCGGCTTCTTCCGAAATGTGCCCGGGCCCGGCGCTTACCTCCGGGGACATCCGTACCTTCTTCTTTCGGGACTTTTGTGGTCTACATCACTGCAAAACGCTTTTCCACTACGTCTGGTAATGAGAAACTGTGCCTGCACAGAAAACATCTCCCATCATGTTTTGCATGTTGCAGAGAGCTCTGCTGAGTGTTTTGCACGAAGAAAATAAAGTTGTTGAAAACACCTTCTAACCGGATATTCATATGTTTGGAAAAGTTAGGAATGTGGTAAGGTACTGTTTTCTATCAGTTTGCAACCTGCGCACACTATTCCCGTGTTGTGTAGCTTCATTCTTCACCTTTCCGAAGCAGCCGCTCTGTCCGGCTCGCGGAGGCAAGGAAGCGGCTTCTTCGCGCAAAGGCGATTGTGCCGGTCACAGTGCACTCCAGTGCGGCGGCTTCGGCCGAAATGTGCCCGGGACCGGCGCTTAGCTCCGGGGAGCTCCATATTTCGTCTTTAGCGTCTTTTTTGGTCTACATCATTGGGAAAATCCTCTCCACTATGTCTGGCATGGAGAAACTGTGCCAGCACAGAAAACAACTCTCATGGTATTGTACATGTTGCAGAGAGGTCTGCTGAGTGTTTTGCACGAAGAAAAAGAAAGTTTTCCAAAACACCTTCCAATCGAATGTTCATGTGTTTGGAAAAGGTAGGAGTGGTTAGGTACTGTTTTTTATCAGTTTGCAAGCTGCGCACACTATCCCAGTGTTGTGCAGCTTCATTCCCACCTTTCCGAAGCAGCCGCTCACTCCGGCCCCCGGAGACGAAGAGGCGGCTTCTTCGCGCAAAGACGATTCTGCCCGTCACCGTGCACTCCAGTGCGGCGGCTTCTTCCGAAATGCGCCCGGGCCCGGCGCTTAGCTCCGGGGAACTCTGTATTTCGACTTTAGCGTCTCTTGTGTTCTACATCACTACTAAAAGCATTTCCACTATGTCTGGCAAGTAGAAACTGTGCCAGCACAGAAAACATCTCCCATCATGTTTTACATGTTGCAGAGAGCTCTGCTGAGTGTTTTGCACGAAGAAAATAAAGTTGTTGAAAACACCTTCTAACCGAATATTCATATGTTTGGAAAAGGTAGGAAAGTGGTAAGGTACTGTTTTCTATCAGTTTGCAAGCTGCGCACACTATTCCAGTGTTGTGCAGCTTCATTCTTCAACTTTTGAAAGCAGCCGCTCTCTCTGGCTCCCGGAGACGAAGAATCGGCTTCTTCGCGCAAAGGCGACTGTGGCGGTCACAGTGCACTCCAGTGCGGCAGCTTCTTCCGAAATGCGCCCGGGCCCGGCGCTTAGCTCCGGGGAGCTCCATATTTCGTCTTTAACGTCTTTTGTGGTCTATATCATTGCAAAGATCCTTTCCACTATGTCTGGCATGGAGTAACTGTGCTAGCACAGAAAACATCTCCCATCGTGTTTTACTGGTTTAGAGACCTCTGCAGAATATTTTGCAAGAAGAAAAATAAAGTTGTCCAAAACACCTTCCAATCAAATATTCATGTGTTTGGAAAAGGTAGGAAAATGGTAAGGTAGTGTTTTTTATCAGTTTGCAAACTGCTCACACTATCCCCGTGTTGTGCAGCTTCATTTCCACCTTTCCGAAGCAGCCGCTCTGTCCGGCTGCAGGAGGCGAAGAATCGGCTTCTTCGCGCAAAGGCGATTGTGCCGGTCACAGTGCACTCCAGTGCGGCGGCTTCTTCCGAAATGTGCCCGGGACCGGCGCTTATCTCCGGGGACATCCGTACCTTCTTCTTTCGGGACTTTTGTGGTCTACATCACTGCAAAACGCTTTTCCACTACGTCTGGTAATGAGAAACTGTGCCTGCACAGAAAACATCTCTCATGGTGTTTTACATGTTGCAGAGAGCTCTGCTGAGTGTTTTGCACGAAGAAAAAGAAAGTTTTCCAAAACACCTTCTAATCGAATGTTCATGTGTTTGGAAAAGGTAGGAGTGGTAAGGTACTCTTTTTTATCAGTTTGCAAGCTGCGCACACTACCCCAGTGTTGTGCAGCTTCATTTCTCACCTTTCCGAAGCTACTGCTCCCTACGGCTTCCGGAGGCGAAGACGAGGTTTCGTCGAGCAAATGGGATTGTACCGGCGCCAATGCTCTAAAGTGCGGCGGCTTCTTCCGAAATGTGCCCGGGACCGGCGCTTAGCTCCGGGGACATCCGTACCTTCTTCTTTAGGGACTTTTGTGGTCTACATCACTGCAAAAAGCTTTTCCACTATGTCTGGCAAGGAGAAACTGTACCTGCACAGAAAACATCTCCCATCATGTTTTACATGTTGCAGAGAGCTCTGCTGAGTGTTTTGCACGAAGAAAATAAAGTTGTTGAAAACACTTCTAACCGAATATTCATATGTTTGGAAAAGGTAGGAAAGTGGTAAGGTACTGTTTTCTATCAGTTTGCAAGCTGCGCACACTATCCCAGTGCGGCAGCTTCATTCCCACCTTTCCGAAGCAGCCGCTCACTCCGGCCCCCGGAGACGAAGAGGCGGCTTCTTCGCGCAAAGGCGATTCTGCCCGTCACCGTGCACTCCAGTGCGGCGGCTTCTTCCGAAATGCGCCCGGGCCCGGCGCTTAGCTCCGGGGAACTCTGTATTTCGACTTTAGCGTCTTTTTTGTTCTACATCACTACTAAAAGCATTTCCACTATGTCTGGCAAGTAGAAACTGTGCCAGCACAGAAAACATTTCCCGTAGTGTTTTACATGTTGCAGAGAGCTTTGCAGAAGTTTATGCAAGAAGAAAAAGAAAGTGTTCCAAAACACCTTCCAATCGAATGTTCATGTGTTTGGAAAAGGTAGGAGAGTGGTAAGGTAGTGTTTTCTATCAGTTTGCATGATGCGCACGCTAGCCCCGTGTTTTGCAGCTTCATTTCCACCTTTCCGAAGCAGCCGCTCTGTCTGGTTCGCGGAGGCAAGGAAGCGGCTTCTTCGCGCAAAGGCGATTGTGCCGGTCACAGTGCACTCCAGTGCGGCGGCTTCTTCCGAAATGTGCCCGGGCCCGGCGCTTACCTCCGGGGACATCCGTACCTTCTTCTTTCGGGACTTTTGTGGTCTACATCACTGCAAAACGCTTTTCCACTACGTCTGGTAATGAGAAACTGTGCTAGCACAGAAAACATCTCTCATGGTGTTTTACATGTTGCAGAGAGCTCTGCTGAGTGTTTTGCACGAAGAAAAAGAAAGTTTTCCAAAACACCTTCCAATCGAATGTTCATGTGTTTGGAAAAGGTAGGAGTGGTAAGGTACTGTTTTTTATCAGTTTGCAAGCTGCGCACACTATCCCAGTGTTGTGCAGCTTCATTCTTCAGCTTTTGAAAGCAGCCGCTCTCTCCGGCTCCCGGAGGCGAAGAATCGGCTTCTTCGCGCAAAGGCGATTGTGCCGGTCACAGTGCACTCCAGTGCGGCAGCTTCTTCCGAAATGCGCCCGGGCCCGGCGCTTAGCTCCGGGGAGCTCCATATTTCGTCTTTAGCGTCTTTTGTGGTCTATGTCATTGCAAAGATCCTTTCCACTATGTCTGGCATGGAGAAACTGTGCTAGCACAGAAAACATCTCCCATCGTGTTTTACTGGTTTAGAGACCTCTGCAGAATGTTTTGCAAGAAGAAAAAGAAAGTTTTCCAAAACACCTTCCAATCAAATATTCATGTGTTTGGAAAAGGTAGGAAAGTGTTAAGGTAGTGTTTTCTATAAGTTTGCAAGCTGCGCACACTATCCCAGTGTTGTGCAGCTTCATTCTTCACCTTTTGAAAGCAGCCGCTCTCTCCGGCTCCCGGAGACGAAGAATCGGCTTCTTCGCGCAAAGGCGATTGTGCCGGTCACAGTGCACTCCAGTGCGGCGGCTTCTTCCGAAATGTGCCCGGGACCGGCGCTTACCTCCGGGGAGCTCCATATTTCGTCTTTAGCGTCTTTTGTGGTCTACATCATTGGGAAAATCCTCTCCACTATGTCTGGCATGGAGAAACTGTGCCAGCACAGAAAACAACTCTCATGGTATTGTACATGTTGCAGAGAGGTCTGCTGAGTGTTTTGCACGAAGAAAATAAAGTTGTTGGAAACACCTTCCAACCCAATATTCATATGTTTGGAAAAGGTAGGAGAGTGGTAAGGTACTGTTTTCTATCAGTTTGCAAGCTGCGCACACTATCCCAGTGTTGTGCAGCTTCATTCCCACCTTTCCGAAGCAGCCGCTCACTCCGGCCCCCGGAGACGAAGAGGCGGCTTCTTTGCGCAAAGGCGATTGTGCCGGTCTCAGTGCACTCCAGTGCGGCGGCTTCTTCCGAAATGTGCCCGGGACCGGCGCTTACCTCCGGGGATATCCGTACCTTCTTCTTTCGGGACTTTTGTGGTCAACATCACAGCAAAATGCTTTTCCACTATGTCTGGTAATGAGAAACTGTGCCTGCACAGAAAACATCTCCCATCATGTTTTACATGTTGCAGAGAGCTCTGCTGAGTGTTTTGCACCAAGAATAAGAAAGTTGTCCAAAACACCTTCCAACAGGATATTCATATGTTTGGAAAAGGTAGGAAAGTTGTAAGGTACTGTTTTCTATCAGTTGGCAAGCTGCACACACTATCCCAGTGTTGTGCAGCTTCATTCTCACCTTTCCGAAGCTACTGGTCTCTCCGGCTCCCGGAGGCGAAGAATCGGCTTCTTCGCGAAAAGGCGATTGTACCCGTCACAGTGCACTCCCAGTGCGGCGGCATCTGCCGAAATGTGCCCGGGATCGGGGCATAGCTCCGGGGAGCTCCGTACCTTCGTCTTTCGGGACTTTTGTGGTCTACATCCTACAGAAAGGTTTTCCACTATGTTAGGCAAGGAGAAACTGTGCCAGCACAGAAAACATCTCCCGTGGTGTTTTACATGTTGCAGAGAGCTTTGCAGAAGTTTATGCAAGAAGAAAAAGAAAGTTTTCCAAAACACCTTCCAATCGAATGTTCATGTGTTTGGAAAAGGTAGGAGTGGTAAGGTACTGTTTTCTATCAGTTTGCAAGCTGCGCACACTATCCCAGTGTTGTGCAGCTTCATTCTTCACCTTTTGAAAGCAGCCGCTCTCTCCGGCTCCCGGAGGCGAAGAATCGGCTTCTTCGCGCAAAGGCGATTGTGCCGGTCACAGTGCACTCCAGTGCGGCGGCTTCTTCCGAAATGTGCCCGGGACCGGCGCTTACCTCCGGGGACATCCGTACCTTCTTCTTTCGGGACTTTTGTGGTCTACATCACTGCAAAAAGCTTTTCCGCTTGTCTGGCAAGGAGAAACGGTGCCTTGCACAGAAAACATCTCCCATCGTGTTTTACATGTTGCACAGAGCTCTGCTGAGTGTTTTGCACGAAGAAAAAGAAAGTTTTCCAAAACACCTTCCAATCGAATGTTCATGTGTTTGGAAAAGGTAGAAGTGGTAAGGTACTGTTTTTTATCAGTTTGCAAGCTGCACACACTATCCCAGTGTTGTGCAGCTTCATTCTTCACCTTTTGAAAGCAGCCGCTCTCTCCGGCTCCCGGAGGCGAAGAATCGACTTCTTCGCGCAAAGGCGATTGTACCGGTCACAGCGCACTCCAGTGCGGCGGCATCTGCCGAAATGTGCCCGGGACCGGGGCATAGCTCCGGGGAGCTCCGTACCTTCGTCTTTAGCGTCTTTTGTGGTCTACATCATTGCAAAAATCTTTTCCACTATATCTGGCAAGGAAAAACTGTGCCAGCATAGAAAACTTCTCCCATCGGATTTTACATTTTGCAGAGAAGTCTGCTGTGTGTTTTGCAGGAAGAAAAAGAAAGTTGTCCAAAACACTTTCCAACAGAATGTTCATGTGTTTGGAAAAGTTTGAGAGTGGTAAGGTACTGTTTTGGATCAGTGTGCATCTGTGCACACAATCCCAGTGTTGTGCTGCTTCATTCTTCAGCTTTCAGAGGTAGCCGCTCTCTCCGGCTTCCAGAGGCGAAGAAGCGGCTTCTTCGCGCAAAGGCGATTGTGCTGGTCACAGTGCACTGCAGACGGCGGCTTCTACCGAAATGTGCCCCGTATCTGCTCATAGCTCCGGGCGTCTCTGTACCTTCCAATTCCGTTTTTGGTCTTGGCAATACAAATGGTTTACTTGCAGCAGTAGGATGGGACAGTGAACTGGACTTTTTGCTTTTAGAGAGAAGCTAATGAAAAAGTTTCACCAGGATCAGAGCAGGTTGTAAAACAGAAAAATTGTCATGAAAAGAAGCCAGCCTTGTGCCCTTAGATTTGCTAGCTGTGTTTGAACAAAATGAAATGTGTCAACTCGGTGTTCCTGGGTATCACATCAGTAACAGGTACTTCAGTTGCTGAATTTCTCTCGTCAAGTTAAGAAGAGAATCCAAGGAATTGTGATTTCATGCTCACAATTCACCCTATGGTGCCGAAAGGTGAAAAAGGGGTGGAAGGTGCACGGGTCAACTAACTTGAATGGCCTATGTAAATCAGCGGCCACTGATTTCCTGAAGGCTTCAACAGGTCAGTTGCCTATGTTTTTCTTGGAATTGTTTTAACCTTCGGTCCTGTTTTTCTTGGGATTCTTTTACCCTTTCCCTATTAGTTCAGCCTTTGGTCTCCAGCGTTTGCTGACATTTCAAGCATCTCGGTAGCCTGGAAATGTGTTGTCTTAATTGCTGACATCATTATTCCCTTCAAAGGGTTGTTTGCCTCAAGTCTCAGTTTTGCTGGTTCTCTGCTAGTTGATTGTCAGAGGGCAGCAGGTGTTGTGTAGGAGCAAGTACACAAACCCATAGCTCGCTTTTCTTTTGATTTGGCCTGTGTAGCTAATGGAATGACTGAACATCTGTGAGAGGCTTTTCTCTCCCCGTTAGGTTTCACTGGAATGGCAGATGCAAATTGTCTACCTGAAGTCTTGGCACAGAAGAAAGTAGTGGCTTGCTGCTGCATCTAGCTAGAAGCTTACAAAAGGAAGGCCTTGGGCTGAGGCCCATTCCATTGGCTAAGTAGAAAAGGACTGTGGGAAGGTGAGGCAGCTGAATTAGAGGTAGATCAACAAGTTTTAGAACTGTCGTGTGTTCAAAGCCTGGTGTATGGTGGTTGGTTGAATGGTGTTTGTTATGGCTTAAAGCTATGGAACTGATAAAGGCAAAGTTGCAGGAAAGCAGCTGTCCTTTGCATCTTGCTGGGGACTCTGCTTCACCACGGACCCTCAACTCCAAGTTCACCAAGGAGATGATCAGTAGGACTGTTGCAGAGCTGCTGTGTGCATCTGAATGGAACGGCAGAGAGTGAAGCGCTGGACATTTCTGGCTTTAGTCCAATGCTGCTGCATTGGTGCCAGTTTAGTTGGTTTTCCATCAGTGGCCTTTCTGTCTAGAAGTACACTGCCCAGTGTACTTCTTTCCTAGTCTTTCTAGCATGTGATGCCGTTTCCTTCCTGTTGTTTTCATACCTTCCTTCAGTTGAAAGGATGATACAATGTTTCCATTTTGAAGATCCCTGTTAGGAAACACTATGCAAGAGGAGTCATCGCTCCCTTTTCTTCAGCCTCCTTTGTCATTTTCAGAGACTCATTTCAAATTTCTGCTAATGTCAAGACCAATACTGAGATTACCTAGCAGGGTTGGCACTCTCAGCTGCTTTCTTCTTTCATGCTGCTTCATACTGGATGTGACTTAAAAGGCCTCGTTTTGTCATCTGCATTCTGCTGTGATCCAAAGCTAAATATTCCAGGCGTGTGAACACAAAAAGAACTCCTAGGCTTTTGCAAGAACTAGCCCAGGAGGATTTGTGTTCCATTTGATCTCTACAGTGTTTCAGAAAAAAGGAGATTGTACTGTCTTCTTGTGTACTCTCTTCTTGTGCTCTCATGCCTTGCATGTCCTAGTTAATCTACCGGCGTGACTCATTTGGCATCATCTCATGGTACAAATTCTGCATAGTTTCGTGTCCTTACAAATGCCAGTTGCCAAGGAGCCTATCTGACCATTCAAGGGGCAAAGAATTGTAAGGCTGGCAAGTTCAGTTGCTGAAACTGTAAGTCATGCCATATCAAAGTGACAGAGGAAATCCATTGATCTAGGACTTTCAGCTGGACACCTCTGAGAATAGCAGCTTGTCAGCAATGACACAGCCATCTTCCTAGCTGTATTCCAGAAAGAGGAAAGGGACACCTTCAATGATTAATATGTTTGGCATGAGAAAAACGCAAGAAATGCACCGGAAATTACTTTAGTCAGATAAAGTGCGTTTCTCTAGTGAGAATTTTGCACTTGCTCTTTCTTGTCTGAGCCTCTACTTTTCACAGAAGACAGGGTAGCATTTCATTATTATTGTTCCTTTGTTTTCTTTCGTTGGCCTCCCTCTTTCCACCTCCAATTAACAAATTTGCCTTTCTTTACTGGCTTCTCTTACTTTACTACGAGAATTTTACATTAGGTCAACTTACATAAAGGTCAAAGTTCTCAGACAGTGGAGAGAAGTAGAAGGTAGAGAAAAAAGAACAAAACAAATCCAGAAAAATAGACAAATTTTAACAGTCTTCTGTGAGAACATTAGGACACAAGGTTTCTTTGAACTGAGCAACGCAGGGGATATTTGACGCAGTCAAATCAGGCCGAAATTGCACTGGAGCCAGAACGGGTCTGGAAACCATCCTGCGTCTCGTGGATTTTCAGGAGCCAGCAGCCCCTACCAGCTACAGTACCCCAAACACAAACGACGGCCCTTTTCCCTGAAAAAAAACTCAGCTGCCCCGCTTCTGGATGGCAGATTGCAGGAGTCACATGGTAATACAAGACATGGTATTGGTGCCACCATTCATCTGGAAACCATCCTGCGCGGCGTGGATTTTCAGGAGCCAGCCGGCCATCCCCAGCCTCAGGCCCCCAAACTCAAACTACGGCCCTTTTCCCAGGCAAACAAAACTCACCCACCCCGCTTATGGATGGCAGATTGCAGGATCCACTGGGCTCTATCAAACCAGCCCGACTCGGCACTGTTGCCCCCTTGGGTCTGGGAACCATCCTGCGTATCGTGGATTTTCAGGAGCCAGTAGGCCACTCCCAGCCACAGGCCCCCAAACACAAACTATGGCCCTTTTCCCTGAAAGTAAAACTGACCTGCCCATCTTCTGGCTGGCAGATTGCAGTAGCCACGTGCCTCTATCAAACCAGCCCGACTTGGCACTGGTACCCCTTTGGGTCTAGGAACCATCCTACGTATCGTGGATTTTCAGGAGCCAGCCGGCCACTCCCAGCCACAGGCCCCCAACAGAAACAACATCCCTTTTCCCTGGCAAACAAAACTGACCCGCCCCGCTCCTGGCTGGCAGATTGCAGGAGCCACGCGGTACTATCAAACCAGCCCGACTGGGCACTGGTGCCATTTTTTTCATTTGGGAATCATCCAGCGCGGCATGGATTTTCAAGACAGCCGGCCATTCCCAGCCACAGGCCCCCGAAAACAAATCACGGCCCTTTTCCCTGGCAAACAAAACTCACTCACCCCGCTTATGGATGGCAGATTGCAGGAGACACTTGGCTCTATCAAACCAACCCGACTCAGCACTGGTGCCATTTTTCATTTGGGAACCATCCTGCGTATCGTGGATTTTCAGGAGCCAGCCGGCCACTCTCAGCCACAGGCCCCCAAACACAAACTACGGCCCTTTTCCCTGGAAGTAAAACTGACCTGTCCATCTTCTGGCTGGCAGATTGCAGGAGCCTCTTAGCTCTATCAAACCAGCCCGACTCGGCACTGGTGCCACCTTTCATCTGCGAACCATCCTGCGTGTCGTGGATTTTCAGGAGCCAGCCAGCCACTCTCAGCCACAGGGCCCCAAACACATACCACGGCCATTTTCCCTGGAAGAAAATCTTAGCGGCCCAACTTCTGGCTGGCAGATTGCAGGAGCCACGCGGTACTATCAAACCAGCCCGAATTGGCACTGGTGCCATTTTTCATTTGAGAACCATCCTGCGTATCGTGGATTTTCAGGAGCCAGCCGGCCTCTCCCAGCCACAGGCCCCCAAACACAAACTACGGCCCTTTTCCCTGGAAGTAAAACTGACCTGCCCATCTTCTGGCTGGCAGATTGCAGGAGCCACTTGGCTCTATCAAACCAGCCCAACTCGGCACTGGTGCCACCTTGGGTCTGGGAACAATCCTGCGCGGCGTGGATTTTCAGGAGCCAGTCGGCCACTCCCAGCCACAGGCCCTGAAAACAAACCACGGCCCTTTTCCCTGGCAAACAAAACTCACCCACCCCGCTTCTGGCTGGCAGATTGCAGGAGCCACTTGGTTCTATCAAACCAGCCCGACTCGGACCTGGTGCCACCTTGGGTCTGGGAACCATCATGCGCGGCATGGATTTTAAGGAGCCAGCCGGCCATTCCCAGCCACAGGCCCCCAACACAAACTACGGCCCTTTTCCCTGGAAGTAAAATTGACCTGCCCATCTTCTGGCTAGCAGATTGCAGGAGCTACTTGGCTCTATCAAACCAGCCCAACTCGGCACTGGTGCCACCTTGGGTCTGGGAACCATCATGCGCGGCGTGGATTTTCAGGAGCCAGCCGGCCATTCCCAGCCACAGGCCCCCAAACACAAACTACAGCCCTTTTTCCTGGAAGTAAAACTGACCTGCCCATCTTCTGGCTGTCAGATTGCAGGAGCTACTTGGTACTATCAAACCAGCCCGACTCGGCACTGGTGCCACCTTTCATCTGGGAACTCTCCTGCGTGTCGTGGATTTTCAGGAGCCAGCCGGCCATTCCCATCCACAGGCCCCTGAAAAAAAGCTATGGTCCTTTTCCCTGGAAGTAAAACTGACCTGTCCATTTTCTGGCTGGCAGAATGCAGGAGCCACTTGGCTCTATCAAACCAGCTGTATTTGGCACTGGTACCCCCTTGGGTCTGGGAACCACCCTGCGTATCATGGATTTTCAGGGGCCAGCCGGGCACTCCCAGCCACAGGCCCCCAAACACAAACTACGGCCCTTTTCCCTGGAAGTAAAACTGACCTGCCCATCTTCTGGCTGGCAGATTGCAGGAGCCACTTGGCTCTATCAAACCAGCCCGACTCGGCACTGGTGCCACCTTGGGTCTGGGAACCATCCTGCGCGGCGTGGATTTCCAGGAGCCAGTCGGCCATTCCCAGCCACAGGCCCCTGAAAACAAATCACGGCCCTTTTCCCTGCCAAACAAAACTCACCCACCCCGCTTATTGATGGCAGATTGCAGGAGCCACTTGACTCTATCAAACCAGCCCGACTCAGCACTGGTGCCACCTTTCATCTGGGAACCATCCTGTGTATTGGGGATTTTCAGGAGCCAGCCGGCCATTCCCAGCCACAGGCCCCCAAACACAAACTACGGCCCTTTTCCCTGGAAGTAAAACTGACCAGCCCATCTTCTGGCTGGCAGATTGCAGGAGCCACATGGCTCTATCAAACCAGCCCAACTCGGACCTGGTGCCACCTTGGGTCTGGGAACCATCATGCGCGGCGTGGATTTTCAGGAGCCAGCCGGCCATTCCAAGCCACAGGCCCCCAACACAAACTACGGCCCTTTTCCCTGGAAGTAAAACAGACCCGCCCATCTTCTGGCTGTCAGATTGCAGGAGCCACATGGCTCGATCAAACCAGCCCGACTTGGCAGTGGTGCCAACTTGGGTCTGGCAATCATCCTGAGTATCGTGCATTTTCAGGAGCCAGCCGGCCACTCCCAGCCTCAGGCCCCCAAACACAAACTACCGGCCCTCTTCCCCGGAAGTAAAACTGACCTGTCCATCTTCTGGCTGGCAGATTGCAGGAGCCACTTAGCTCTATCAAACCAGCCCGACTCGGCACTGGTGCCACCTTTCATCTGCGAAACATCCTGCGTGTCGTGGATTTTCAGGAGCCAGCCAGGCACTCTCAGCCACAGGGCCCCAAACACATACCACGGCCATTTTCCCTGGAAGAAAATCTTAGCGGCCCATCTTCTGGCTGGCAGATTGCAGGAGCCACGCGGTACTATCAAACCAGCCCGAATTGGCACTGGTGCCATTTTTTTCATTTGGGAACCATCCAGTGCGGCATGGATTTTCAGGAGCCAGTAGGCCACTCGCAGCCACAGGGCCCCAAACACAAACTACGGCACTTTTCCCTGGAAGTAAAACTGACCTGCCCATCTTCTGGCTGACAGATTGCAGGAGCCACATGGCTCTATCAAACCAGCCCAACTCGGCACTGGTGCCACCTTGGGTCTGGGAACCATCATGCGCGGCGTGGATTTTAAGGAGCCAGCCGGCCATTCCCAGCCACAGGCCCCCAACACAAACTACGGCCCTTTTCCATAGAAGTAAAATTGACCTGCCCATCTTCTGGCTAGCAGATTGCTGGAGCAACTTGGCTCTATCAAATCAGCCCAACTCGGCACTGGTGCCACCTTTCATCTGGGAACCATCATGCGCGGCGTGGATTTTCAGGAGCCAGCCGGCCATTCCCAGCCACAGGCCCCCAAACACAAACTACGGCCCTTTTCCCTGGAAGTAAAACTGACCTGCCCATCTTCTGGCTGTCAGATTGCAGGAGCTACTTGGTACTATCAAACCAGCCCGACCTGGCACTGGTGCCATTTTTCATTTGGGAACCATCCTGCGTATCGTGGATTTTCTGGAGCCAGCCGGCCACTCCCAGCCACAGGCCCCCAAACACAAACTACGGCCCTTTTCCCTGGAAGTAAAACTGACCTGCCCATCTTCTGGCTGGCAGATTGCAGGAGCCACTTGGCTCTATCAAACCAGCCCGACTCTGCACTGGTGCCCCCTTGGGTCTGGGAACCATCCTGCGCGGCGTGGATTTTCAGGAGCCAGCCGGCCACTCCAAGCCACAGGCCCTGAAAACAAACCACGGCCCTTTTCCCTGGCAAACAAAACTCACCCACCCCGCTTCTGGCTGGCAGATTGCAGGAGCCACTTGGCTCTATCAAACCAGCCCGACTCGGCACCGGTGCCACCTTGGGTCTGGGAACCATCATGCGCGGCGTGGATTTTCAGGAGCCAGCCGGCTATTCCACGACACAGGCCCCCAAACACAAACTACGGCCCTTTTCCCTGGAAGTAAAACAGACCTGCCCATCTTCTGGCTGGCAGATTGCAGGAGCCACTTGGCTCTATCAAACCAGCCCGATTTGGCACTGGGGCCCCTTGGGTCTGGATACCATCCTGCGTCTCGTGGATTTTCAGGAGCCAGTAGGCCACTGCCAGCCGCAGGACCCCAAACAAAAAACTACGGCCCTTTTCCCTGGAAGGAAAACTGACCTGCCCATCTTCTGGCTGGCAGATTGCAGGAGCCACTTGGCTCTATCAAACCAGCCCGACTCGGCACTGGTGCACCTTTGGTCTGGGAATCATCTTGCGTATCGTGGATTTTCAGGAGCCAGCAGGCCACTCCCAGCCAGAGGCCCCCAAACACAAACAGTGGCCTTTTCCCTGCCAAACAAAACTCACCCACCCCGCTTCTGGCTGGCAGATTGCAGGAGCCCCGTGGCTCTATCAAACCAGCCCGACTCGGCACGGGTGCCACCTTTCATCTGGGAACCATCCTGCGTATCGTGGATTTTCAGGAGCCAGCCGGCCATTCCCAGCCACAGGCCCCCAAAAAAAATCTATGGTCCTTTTCCCTGGAAGTAAAACTGACCTGTCCATCTTCTGGCTGGCAGAATGCAGGAGCCACTTGGCTCTATCAAACCAGCCCGATTTGGCACTGGTGCCCCCTTGGGTCTGGGAACCACCCTGCGTATCGTGGATTTTCAGGAGCCAGCCGGCCACTCCCAGTCACAGGCCCCCAAACACAAACTACGGCCCTTTTCCCTGGAAGTAAAACTTACCTGCCCATCTTCTGGCTGGCAGATAGCAGGAGCCACATGGCTCTATCAAACCAGCCCGACTTGGCAGTGTTGCCAACTTGGGTCTGGCAATCATCCTGAGTATCGTGCATTTTCAGGAGCCAGCCGGCCACTCCCAGCCTCAGGCCCCCAAACACAAACTACCGGCCTTCTTCCCCGGAAGTAAAACTGACCTGTCCATCTTCTGGCTGGCAGATTGCGGGAGCCACTTAACTCTATCAGACCAGCCCGACTCGGCACTGGTGCCACCTTTCATCTGCGAACCATCCTGCGTGTCGTGGATTTCCAGGAGCCAGCCAGCCACTCTCAGCCACAGGGCCCCAAACACATACCACGGCCATTTTCCCTGGAAGAAAATCTTAGCGGCCCGCCTTCTGGCTGGCAGATTGCAGGATCCACTCGGTACTATCAAACCAGCCCGACTTGGCACTGGTGCCACCTTTCATCTGGGAACCATCCTGCGTATCGTGGATTTTCAGGAGCCAGCCGGCCACTCCCAGCCACAGGTCCCCAAAAACAAACTACGGCCCTTTTCCCTGGAAGTAAAATAGACCTGCCCATCATCTGGCTGGCAGATTGCAGGAGCCACTTGGCTCTATCAAAACAGCCCGACTCGGCACTGGTGCCACCTTTCATCTGGGAACCATCCTGCGCGGCGTGGATTTTAAGGAACCAGCTGGCCATTCAAGGCCACAGGCCCCGGAAAAAAATCCACGGCCTTTTTCCCTGGCAAACAAAACTCAGCGACCCCGCTTCTGGCTGACAGATTGCAGGAGTCACATGGCTCTATCACACCAGCCCAACTCGGCACTGGTGCCACCTTGGGTCTGGGAACCATCATGCGCGACGTGGATTTTAAGGAGCCAGCCGGCCATTCCAAGCCACAGGGCCCCAAACACAATCTGCGGCCCTTTTCCCTGGAAGTAAAACAGACATGCCCATCTTCTGGCTGGCAGATTGCAGGAGCCACTTGGCTCTATCAAACCAGCCCGACTCGGCACTGGTGCCACCTTGGGTCTGGGAACCATCTTGCGCGGCGTGGATTTTCAGGAGCCAGCCAGCCATTCCCAGCCACAGGCCCCCAAACACAAACTACGGCCCTTTTCCCTGGAAGTAAAACTGACCTGCCCATCTTCTGGCTGGCAGATTGCAGTAGCCACTTGCCTCTATCAAACCAGCCCGACTCGGCACTGGTGCCACCTTGGGTCTGGGAACAATCCTGCGCGGCGTGGATTTTCAGGAGCCAGCCGGCAACTCCCTGCGACAGGCCCTGAAAACAAACCACGGCCCTTTTCCCGGGCAAACAAAACTCACCCACCCCGCTTCTGGCTGGCAGATTGCAGGAGCCACATGGCTCTATCAAACCAGCCCGATTTGACACTGGGGCCCCTTGGGTCTGGAAACCATCCTGCGTATTGTGGATTTTCAGGAGCCAGTAGGCCACTCCCAGCCACAGGACCCCAAACAAAAAACTACGGCCCTTTTCCCTGGAAGGAAAACTGACCTGCCCATCTTCTGGCTGGCAGATTGCAGGAGCCACATGGCTCTATCAAACCAGCCCGACTCGGCACTGGTGCCCCTTTGGTCTGGGAATCATCCTGCGTATCGTGGATTTTCAGGAGCCAGCAGGCCACTCCCAACCAGAGGCCCCCAAACACAAACTGTGGGCCTTTCCCCTGCAAAACAAAACTCACACACCCCGCTTCTGGCTGGCAGATTGCAGGAGCCACATGGCTCTGTCAAACCAGCCCGACTCAGCACTGGTGCCACCTTTCATCTGGGAACAATCCTGTGTATCGTGGATTTTCAGGAGCCAGCAGGCCATTCCCAGCCACGGGCCCCCAAAAGAACTATGGTCCTTTTCCCTGGAAGTAAAACTGACCTGTCCATCTTCTGGCTGGCAGAATGCAGGAGACACTTGGCTCTATCAAACCAGCCCGATTTGGCACTGGTGCCCCCTTGGGTCTGGGAACCACCCTGCGTATCGTGGATTTTCAGGAGCCAGCCGGCCACTCCCAGCCACAGGCCCCCAAACACAAACTACGTCCCTTTTCCCTGGAAGTAAAACTGACCTGCCCATCTTCTGGCTGGCAGATAGCAGGAGCCACATGGCTCTATCAAACCAGCCCGACTTGGCAGTGGTGCCTACTTGGGTCTGGCAATCATCCTGAGTATCGTGCATTTGCAGAGTCCAGACGGCCACTCCCAGCCACAGGCCCCCAAACACAAACTACCGGCCCTCTTCCCCGGAAGTAAAACTGGCCTGTCCATCTTCTGGCTGGCAGATTGCAGGAGCCACTTAGCTCTATCAAACCAGCCCGACGCGGCAGTGGTGCCACCTTTCATCTGGGAACCATCCTGCGTATCGTGGATTTTCAGGATCCAGCCGGCCATTCCCAGCCACAGGTCCCTGAAAAAACATCACGGCCCTTTTCCCTGGCAAACAATACTCACCCACCCGCTTATGGATGGCAGATTGCAGGAGTCACATGGCTCTATCACACCAGCCCAACTCGGCACTGGTGCCACCTTGGGTCTGGGAACCATCATGCGCGGCGTGGATTTTAAGGAGCCAGCCGGCCATTCCAAGCCACAGGGCCCCAAACACAAACTGCGGCCCTTTTCCCTGGAAGTTAAACAGACATGCCCATCTTCTGGCTGGCAGATTGCAGGAGCCACTTGGCTCTATCAAACCAGCCCGACTCGGCACTGGTGCCATTTTTTTCATTTGGGAACCATCCAGCGCGGCATGGATTTTCAGGAGCCAGCCGGCCATTCCCAGCCACAGGCCTCCGAAAACAAATCACGGCCATTTTCCCTGGCAAACAAAACTCACCCACCCCGCTTCTGGCTGGCAGATTGCAGGAGCCACTTGGCTCTATCAAACCAGCCCGACTCAGCACTGGTGCCACCTTTCATCTGGGAACCATCCTGTGTATTGGGGATTTTCAGGAGCCAGCCGGCCATTCCCAGCCTTAGGCCCCCAACACAAACTACGGCCCTTTTCCCTGGAAGTAAAATTGACCTGCCCATCTTCTGGCTAGCAGATTGCAGGAGCAACTTGGCTCTATCAAACCAGCCTGATTTGGCACTGGTGCCCCCTTGGGTCTGGGAACCACCCTGCGTATCGTGGATTTTCAGGAGCCAGCCGGCCACTCCCAGCCACAGGCCCCCAAACACAAACTACGGCTCTTTTCCCTGGAAGTAAAACTTACCTGCCCATCTTCTGGCTGGCAGATAGCAGGAGCCACATGGCTCTATCAAATCAGCCCGACTTGGCAGTGGTGCCAACTTGGGTCTGGCAATCATCCTGAGTATCGTGCATTTTCAGGAGCCAGCCGGCCACTCCCAGCCTCAGGCCCCCAAACACAAACTACCGCCCTCTTCCCCGGAAGTAAAACTGACCTGTCCATCTTCTGGCTGGCAGATTGCGGGAGCCACTTAACTCTATCAAACCAGCCCGACTCGGCACTGGTGCCACCTTTCATCTGCGAACCATCCTGCGTGTCGTGGATTTCCAGGAGCCAGCCAGCCACTCTCAGCCACAGGGCCCCAAACACATACCACGGCCCTTTTCCCTGGAAGAAAATCTTAGCGGCCCGCCTTCTGGCTGGCAGATTGCAGGATCCACTCGGTACTATCAAACCAGCCCGACTTGGCACTGGTGCCACCTTTCATCTGGGAACCATCCTGCGTATCGTGGATTTTCAGGAGCCAGCCGGCCACTCCCAGCCACAAGTCCCCAAAAACAAACTACGGCCCTTTTCCCTGGAAGTAAAATAGACCTGCCCATCATCTGGCTGGCAGATTGCAGGAGCCACTTGGCTCTATCAAAACAGCCCGACTCGGCACTGGTGCCACCTTTCATCTGGGAACCATCCTGCGCGGCGTGGATTTTAAGGAACCAGCCGGCCATTCAAGGCCACAGGCCCCGGAAAAAAAACCACGGCCTTTTTCCCTGGAAACAAAACTCAGCGACCCCGCTTCTGGCTGACCGATTGCAGGAGTCACATGGCTCTATCAAACCAACCCGATTTGGCACTGGGGCCCCTTAGGTCTGGAAACCATCCTGCGTATCGTGGATTTTCAGGAGCCAGTAGGCCAATCCCAGCCGCAGGACCCCAAAAAAAAAACTACGGCCCTTTTCCCTGGAAGGAAAACTGACCTGCCCATCTTCTGGCTGGCAGATTGCAGGAGCCACATGGCTCTATCAAACCAGCCCGACTCGGCACTGGTGCCCCTTTGGTCTGGGAATCATCCTGCGTACCGTAGATTTTCAGGAGCCAGCAGGCCACTCCCAGCCACAGGCCCCCAAACACAAACTGTGGTCCTTTTCCCTGCCAAACAAAACTCACCCACCCCGCTTCTGGCTGGCAGATTGCAGGAGCCACATGGCTCTATCAAACCAGCCCGACTCGGCACTGGTGCCACCTTTCATCTGGCAACCATCCTGCGTATCGTGGATTTTCAGGAGCCAGCCGGCCATTCCCAGCCTCAGGCCCCCAAAAAAAAGCTATGGTCCTTTTCCCTGGAAGTAAAACTGACCTGTCCATCTTCTGGCTGGCAGAATGCAGGAGCCACTTAACTCTATCAAACCAGCCCGACTCGGCACTGGTGCCACCTTTCATCTGCGAACCATCCTGCGTGTCGTGGATTTCCAGGAGCCAGCCAGCCACTCTCAGCCACAGGGCCCCAAACACATACCACGGCCATTTTCCCTGGAAGAAAATCTTAGCGGCCCGCCTTCTGGCTGGCAGATTGCAGGATCCACTCGGTACTATCAAACCAGCCCAACTCGGCACTGGTGCCACCTTTCATCTGGGAACCATCCTGCGTATCGTGGATTTTCAGGAGCCAGCCGGCCACTCCCAGCCACAGGTCCCCAAAAACAAACTACGGCCCTTTTCCCTGGAAGTAAAATAGATCTGCCCATCATCTGGCTGGCAGATTGCAGGAGCCACTTGGCTCTATCAATACAGCCCGACTCGGCACTGGTGCCACCTTTCATCTGGGAACCATCCTGCGCGGCGTGGATTTTAAGGAACCAGCCGGCCATTCAAGGCCACAGGCCCCGGAAAAAAAACCACGGCCTTTTCCCTGGCAAACAAAACTCAGCGACCCCGCTTCTGGCTGACAGATTGCAGGAGTCACATGGCTCTATCACACCAGCCCAACTCGGCACTGGTGCCACCTTGGGTCTGGGAACCATCATTCGCGGCGTGGATTTTAAGGAGCCAGCCGGCCATTCCAAGCCACAGGGCCCCAAACACAAACTGCGGCCGTTTTCCCTGGAAGTAAAACAGACATGCCCATCTTCTGGCTGGCAGATTGCAGGAGCCACTTGGCTCTATCAAACCAGCCCGACTCGGCACTGGTGCCACCTTGGGTCTGGGAACCATCTTGCGCGGCGTGGATTTTCAGGAGCCAGCCAGCCATTCCCAGCCACAGGCCCCCAAACACAAACTACAGCCCTTTTCCCTGGAAGTAAAACTGACCTGCCCATCTTCTGGCTGGCAGATTACAGTAGCCACTTGGTACTAACAAACCAGCCCGACTTGGCACTGGTGCCATTTTTCATTTGGGAACCATCCTGCGTATCGTGGATTTTCAGGAGCCAGCCGGCCACTCCCAGCCACAGGCCCCAAAACACAAACTACAGCCCTTTTCCCTGGAAGTAAAACTGACCTGCCCATCTTCTGGCTGGCAGATTGCAGTAGCCACTTGCCTCTATCAAACCAGCCCGACTCGGCACTTTTGCCACCTTGGGTCTGGGAACAATCCTGCGCGGCGTGGATTTTCAGGAGCCAGCCGGCAACTCCCTGCGACAGGCCCTGAAAACAAACCACGGCCCTTTTCCCGGGCAAACAAAACTCACCCACCCCGCTTCTGGCTGGCAGATTGCAGGAGCCACATGGCTCTATCAAACCAGCCCGATTTGACACTGGGGCCCCTTGGGTCTGGAAACCATCCTGCGTATTGTGGATTTTCAGGAGCCAGTAGGCCACTCCCAGCCACAGGACCCCAAACAAAATCGACGGCCCTTTTCCCTGGAAGGAAAACTGACCTGCCCATCTTCTGGCTGGCAGATTGCAGGAGCCACATGGCTCTATCAAACCAGCCCGACTCGGCACTGGTGCCCCTTTGGTCTGGGAATCATCCTGCGTATCGTGGATTTTCAGGAGCCAGCAGGCCACTCCCAGCCAGAGGCCCCCAAACACAAACTGTGGGCCTTTCCCCTGCCAAACAAAACTCACACACCCCGCTTCTGGCTGGCAGATTGCAGGAGCCACATGGCTCTGTCAAACCAGCCCGACTTGGCACTGGTGCCACCTTTCATCTGGGAACCATCCTGCGTATCGTGGATTTTCAGGAGCCAGCAGGCCATTCCCAGCCACGGGCCCCCAAAAGAACTATGGTCCTTTTCCCTGGAAGTAAAACTGACCTGTCCATCTTCTGGTTGGCAGAATGCAGGAGACACTTGGCTCTATCAAACCAGCCCGATTTGGCACTGGTGCCCCCTTGGGTCTGGGAACCACCCTGCGTATCGTGGATTTTCAGGAGCCAGCCGGCCACTCCCAGCCACAGGCCCCCAAACACAAACTACCGGCCCTCTTCCCCGGAAGTAAAACTGGCCTGTCCATCTTCTGGCTGGCAGATTGCAGGAGCCACTTAGCTCTATCAAACCAGCCCGACGCGGCAGTGGTGCCACCTTTCATCTGGGAACCATCCTGCGTATCGTGGATTTTCAGGATCCAGCCGGCCATTCCCAGCCACAGGTCCCTGAAAAAAAATCACGGCCCTTTTCCCTGGCAAACAATACTCACCCACCCGCTTATGGATGGCAGATTGCAGGAGCCACTTGGCTCTATCAAACCAGCCCGACTCAGTACTGGTGCCACTTTTCATCTGGGAACCATCCTGTGTATTGGGGATTTTCAGGAGGCAGCCGGCCACAGCCAGCCACAGGTCCCCAAAAACAAACTACGGCCCTTTTCCCTGGAAGTAAAATTGACCTGCCCGTCTTCTGGCTGGCAGATTGCAGGAGCCACATGGCTCTATCAAACCAGCCCAACTCGGACCTGGTGCCACCTTGGGTCTGGGAACCATCATGCGCGGCGTGGATTTTAAGTAGCCAGCCGGCCACTCCCAGCCACAGGCCCTGAAAACAAACCACGGCCCTTTTCCCTGGCAAACAAAACTCACCCACCCCGCTTCTGGCTGGCAGATTGCAGGAGCCACATGGCTCTATCAAACCAGCCCGACTCGGAACCGGTGCCACCTTGGGTCTGGGAACCATCATGCGCGGCGTGGATTTTCAGGAGCCAGTCGGCTATTCCCGACACAGGCACCCAAACACAAACTACGGCCCTTTTCCATGGAAGTAAAACAGACCTGCCCATCTTCTGGCTGGCAGATTGCAGGAGCCACTTGGCTCTATCAAACCAACCCGATTTGGCACTGGGGCCCCTTAGGTCTGGAAACCATCCTGCGTATCGTGGATTTTCAGGAGCCAGTAGGCCAATCCCAGCCGCAGGACCCCAAAAAAAACACTACGGCCCTTTTCCCTGGAAGGAAAACTGACCTGCCCATCTTCTGGCTGGCAGATTGCAGGAGCCACTTGGCTCTATCAAACCAGCCCGACTCGGCACTGGTGCCCCTTTGGTCTGGGAATCATCCAGCGTATCGTGGATTTTCAGGAGCCAGCAGGCCACTCCCAGCCAGAGGCCCCCAAACACAAACTGTGGGCTTTTTACCTGCCAAACAAAACTCACCCACCCCGCTTCTGGCTGGCAGATTGCAGGAGCCACATGGCTCTATCAAACCAGCCAGCTTGGCACTGGTGCCACCATTCATTAGGGAACCATCCTGCGTATCGTGGATTTTCAGGAGCCAGCCGGCCACTCCCAGCCACAGGCCCCCAAACAAAACTACGGCCCTTTTCCCTGGAAGTAAAACTGACCTGCCCATCTTCTGGCTGGCAGATTGCAGGAGCCACTTGCCTTTATCAAACCAGCCTGACTTGGCACTGGTACCCCTTTGGGTCTGGGGACCATCCTATGTATCGTGGATTTTCAGGAGCCAGCCGGCCACTCCCAGCCACAGGCCCCCAACAGAAACCACATCCCTTTTCCATGGCAAACAAAACTGACCCGCCCCGCTCCTGGCTGGCAGATAGCATGAGCCACATGGCTCTATCAAACCAGCCCGACTCGGCACTGGTGCCCCTTTGGTCTGGGAATCATCCTGCGTATCGTGGATTTTCAGGAGCCACCCAGCCACTCCAAGCCACAGGCCACCAAACACAAACTAGGGCCCTTTTCCCTGGAAACAAAACTCACACACCCGCTTCTGGCCGGCAGATTGCAGAAGCCACATGGCTCTATCAAACCAGCCCAACTCGGCACTGGTGCCACCTTGGGTCTGGGAATCATCCTGCGTATCGTGGATTTTCAGGTGCCAGCCAGCCACTCCCAGCCACAGGCCCCCAAACACAAACTACGGCCCTTTTCCCAGGAAGTAAAACAGACCTGCCCATCTTCTGGCTGTCAGATTGCAGGAGCCACTTGGCTCTATCAAACCAGCCCGACTCGGCAGTGGTGCCCCCTTTCATCTGGGAATCATCCTGCGTATCGTGGATTTTCAGGTGCCAGCCGGCCACTCCCAGCCACAGGCCCCCAAACACAAACTACGGCAATTTTCCCTGGAAGTAAAACTGACCTGCCCATCTTCTGGCTGGCAGATTGCAGGAGCCACTTGGCTCTATCAAACCAGCCCGACTTGGCACTGGTGCCACCTTTCATCTGGGAACCATCCTGCGTATCGTGGATTTTCAGGAGCCAGCAGGCCATTCCCAGCCACAGGCCCCCAAAAAAAAGCTATGGTCCTTTTCCCTGGAAGTAAAACTGACCTGTCCATCTTCTGGCTGGCAGAATGCAGGACCCACTTGGCTCTATCAAACCAGCCCGATTTGGCACTGGTACCCCCTTGGGTCTGGGAACCACCCTGCGTATCGTGGATTTTCAGGAGCCAGCCGGCCACTCCCAGCCACTGGCCCCCAAACACAAACTACGGCTCTTTTCCCTGGAAGTAAAACTGACCTGTCCATCTTCTGGCTGGCAGATAGCAGGAGCCACATGGCTCTATCACACCAGCCCGACTTGGCAGTGTTGCCAACTTGGGTCTGGCAATCATTTTGAGTATCGTGCATTTTCAGGAGCCAGCCGGCCACTCCCAGCCTCAGGCCCCCAAACACAAACTACCGGCCCTCTTCCCCGGAAGTAAAACTGACCTGTCCATCTTCTGGCTGGCAGATTGCAGGAGCCTCTTAGCTCTATCAAACCAGCCCGACTCGGCACTGGTGCCACCTTTCATCTGCGAACCATCCTGCGTGTCGTGGATTTTCAGGAGCCAGCCAGCCACTCTCTGCCACAGGGCCCCAAACACATACCACGGCCATTTTCCCTGGAAGAAAATCTTAGCGGCCCAACTTCTGGCTGGCAGATTGCAGGAGCCACTCGGTACTATCAAACCAGCCCGACTTTGCACTGGTGCCACCTTTCATCTCGGAACCATCCTGCGTATCGTGGATTTTCAGGAGCTAGCCGGCCACTCCCAGCCACAGGTCCCCAAAAACAAACTACGGCCCTTTTCCCTGGAAGTAATATAGACCTGCCCATCATCTGGCTGGCAGATTGCAGGAGCCACTTGGCTCTATCAAAACAGCCCGACTCGGCACTGGTGCCACCTTTCATCTGGGAACCACCCTGCGCGGGGTGGATTTTAAGGAAGGAACCAGCCGGCCATTCAAGGCCACAGGACCCGGAAAAAAATCACGGCCTTTTTCCCTGGCAAACAAAACTCAGCGACCCCGCTTCTGGCTGACAGATTGCAGGAGCCACATGGCTCTATCACACCAGCCCAACTCGGCACTGGTGCTACCTTGGGTCTGGGAACCATCATGCGCGGCGTGGATTTTCAGGAGCCAGCCGGCCATTCCCAGCCACAGGGCCCCAAACACAAACTGCGGCCCTTTTCCCTGGAAGTAAAACAGACATGCCCATCTTCTGGCTGGCAGATTGCAGGAGCCACGCGGTACTATCAAACCAGCCCGACTTGGCACTGGTGCCATTTTTTTCATTTGGGAACCATCCAGCGCGGCATGGATTTTCAGGAGCCAGCCGGCCATTCCCAGCCACAGGCCCCTGAAAACAAATCACGGCCCTTTTCCCTGGAAAACAAAACTCACCCACCCCGCTTATTGACGGCAGATTGCAGGAGCCACTTGACTCTATCAAACCAGCCCGACTCAGCACTGGTGCCACCTTTCATCTGGGAACCATCCTGTGTATTGGGGATTTTCAGGAGCCAGCCGGCCACTCCCAGCCACAGGCCCCCAAACACAAACTACAGCCCTTTTCCCTGGAAGTAAAACTGACCTGCCCATCTTCTGGCTGGCAGATTGCAGGAGCCACATGGCTCTATCAAACCAGCCCAACTCGGACCTGGTGCCACCTTGGGTCTGGGAACCATCATGCGCGGCGTGGCTTTTAAGGAGCCAGCTGGCCATTCCAAGCCACAGGGCCCCAAACAAAAACTGCAGCCCTTTTCCCTGGAAGTAAAACAGACATGCCCATCTTCTGCCTGGCAGATTGCAGGAGCCACGCGGTACTATCAAACCAGCCCGACTTGGCACTGGTGCCACCTTTCATCTGCGAACCATCCTGCGTGTCGTGGATTTTCAGGAGCCAGCCAGCCACTCTCAGCCACAGGGCCCCAAACACATACCACGGCCATTTTCCCTGGAAGAAAATCTTAGCGGCCCAACTTCTGGCTGGCAGATTGCAGGAGCCACTCGGTACTATCAAACCAGCCCGACTTTGCACTGGTGCCACCTTTCATCTCGGAACCATCCTGCGTATCGTGGATTTTCAGGAGCTAGCCGGCCACTCCCAGCCACAGGTCCCCAAAAACAAACTACGGCCCTTTTCCCTGGAAGTAATATAGACCTGCCCATCATCTGGCTGGCAGATTGCAGGAGCCACTTGGCTCTATCAAAACAGCCCGACTCGGCACTGGTGCCACCTTTCATCTGGGAACCACCCTGCGCGGGGTGGATTTTAAGGAAGGAACCAGCCGGCCATTCAAGGCCACAGGACCCGGAAAAAAATCACGGCCTTTTTCCCTGGCAAACAAAACTCAGCGACCCCGCTTCTGGCTGACAGATTGCAGGAGCCACATGGCTCTATCACACCAGCCCAACTCGGCACTGGTGCTACCTTGGGTCTGGGAACCATCATGCGCGGCGTGGATTTTCAGGAGCCAGCCGGCCATTCCCAGCCACAGGGCCCCAAACACAAACTGCGGCCCTTTTCCCTGGAAGTAAAACAGACATGCCCATCTTCTGGCTGGCAGATTGCAGGAGCCACGCGGTACTATCAAACCAGCCCGACTTGGCACTGGTGCCATTTTTTTCATTTGGGAACCATCCAGCGCGGCATGGATTTTCAGGAGCCAGCCGGCAACTCCCAGCCACAGGCCCCCAAACACAAACTACGGCCCTTTTCCCTGGAAGTAAAACTGACCTGCCCATCTTCTGGCTGGCAGATTGCAGGAGCCACTTGGCTCTATCAAACCAGCCCGACTTGGCACTGGTGCCACCTTGGGTCTGGGAACCATCCTGCGCGGCGTGGATTTCCAGGAGCCAGCCGGCCATTCCCAGCCACAGGCCCCTGAAAACAAATCACGGCCCTTTTCCCTGGCAAACAAAAATCACCCACCCCGCTTATTGATGGCAGATTGCAGGAGCCACTTGACTCTATCAAACCAGCCCGACTCAGCACTGGTGCCACCTTTCATCTGGGAACCATCCTGTGTATTGGGGATTTTCAGGAGCCAGCCGGCCACTCCCAGCCACAGGCCCCCAAACACAAACTACGGCCCTTTTCCCTGGAAGTAAAACTGACCTGCCCATCTTCTGGCTGGCAGATTGCAGGAGCCACATGGCTCTATCAAACCAGCCCGACTTGGCACTGGTGCCGTTTTTCATTTGGGAACCATCCTCCGTATCGTGGATTTTCAGGAGCCAGCCGGCCACTCCCAGCCACAGGCCCCAAAACACAAACTACGGCCCTTTTCCCTGGAAGTAAAACTTACCTGCCCATCTTCTGGCTGGCAGATTGCAGGAGCCACTTGGCTCTATCAAACCAGCCCGACTCGGCACTGGTGCCCCCTTGGGTCTGGGAACCATCCTGCGCGGCATGGATTTTCAGGAGCCACCCGGCCACTCCCAGCCACAGGCCCTGAAAACAAACCACGGCCCTTTTCCCTGGCAAACAAAACTCACCCACCCCGCTTCTGGCTGGCAGATTGCAGGAGCCACTTGGTACTATCAAACCAGCCCGACTCGGCACCGGTGCAACCTTGGGTCTGGGAACCATCATGCGTGGCATGGATTTTCAGGAGCCAGCCGGCTATGCCCCGACACTGGCCCCGAAACACAAACTACGGCCCTTTTCCCTGGAAGTAAAACAGACCTGCCCATCTTCTGGCTGTCAGATTGCAGGAGCCACTTGGCTCTATCAAACCAGCCCGATTTGACACTGGGGCCCCTTGGGTCTGGAAACCATCCTGCGTATCCTGGATTTTCAGGAGCCAGTAGGCCACTCCCAGCCACAGGACCCCAAACAAAAACTACGGCCCTTTTCCCTGGAAGGAAAACTGACCTGCCCATCTTCTGGCTGACAGATTGCAGGAGCCACTTGCCTTTATCAAACCAGCCCGACTTGGCACTGGTAACCCTTTGGGTCTGTGAACCATCCTGCGTATCGTGGATTTTCAGGAGCCAGCCGGCCACTCCCAGCCACAGGCCCCCAACAGAAACCACGTCCCTTTTCCCTGGCAAACAAAACTGACCCGCCCCGCTCCTGGCTGGCAGATAGCAGGAGCAACTTGGCTCTATCAAACCAGCCCGACTCGGCAGTGGTGCCCCCTTTCATCTGGGAATCATCCTGCGTATCGTGGATTTTCAGGTGCCAGCCGGCCACTCCCAGCCACAGGCCCCCAAACACACACTACGGCCCTTTTCCCTGGAAGTAAAACTGACCTGCCCATCTTCTGGCTGGCAGATTGCAGGAGCCACTTGGCTCTGTCAATCCAGCCCGACTTGGCACTGGTGCCACCTTTCATCTGGGAACCATCCTGCGTATCGTGGATTTTCAGGAGCCAGCAGGCCATTCCCAGCCACAGGCCCCCAAAAAAAACCTATGGTCCTTTTCCCTGGAAGTAAAACTGACCTGTCCATCTTCTGGCTGGCAGAATGCAGGACCCACTTGGCTCTATCAAACCAGCCCGATTTGGCTCTGGTATCCCCTTGGGTCTGGGAACCACCCTGCGTATCGTGGATTTTCAGGAGCCAGCCGGCCACAGCCAGCCACTGGCCCCCAAACACAAACTACGGCCCTTTTCCCTGGAAGGAAAACTGACCTGCCCATCTTCTGGCTGGCAGATTGCAGGAGCCACATGGCTCTATCACACCAGCCCGACTTGGCAGTGTTGCCAACTTGGGTCTGGCAATCATCCTGAGTATCGTGCATTTTCAGGAGCCAGCCGGCCACTCCCAGCCTCAGGCCCCCAAACACAAACTACCGGCCCTCTTCCCCGGAAGTAAAACTGACCTGTCCATCTTCTGGCTGGCAGATTGCGGGAGCCACTTAACTCTATCAAACCAGCCCGACTCGGCACTGGTGCCACCTTTCATCTGCGAACCATCCTGCGTGTCGTGGATTTTCAGGAGCCAGCCAGCCACTCTCAGCCACAGGGCCCCAAACACATACCACGGCCATTTTCCCTGGAAGAAAATCTTAGCGGCCCAACTTCTGGCTGGCAGATTGCAGGAGCCACTCGGTACTATCAAACCAGCCCGACTTGGCACTGGTGCCACCTTTCATCTGGGAACCATCCTGCGCGGCATGGATTTTCAGGATCCAGCCGGCAATTCCCAGCCACAGGCCCCTGAAAAAAAATCACGGCCCTTTTCCCTGGCAAACAATACTCACCCACCCGCTTATGGATGGCAGATTGCAGGAGCCACTTGGCTCTATCAAACCAGCCCGACTCAGTACTGGTGCCACCTTTCATCTGGGAACCATCCTGTGTATTGGCGATTTTCAGGAGGCAGCCGGCCACAGCCAGCCACAGGTCCCCAAAAACAAACTACGGCCCTTTTCCCTGGAAGTAAAACTGACCTGCCCATCATCTGGCTGGCAGATTGCAGGAGCCACATGGCTCTATCAAACCAGCCCAACTCGGACCTGGTGCCACCTTGGGTCTGGGAACCATCATGCGCGGCGTGGATTTTAAGTAGCCAGCCGGCCACTCCCAGCCACAGGCCCTGAAAACAAACCACGGCCCTTTTCCCTGGCAAACAAAACTCACCCACCCCGCTTCTGGCTGGCAGATTGCAGGAGCCACTTGGCTCTATCAAACCAGCCCGACTCGGAACCGGTGCCACCTTGGGTCTGGGAACCATCATGCGCGGCGTGGATTTTCAGGAGCCAGCCGGCTATTCCCGACACAGGCCCCCAAACACAAACTACGGCCCTTTTCCATGGAAGTAAAACAGACCTGCCCATCTTCTGGCTGGCAGATTGCAGGAGCCACTTGGCTCTATCAAACCAACCCGATTTGGCACTGGGGCCCCTTAGGTCTGGAAACCATCCTGCGTATCGTGGATTTTCAGGAGCCAGTAGGCCACTCCCAGCCACAGGACCCCAAACAAAAACTACGGCCCTTTTCCCTGGAAGGAAAACTGACCTGCCCATCTTCTGGCAGGCAGATTGCAGGAGCCACTTGGCTCTATCACACCAGCCCGACTTGGCAGTGTTGCCAACTTGGGTCTGGCAATCATCCTGAGTATCGTGCATTTTCAGGAGCCAGCCGGCCACTCCCAGCCTCAGGCCCCCAAACACAAACTACCGGCCCTCTTCCCCGGAAGTAAAACTGACCTGTCCATCTTCTGGCTGGCAGATTGCAGGAGCCTCTTAGCTCTATCAAACCAGCCCGACTCGGCACTGGTGCCACCTTTCATCTGCGAACCATCCTGCGTGTCGTGGATTTTCAGGAGCCAGCCAGCCACTCTCTGCCACAGGGCCCCAAACATATACCACGGCCATTTTCCCTGGAAGAAAATCTTAGCGGCCCAACTTCTGGCTGGCAGATTGCAGGAGCCACTCGGTACTATCAAACCAGCCCGACGTGGCACTGGTGCCACCTTTCATCTGGGAACCATCCTGCGTATCGTGGATTTTCAGGAGCTAGCCGGCCACTCCCAGCCACAGGTCCCCAAAAACAAACTACGGCCCTTTTCCCTGGAAGTAATATAGACCTGCCCATCATCTGGCTGGCAGATTGCAGGAGCCACTTGGCTCTATCAAAACAGCCCGACTCGGCACTGGTGCCACCTTTCATCTGAGAACCATCCTGCGCGGCGTGGATTTTAAGGAAGGAACCAGCCGGCCATTCGTGGCCACAGGACCCGGAAAAAAACCACGGCCTTTTTTCCTGGCAAACAAAACTCAGCGACCCCACTTCTGGCTGACAGATTGCAGGAGCCACATGGCTCTATCACACCAGCCCAACTCAGCACTGGTGCCCCCTTGGGTCTGGGAACCATCCTGTGTATTGGGGATTTTCAGGAGTCAGCCGGCCATTCCCAGCCACAGGCCCCTGAAAACAAATCACGGCCCTTTTCCCTGGCAAACAAAACTCACCCACCCCGCTTATTGACGGCAGATTGCAGGAGCCACATGGCTCTATCAAACCAGCCCGATTTGACACTGGGGCCCCTTGGGTCTGGAAACCATCCTGCGTATCGTGGATTTTCAGGAGCCAGTAGGCCACTCCCAACCACAGGACCCCAAAAAAAAACTACGGCCCTTTTCCCTGGAAGGAAAACTGACCTGCCCATCTTCTGGCTGGCAGATTGCAGGAGCCACTTGGCTCTATCAAACCAGCCCGACTCGGCACTGGTGCCCCTTTGGTCTGGGAATCATCCTGCGTATCGTGGATTTTCAGGAGCCAGCAGGCCACTCCCAGCCAGAGGCCCCCAAACACAAACTGTGGGCCTTTTCCCTTCCAAACAAAACTCACCCACCCCGCTTCTGGCTGGCAGATTGCAGGAGCCACATGGCTCTATCAAACCAGCCCGACTCGGCACTGCTGCCACCTTTCATCTGGGAACCATCCTGCGTATCGTGGATTTTCAGGAGCCAGCCGGCCACTCCCAGCCACTGGCCCCCAAACACAAACTACGGCCCTTTTCCCTGGAAGTAAAACTGACCTGCCCATCTTCTGGCTGGCAGATAGCAGGAGCCACTTGCCTTTATCAAACCAGCCTGACTTGGCACTGGTACCCCTTTGGGTCTGGGGACCATCCTATGTATCGTGGATTTTCAGGAGCCAGCCGGCCACTCCCAGCCACAGGACCCCAACAGAAACCACATCCCTTTTCCCTGGCAAACAAAACTGACCCGCCCCGCTTCTGGCTGGCAGATTGCAGGAGACACTTGGCTCTATCAAACCATCCCGACTCGGCACTGGTGCCCCTTTGGTCTGGGAATCATCCTGCGTATCGTGGATTTTCAGGAGCCACCCAGCCACTCCAAGCCACAGGCCCCCAAACAAAAACTACAGCCCTTTTCCCTGGAAACAAAACTCACACACCCCGCTTCTGGCCGGCAGATTGCAGAAGCCACATGGCTCTATCAAACCAGCCCAACTCGGCACTGGTGCCACCTTGGGTCTGGGAACCATCATGCGCGGCGTGGATTTTAAGGAGCCAGCCGGCCATTCTCAGCCAAAGGCCCCCAAACAAAAACTACGGCCCTTTTCCCAGGAAGTAAAACAGACCTGCCCATCTTCTGGCTGTCAGATTGCAGGAGCCACTTGGCTCAATCAAACCAGCCCGACTCGGCAGTGGTGCCCCCTTTCATCTGGGAATCATCCTGCGTATCGTGGATTTTCAGGTGCCAGCCGGCCACTCCCAGCCACAGGCCCCCAAACACAAACTACGGCCCTTTTCCCTGGAAGTAAAACAGACCTGCCCATCTTCTGGCTGTCAGATTGCAGGAGCCACTTGGCTCTATCAAACCAGCCCGATTTGACACTGGGGCCCCTTGGGTCTGGAAACCATCCTGCGTATCGTGGATTTTCAGGAGCCAGTACGCCACTCCCAGCCACAGGACCCCGAACAAAAACTACGGCCCTTTTCCCTGGAAGGAAAACTGACCTGCCATCTTCTGGCTGGCAGATTGCAGGAGCCACTTGGCTCTATCAAACCAGCCCGACTCGGCACTGGTGCCCCTTTGGTCTGGGAATCATCCTGCGTATCGTGCATTTTCAGGAGCCAGCAGGCCACTCCCAGCCAGAGGCCCCCAAACACAAACTGTGGGCCTTTTCCCTGCCAAACAAAACTCACCCACCCCGCTTCTGGCTGGCAGATTGCAGGAGCCACATGGCTCTATCAAACCAGCCAGCTTGGCACTGGTGCCACCATTCATTAGGGAACCATCCTGCGTATCGTGGATTTTCAGGAGCCAGCCGGCCACTCCCAGCCACAGGCCCCCAAACAAAACTACGGCCCTTTTCCCTGGAAGTAAAACTGACCTGCCCATCTTCTGGCTGGCAGATTGCAGGAGTCACTTGCCTTTATCAAACCAGCCCGACTTGGCACTGGTACCCCTTTGGGTCTGGGAACCATCCTATGTATCGTGGATTTTCAGGAGCCAGCCGGCCACTCCCAGCCACAGGCCCCCAACAGAAACCACATCCCTTTTCCCTGGCAAACAAAACTGACCCGCCCAGCTCCTGGCTGGCAGATAGCAGGAGACACTTGGCTCTATCAAACCATCCCGACTCGGCACTGGTGCCCCTTTGGTCTGGGAATCATCCTGCGTATCGTGGATTTTCAGGAGCCACCCAGACACTCCAAGCCACAGGCCCCCAAACACAAACTAGGGCCCTTTTCCCTGGAAACAAAACTCACACACCCCGCTTCTGGCCGGCAGATTGCAGAAGCCACATGGCTCTATCAAACCAGCCCAACTCGGCACTGGTGCCACCTTGGGTCTGGGAACCATCATGCGCGGCGTGGATTTTAAGGAGCCAGCCGGCCATTCTCAGCCACAGGCCCCCAAACACAAACTACGGCCCTTTTCCCTGGAAGTAAAACAGACATGCCCATCTTCTGGCTGGCAGATTGCAGGAGCCACGCGGTACTATCAAACCAGCCCGACTTGGCACTGGTGCCATTTTTTTCATTTGGGAACCATCCAGCGCGGCATGGATTTTCAGGAGCCAGCCGGCAACTCCCAGCCACAGGCCCCCAAACACAACCTACGGCCCTTTTCCCTGGAAGTAAAACTGACCTGCCCATCTTCTGGCTGGCAGATTGCAGGAGCCACTTGGCTCTATCAAACCAGCCCGACTCGGCACTGGTGCCACCTTGGGTCTGGGAACCATCCTGCGCGGCGTGGATTTCCAGGAGCCAGTCGGCCATTCCCAGCCACAGGCCCCTGAAAACAAATCACGGCCCTTTTCCCTGGCAAACAAAAATCACCCACCCCGCTTATTGATGGCAGATTGCAGGAGCCACTTGACTCTATCAAACCAGCCCGACTCAGCACTGGTGCCACCTTTCATCTGGGAACCATCCTGTGTATTGGGGATTTTCAGGAGCCAGCCGGCCATTCCCAGCCACAGGCCCCCAAACACAAACTACGGCCCTTTTCCCTGGTAGTAAAACTGACCTGCCCATCTTCTGGCTGGCAGATTGCAGGAGCCACATGGCTCTATCAAACCAGCCCAACTCGGACCTGGTGCCACCTTGGGTCTGGGAACCATCATGCGCGGCGTGGATTTTCAGGAGCCAGCCGGCCATTCCAAGCCACAGGCCCCCAACACAAACTACGGCCCTTTTCCCTGGAAGTAAAACAGACCCGCCCATCTTCTGGCTGTCAGATTGCAGGAGCCACTTGGCTCTATCAAACCAGCCCGATTTGACACTGGGGCCCCTTGGGTCTGGAAACCATCCTGCGTATCGTGGATTTTCAGGAGCCAGTAGGCCACTCCCAACCACAGGACCCCAAAAAAAAACTACGGCCCTTTTCCCTGGAAGGAAAACTGACCTGCCCATCTTCTGGCTGGCAGATTGCAGGAGCCACTTGGCTCTATCAAACCAGCCCGACTCGGCACTGGTGCCCCTTTGGTCTGGGAATCATCCTGCGTATCGTGGATTTTCAGGAGCCAGCAGGCCACTCCCAGCCACAGGCCCCCAAACACAAACTGTGGGCCTTTTCCCTTCCAAACAAAACTCACCCACCCCGCTTCTGGCTGGCAGATTGCAGGAGCCACATGGCTCTATCAAACCAGCCCGACTCGGCACTGGTGCCACCTTTCATCTGGGAACCATCCTGCGTATCGTGGATTTTCAGGAGCCAGCCGGCCACTCCCAGCCACTGGCCCCCAAACACAAACTACGGCCCTTTTCCCTGGAAGTAAAACTGACCTGCCCATCTTCTGGCTGGCAGATAGCAGGAGCCACTTGCCTTTATCAAACCAGCCTGACTTGGCACTGGTACCCCTTTGGGTCTGGGGACCATCCTATGTATCGTGGATTTTCAGGAGCCAGCCGGCCACTCCCAGCCACAGGACCCCAACAGAAACCACATCCCTTTTCCCTGGCAAACAAAACTGACCCGCCCCGCTTCTGGCTGGCAGATTGCAGGAGACACTTGGCTCTATCAAACCATCCCGACTCGGCACTGGTGCCCCTTTGGTCTGGGAATCATCCTGCGTATCGTGGATTTTCAGGAGCCACCCAGCCACTCCAAGCCACAGGCCCCCAAACAAAATCTACAGCCCTTTTCCCTGGAAACAAAACTCACACACCCCGCTTCTGGCCGGCAGATTGCAGAAGCCACATGGCTCTATCAAACCAGCCCAACTCGGCACTGGTGCCACCTTGGGTCTGGGAACCATCATGCGCGGCGTGGATTTTAAGGAGCCAGCCGGCCATTCTCAGCCACAGGCCCCCAAACAAAAACTACGGCCCTTTTCCCAGGAAGTAAAACAGACCTGCCCATCTTCTGGCTGTCAGATTGCAGGAGCCACTTGGCTCAATCAAACCAGCCCGACTCGGCAGTGGTGCCCCCTTTCATCTGGGAATCATCCTGCGTATCGTGGATTTTCAGGTGCCAGCCGGCCACTCCCAGCCACAGGCCCCCAAACACAAACTACGGCCCTTTTCCCTGGAAGTAAAACAGACCTGCCCATCTTCTGGCTGTCAGATTGCAGGAGCCACTTGGCTCTATCAAACCAGCCCGATTTGACACTGGGGCCCCTTGGGTCTGGAAACCATCCTGCGTATCGTGGATTTTCAGGAGCCAGTAGGCCACTCCCAGCCACAGGACCCCGAACAAAAACTACGGCCCTTTTCCCTGGAAGGAAAACTGACCTGCCATCTTCTGGCTGGCAGATTGCAGGAGCCACTTGGCTCTATCAAACCAGCCCGACTCGGCACTGGTGCCCCTTTGGTCTGGGAATCATCCTGCGTATCGTGCATTTTCAGGAGCCAGCAGGCCACTCCCAGCCAGAGGCCCCCAAACACAAACTGTGGGCCTTTTCCCTGCCAAACAAAACTCACCCACCCCGCTTCTGGCTGGCAGATTGCAGGAGCCACATGGCTCTATCAAACCAGCCAGCTTGGCACTGGTGCCACCATTCATTAGGGAACCATCCTGCGTATCGTGGATTTTCAGGAGCCAGCCGGCCACTCCCAGCCACAGGCCCCCAAACAAAACTACGGCCCTATTCCCTGGAAGTAAAACTGACCTGCCCATCTTCTGGCTGGCAGATTACAGGAGTCACTTGCCTTTATCAAACCAGCCCGACTTGGCACTGGTACCCCTTTGGGTCTGGGAACCATCCTATGTATCGTGGATTTTCAGGAGCCAGCCGGCCACTCCCAGCCACAGGCCCCCAACAGAAACCACATCCCTTTTCCCTGGCAAACAAAACTCACCCACCCCGCTTATTGATGGCAGATTGCAGGAGCCACTTGACTCTATCAAACCAGCCCGACTCAGCACTGGTGCCACCTTTCATCTGGGAACCATCCTATGTATTGGGGATTTTCAGGAGCCAGCCGGCCATTCCCAGCCACAGGCCCCCAAACACAAACTACGGCCCTTTTCCCTGGAAGTAAAACTGACCTGCCCATCTTCTGGCTGGCAGATTGCAGGAGCCACATGGCTCTATCAAACCAGCCCAACTCGGACCTGGTGCCACCTTGGGTCTGGGAACCATCATGCGCGGCGTGGATTTTCAGGAGCCAGCCGGCCATTCCAAGCCACAGGCCCCCAACACAAACTACGGCCCTTTTCCCTGGAAGTAAAACAGACCCGCCCATCTTCTGGCTGTCAGATTGCAGGAGCCACTTGGCTCTATCAAACCAGCCCGACCCGACACTGGGGCCCCTTGGGTCTGGAAACCATCCTGCGTATCGTGGATTTTCAGGAGCCAGTAGGCCACTCCCAACCACAGGACCCCAAAAAAAAACTACGGCCCTTTTCCCTGGAAGGAAAACTGACCTGCCCATCTTCTGGCTGGCAGATTGCAGGAGCCACTTGGCTCTATCAAACCAGCCCGACTCGGCACTGGTGCCCCTTTGGTCTGGGAATCATCCTGCGTATCGTGGATTTTCAGGAGCCACCCAGCCACTCCAAGCCACAGGCCCCCAAACACAAACTAGGGCCCTTTTCCCTGGAAACAAAACTCACACACCCCGCTTCTGGCCGGCAGATTGCAGAAGCCACATGGCTCTATCAAACCAGCCCAACTCGGCACTGGTGCCACCTTGGGTCTGGGAACCATCATGCGCGGCGTGGATTTTAAGGAGCCAGCCAGCCATTCTCAGCCACAGGCCCCCAAACACAAACTACGGCCCTTTTCCCTGGAAGTAAAACAGACCCGCCCATCTTCTGGCTGGCAGATTGCAGGAGCCACGCGGTACTATCAAACCAGCCCGACTTGGCACTGGTGCCATTTTTTTCATTTGGGAACCATCCAGCGCGGCATGGATTTTCAGGAGCCAGCCGGCAACTCCCAGCCACAGGCCCCCAAACACAAAGTACGTCCCTTTTCCCTGGAAGTAAAACTGACCTGCCCATCTTCTGGCTGGCAGATTGCAGGAGCCACTTGGCTCTATCAAACCAGCCCGACTCGGCACTGGTGCCACCTTGGGTCTGGGAACCATCCTGCGCGGCGTGGATTTCCAGGAGCCAGTCGGCCATTCCCAGCCACAGGCCCCTGAAAACAAATCACGGCCCTTTTCCCTGGCAAACAAAAATCACCCACCCCGCTTATTGATGGCAGATTGCAGGAGCCACTTGACTCTATCAAACCAGCCCGACTCAGCACTGGTGCCACCTTTCATCTGGGAACCATCCTGTGTATTGGGGATTTTCAGGAGCCAGCCGGCCATTCCCAGCCACAGGCCCCCAAACACAAACTACGGCCCTTTTCCCTGGAAGTAAAACTGACCTGCCCATCTTCTGGCTGGCAGATTGCAGGAGCCACATGGCTCTATCAAACCAGCCCAACTCGGACCTGGTGCCACCTTGGGTCTGGGAACCATCATGCGCGGCGTGGATTTTCAGGAGCCAGCCGGCCATTCCAAGCCACAGGCCCCCAACACAAACTACGGCCCTTTTCCCTGGAAGTAAAACAGACCCGCCCATCTTCTGGCTGTCAGATTGCAGGAGCCACTTGGCTCTATCAAACCAGCCCGATTTGACACTGGGGCCCCTTGGGTCTGGAAACCATCCTGCGTATCGTGGATTTTCAGGAGCCAGTAGGCCACTCCCAACCACAGGACCCCAAAAAAAAACTACGGCCCTTTTCCCTGGAAGGAAAACTGACCTGCCCATCTTCTGGCTGGCAGATTGCAGGAGCCACTTGGCTCTATCAAACCAGCCCGACTCGGCACTGGTGCCCCTTTGGTCTGGGAATCATCCTGCGTATCGTGGATTTTCAGGAGCCAGCAGGCCACTCCCAGCCAGAGGCCCCCAAACACAAACTGTGGGCCTTTTCCCTGCCAAACAAAACTCACCCACCCCGCTTCTGGCCGGCAGATTGCAGAAGCCACATGGCTCTATCAAACCAGCCCAACTCGGCACTGGTGCCACCTTGGGTCTGGGAACCATCATGCGCGGCGTGGATTTTAAGGAGCCAGCCGGCCATTCTCAGCCACAGGCCCCAAACAAAAACTACGGCCCTTTTCCCAGGAAGTAAAACAGACCTGCCCATCTTCTGGCTGTCAGATTGCAGGAGCCACTTGGCTCAATCAAACCAGCCCGACTCGGCAGTGGTGCCCCCTTTCATCTGGGAATCATCCTGCGTATCGTGGATTTTCAGGTGCCAGCCGGCCACTCCCAGCCACAGGCCCCCAAACACAAACTACGGCCCTTTTCCCTGGAAGGAAAACTGACCTGCCCATCTTCTGGCTGGCAGATTGCAGGAGCCACTTGGCTCTATCAAACCAGCCCGATTTGACACTGGGGCCCCTTGGGTCTGGAAACCATCCTGCGTATCGTGGATTTTCAGGAGCCAGTAGGCCACTCCCAGCCACAGGACCCCGAACAAAAACTACGGCCCTTTTCCCTGGAAGGAAAACTGACCTGCCATCTTCTGGCTGGCAGATTGCAGGAGCCACTTGGCTCTATCAAACCAGCCCGACTCGGCACTGGTGCCCCTTTGGTCTGGGAATCATCCTGCGTATCGTGGATTTTCAGGAGCCAGCCGGCCACTCCCAGCCACAGGCCCCCAACAGAAACCACATCCCTTTTCCCTGGCAAACAAAACTGACCCGCCCAGCTCCTGGCTGGCAGATAGCAGGAGACACTTGGCTCTATCAAACCATCCGACTCGGCACTGGTGCCCCTTTGGTCTGGGAATCATCCTGCGTATCGTGGATTTTCAGGAGCCACCCAGCCACTCCAAGCCACAGGCCCCCAAACAAAAACTAGGGCCCTTTTCCCTGGAAACAAAACTCACACACCCCGCTTCTGGCCGGCAGATTGCAGAAGCCACATGGCTCTATCAAACCAGCCCAACTCGGCACTGGTGCCACCTTGGGTCTGGGAACCATCATGCGCGGCGTGGATTTTAAGGAGCCAGCCAGCCATTCTCAGCCACAGGCCCCCAAACACAAACTACGGCCCTTTTCCCTGGAAGAAAAACAGACATGCCCATCTTCTGGCTGGCAGATTGCAGGAGCCACGCGGTACTATCAAACCAGCCCGACTTGGCACTGGTGCCATTTTTTTCATTTGGGAACCATCCAGCGCGGCATGGATTTTCAGGAGCCAGCCGGCAACTCCCAGCCACAGGCCCCCAAACACAACCTACGGCCCTTTTCCCTGGAAGTAAAACTGACCTGCCCATCTTCTGGCTGGCAGATTGCAGGAGCCACTTGGCTCTATCAAACCAGCCCGACTCGGCACTGGTGCCACCTTGGGTCTGGGAACCATCCTGCGCGGCGTGGATTTCCAGGAGCCAGTCGGCCATTCCCAGCCACAGGCCCCTGAAAACAAATCACGGCCCTTTTCCCTGGCAAACAAAACTCACCCACCCCGCTTATTGATGGCAGATTGCAGGAGCCACTTGACTCTATCAAACCAGCCCGACTCAGCACTGGTGCCACCTTTCATCTGGGAACCATCCTGTGTATTGGGGATTTTCAGGAGCCAGCCGGCCATTCCCAGCCACAGGCCCCCAAACACAAACTACGGCCCTTTTCCCTGGAAGTAAAACTGACCTGCCCATCTTCTGGCTGGCAGATTGCAGGAGCCACATGGCTCTATCAAACCAGCCCAACTCGGACCTGGTGCCACCTTGGGTCTGGGAACCATCATGCGCGGCGTGGATTTTCAGGAGCCAGCCGGCCATTCCAAGCCACAGGCCCCCAACACAAACTACGGCCCTTTTCCCTGGAAGTAAAACAGACCCGCCCATCTTCTGGCTGTCAGATTGCAGGAGCCACTTGGCTCTATCAAACCAGCCCGATTTGACACTGGGGCCCCTTGGGTCTGGAAACCATCCTGCGTATCGTGGATTTTCAGGAGCCAGCCGGCCACTCCCAACCACAGGACCCCAAAAAAAAACTACGGCCCTTTTCCCTGGAAGGAAAACTGACCTGCCCATCTTCTGGCTGGCAGATTGCAGGAGCCACTTGGCTCTATCAAACCAGCCTGACTCGGCACTGGTGCCCCTTTGGTCTGGGAATCATCCTGCGTATCGTGGATTTTCAGGAGCCAGCAGGCCACTCCCAGCCAGAGGCCCCCAAACACAAACTGTGGGCCTTTTCCCTTCCAAACAAAACTCACCCACCCCGCTTCTGGCTGGCAGATTGCAGGAGCCACTTGGCTCTATCAAACCAGCCAGCTTGGCACTGGTGCCACCATTCATTAGGGAACCATCCTGCGTATCGTGGATTTTCGGGAGCCAGCCGGCCACTCCCAGCCACTGGCCCCCAAACACAAACTACGGCCCTTTTCCCTGGAAGTAAAACTGACCTGCCCATCTTCTGGCTGGCAGATTGCAGGAGCCACTTGCCTTTATCAAACCAGCCTGACTTGGCACTGGTACCCCTTTGGGTCTGGGGACCATCCTATGTATCGTGGATTTTCAGGAGCCAGCCGGCCACTCCCAGCCACAGGACCCCAACAGAAACCACATCCCTTTTCCCTGGCAAACAAAACTGACCCGCCCCGCTTCTGGCTGGCAGATTGCAGGAGACACTTGGCTCTATCAAACCATCCCGACTCGGCACTGGTGCCCCTTTGGTCTGGGAATCATCCTGCGTATCGTGGATTTTCAGGAGCCACCCAGCCACTCCAAGCCACAGGCCCCCAAACAAAAACTACAGCCCTTTTCCCTGGAAACAAAACTCACACACCCCGCTTCTGGCCGGCAGATTGCAGAAGCCACATGGCTCTATCAAACCAGCCCAACTCGGCACTGGTGCCACCTTGGGTCTGGGAACCATCCTGCGCGGCGTGGATTTTAAGGAGCCAGCCGGCCATTCTCAGCCACAGGCCCCCAAACAAAAACTACGGCCCTTTTCCCAGGAAGTAAAACAGACCTGCCCATCTTCTGGCTGTCAGATTGCAGGAGCCACTTGGCTCTATCAAACCAGCCCGACTCGGCACTGGTGCCCCCTTTCATCTGGGAATCATCCTGCGTATCGTGGATTTTCAGGTGCCAGCCGGCCACTCCCAGCCACAGGCCCCCAAACACAAACTACGGCCCTTTTCCCTGGAAGTAAAACTGACCTGCCCATCTTCTGGCTGGCAGATTGCAGGAGCCACATGGCTCTGTCAAACCAGCCCGACTTGGCACTGGTGCCACCTTTCATCTGGGAACCATCCTGTGTATCGTGGATTTTCAGGAGCCAGCCGGCCACTCCCAGCCACAGGTCCCCAAAAACAAACTACGGCCCTTTTCCCTGGAAGTAATATAGACCTGCCCATCATCTGGCTGGCAGATTGCAGGAGCCACTTGGCTCTATCAAAACAGCCTGACTCGGCACTGGTGCCACCTTGGGTCTGGGAACCATCCTGCGCGGCGTGGATTTTAAGGAAGGAACCAGCCGGCCATTCAAGGCCACAGGACCCGGAAAAAAAACCACGGCCTTTTTCCCTGGCAAACAAAACTCAGTGACCCCGCTTCTGGCTGACAGATTGCAGGAGCCACATGGCTCTATCACACCAGCCCAACTCGGCACTGGTGCCCCCTAGGGTCTGGGAACCATCATGCGCGGCGTGGATTTTCAGGAGCCAGCCGGCCATTCCCAGCCACAGGGCCCCAAACACAAACTGCGGCCCTTTTCCCTGGAAGTAAAACAGACATGCCCATCTTCTGGCTGGCAGATTGCAGGAGCCACGCGGTACTATCAAACCAGCCCGACTTGGCACTGGTGCCATTTTTTTCATTTGGGAACCATCCAGCGCGGCATGGATTTTCAGGAGCCAGCCGGCCACTCCCAGCCACAGGCCCCCAAACACAAACTACGGCCCTTTTCCCTGGAAGTAAAACTGACCTGCCCATCTTCTGGCTGGCAGATTGCAGGAGCCACTTGGCTCTATCAAACCAGCCCAACTCGGACCTGGTGCCACCTTGGGTCTGGGAACCATTATGCGCGGCGTGGATTTTAAGGAGGCAGCCGGCCATTCCCAACCACAGGCACCCAACACAAACTACGGCACTTTTCCCTGGAAGTAAAACAGACCTGCCCATCTTCTGGCTGTCAGATTGCAGGAGCTACTTGGTACTATCAAACCAGCCCGACTTGGCACTGGTGCCGTTTTTCATTTGGGAACCATCCTCCGTATCGTGGATTTTCAGGAGCCAGCCGGCCACTCCCAGCCACAGGCCCCCAAACATAACCTAAGGCCCTTTTCCCTGGAAGTAAATCTGACCTGCCCATCTTCTGGCTGGCAGATTGCAGGAGCCACTTGGCTCTATCAAACCAGCCCGACTCGGCACTGGTGCCCCCTTGGGTCTGGGAACCATCATGCGCGGCGTGGATTTTCAGGAGCCACCCGGCCACTCCCAGCCACAGGCCCTGAAAACAAACCACGGCCCTTTTCTCTGGTAAACAAAACTCACCCAGCCCGCTTCTGGCTGGCAGATTGCAGGAGCCACTTGGCTCTATCAAACCAGCCCGACTCGGCACCGGTGCCACCTTGGGTCTGGGAACCATCATGCGCGGCGTGGATTTTCAGGAGCCAGCCGGCTATTCCCCGACACAGGCCCCCAAACACAAACTACGGCCCTTTTCCCTGGAAGCAAAACAGACCTGCCCATCTTCTGGCTGGCAGATTGCAGGAGCTACTTCTACTAACAAACCAGCCCGACTTGGCACTGGTGCCATTTTTCATTTGGGAACCATGCTGCGTATCGTGGATTTTCAGGAGCCAGCCGGCCACTCCCAGCCACAGGCCCCAAAACACAAACTACAGCCCTTTTCCCTGGAAGTAAAACTGACCTGCCCATCTTCTGGCTGGCAGATTGCAGGAGCCACTTGCCTCTATCAAACCAGCCCGACACGGCACTGGTGCCACCTTGGGTCTGGGTACAATCCTGCGCGGCGTGGATTTTCAGGAGCCAGCCGGCAACTCCCAGCGACAGGCCCTGAAAACAAACCACGGCCCTTTTCCCGGGCAAACAAAACTCACCCACCCCGCTTCTGGCTGGCAGATTGCAGGAGCCACTTGGCTCTATCAAACCAGCCCGATTTGACACTGGGGCCCCTTTGGTCTGGGAATCATCCTGCGTATCGTGGATTTTCAGGAGCCAGCAGGCCACTCCCAGCCACAGGACCCCAAACAAAATCGACGGCCCTTTTCCCTGGAAGGAAAACTGACCTGCCCATCTTCTGGCTGGCAGATTGCAGGAGCCACTTGGCTCTATCAAACCATCCCGACTCGGCACTGGTGCCCCTTTGGTCTGGGAATCATCCTGCGTATCGTGGATTTTCAGGAGCCAGCAGGCCACTCCCAGCCAGAGGCCCCCAAACACAAACTGTGGGCCTTTTCCCTGCCAAACAAAACTCACCCACCCCGCTTCTGGCTGGCAGATTGCAGGAGCCACATGGCTCTGTCAAACCAGCCCGACTTGGCACTGGTGCCACCTTTCATCTGGGAACCATCCTGCGTATCGTGGATTTTCAGGAGCCAGCAGGCCATTCCCAGCCACGGGCCCCCAAAAGAACTATGGTCCTTTTCCCTGGAAGTAAAACTGACCTGTCCATCTTCTGGCTGGCAGAATGCAGGAGACACTTGGCTCTATCAAACCAGCCCGATTTGGCACTGGTACCCCCTTGGGTCTGGGAACCACCCTGCGTATCGTGGATTTTCAGGAGCCAGCCGGCCACTCCCAGCCACAGGCCCCCAAACACAAACTACGGCCCTTTTCCCTGGAAGTAAAACTGACCTGCCCATCTTCTGGCTGGCAGATTGCAGGAGCCACATGGGTCTAGCAAACCAGCCCGACTTGGCAGTGGTGCCTACTTGGGTCTGGCAATCATCCCGAGCATCGTGCATTTGCAGAGGCCAGCCGGCCACTCCCAGCCACAGGCCCCCAAACACAAACTACCGGCCCTCTCCCCGGAAGTAATACTGGCCTGTCCATCTTCTGGCTGGCAGATTGCAGGAGCCACTTAGCTCTATCAAACCAGCCCGACTCGGCAGTGGTTCCACCTTTCATCTGGGAACCATCCTGCGTATCGTGGATTTTCAGGATCCAGCCGGCCCTTCCCAGCCACAGGCCCCTGAAAAAAAATCACGGCCCTTTTCCCTGGCAAACAATACTCACTCACCCACTTATGGATGGCAGATTGCAGGAGCCACTTGGCTCTATCAAACCAGCCCGACTCAGCACTGGTGCCACCTTTCATCTGGGAACCATCCTGTGTATTGGGGATTTTCAGGAGGCAGCCGGCCACAGCCAGCCACAGGTCCCCAAAAACAAACTACGGCCCTTTTCCCTGGAAGTAAAACTGACCTGCCCATCTTCTGGCTGGCAGATTGCAGGAGCCACATGGCTCTATCAAACCAGCCCAACTCGGACCTGGTGCCACCTTGGGTCTGGGAACCATCATGCGCGGCGTGGATTTTAAGTAGCCAGCCGGCCACTCCCAGCCACAGGCCCTGAAAACAAACCACGGCCCTTTTCCCTGGCAAACAAAACTCACCCACCCCGCTTCTGGCTGGCAGATTGCAGGAGCCACTTGGCTCTATCAAACCAGCCCGACTCGGAACCGGTGCCACCTTGGGTCTGGGAACCATCATGCGCGGCGTGGATTTTCAGGAGCCAGCCGGCTATTCCCGACACAGGCCCCCAAACACAAACTACGGCCCTTTTCCATGGAAGTAAAACAGACCTGCCCATCTTCTGGCTGGCAGATTGCAGGAGCCACTTGGCTCTATCAAACCAGCCCACCTCGGCACTGGTGCCCCTTTGGTCTGGCAATCATCCTGCGTATCGTGGATTTTCAGGAGCCAGCAGGCCACTCCCAGCCAGAGGCCCCCAAACACAAACTGTGGGCCTTTTCCCTGCCAAACAAAACTCACCCATCCCGCTTCTGGCTGGCAGATTGCAGGAGCCACATGGCTCTATCAAACCAGCCCGACTTGGCAGTGGTGCCAACTTGCGTCTGGCAATCATCCTGAGTATCGTGGATTTTCAGGAGCCAGCCGGCCACTCCCAGCCACAGGACCCCAAACAAAAACTACGGCCCTTTTCCCTGGAAGGAAAACTGACCTGCCCATCTTCTGGCTGGCAGATTGCAGGAGCCACTTGGCTCTATCAAACCAGCCCACCTCGGCACTGGTGCCCCTTTGGTCTGGGAATCATCCTGCGTATCGTGGATTTTCAGGAGCCAGCAGGCCACTCCCAGTCACAGGCCCCCAAACACAAACTGTGGGCCTTTTCCCTGCCAAACAAAACTCACCCATCCCGCTTCTGGCTGGCAGATTGCAGGAGCCACATGGCTCTATCAAACCAGCCCGACTTGGCAGTGGTGCCAACTTGCGTCTGGCAATCATCCTGAGTATCGTGCATTTTCAGGAGCCAGCCGGCCACTCCCAGACTCAGGCCCCCAAACACAAACTACCGGCCCTCTTCCCCGGAAATAAAACTGACCTGTCCATCTTCTGGCTGGCAGATTGGGGGAGCCACTTAACACTATCAAACCAGCCCGACTCGGCACTGGTGCCACCTTTCATCTGCGAACCATCCTGCGTGTCGTGGATTTTCAGGAGCCAGCCAGCCACTCTCAGCCACAGGGCCCCAAACACATACCACGGCCATTTTCCCTGGAAGAAAATCTTAGCGGCCCGCCTTCTGGCTGGCAGATTGCAGGATCCACTCGGTACTATCAAACCAGCCCGACTTGGCACTGGTGCCACCTTTCATCTGGGAACCATCCTGCGTATAGTGGATTTTCAGGAGCCAGCCGGCCACTCCCAGCCACAGGTCCCCAAAAACAAACTACGGCCCTTTTCCCTGGAAGTAAAATAGACCTGCCCATCATCTGGCTGGCAGATTGCAGGAGCCACTTGGCTCTATCAAAACAGCCTGACTCGGCACTGGTGCCACCTTTCATCTGGGATCCATCCCGCGCAGCGTGGATTTTAAGGAACCAGCCGGCCATTCAAGGCCAAAGGCACCTGAAAAAAAACCACGGCCTTTTTCCCTGGCAAACAAAACTCAGCGACCCCGCTTCTGGCTGACAGATTGCAGGAGTCACATGGCTCTATCACACCAGCCCAACTCGGCACTGGTGCCACCTTGGGTCTGGGAACCATCATGCGCGGCGTGGATTTTCAGGAGCCAGCCGGCCACTCCCAGCCACAGGCCCCCAAACAAAACTACGGCCCTTTTCCCTGGAAGTAAAACTGACCTGCCCATCTTCTGGCTGGCAGATTGCAGGAGCCACTTGCCTTTATCAAACCAGCCCGACTTGGCACTGGTACCCCCTTGGGTCTGGGAACCATCCTATGTATCGTGGATTTTCTGGAGCCAGCCGGCCACTCCCAGCCACAGGCCCCCAACAGAAACCACATCCCTTTTCCCTGGCAAACAAAACTGACCCGCCCAGCTCCTGGCTGGCAGATAGCAGGAGACACTTGGCTCTATCAAACCATCCCGACTCGGCACTGGTGCCCCCTTGGTCTGGGAATCATCCTGCGTATCGTGGATTGTCAGGAGCCACCCAGCCACTCCAAGCCACAGGCCCCCAAACAAAAACTAGGGCCCTTTTCCCTGGAAACAAAACTCACACACCCCGCTTCTGGCCGGCAGATTGCAGAAGCCACATGGCTCTATCAAACCAGCCCAACTCGGCACTGGTGCCACCTTGGGTCTGGGAACCATCATGCGCGGCGTGGATTTTAAGGAGCCAGCAGGCCATTCTCAGCCACAGGCCCCCAAATACAAACTACGGCCCTTTTCCCAGGAAGTAAAACAGACCTGCCCATCTTCTGGCTGGCAGATTGCAGGAGCCACTTGGCTCTATCAAACCAGCCCGACTCGGCAGTGGTGCCACCTTTCATCTGGGAACCATCCTGCGTATCGTGGATTTTCAGGAGCCAGCAGGCCATTCCCAGCCACAGGCCCCCAAAAAAAAGCTATGGTCCTTTTCCCTGGAAGTAAAACTGACCTGTCCATCTTCTGGCTGGCAGAATGCAGGACCCACTTGGCTCTATCAAACCAGCCCGATTTGGCACTGGTACCCCCTTGGGTCTGGGAACCACCCTGCGTATCGTGGATTTTCAGGAGCCAGCCGGCCACTCCCAGCCACTGGCCCCCAAACACAAACTACGGCCCTTTTCCCTGGAAGTAAAACTGACCTGCCCATCTTCTGGCTGGCAGATTGCCGGAGGCACATGGCTCTATCACACCAGCCCGACTTGGCACTGTTGCCAACTTGGGTCTGGCAATCATCCTGAGTATCGTGCATTTTCAGGAGCCAGCCGGCCACTCCCAGCCTCAGGCCCCCAAACACAAACTACCGGCCCTCTTCCCTGGAAGTAAAACTGACCTGTCCATCTTCTGGCTGGCAGATTGCAGGAGCCTCTTAGCTCTATCAAACCAGTCCGACTCGGCACTGGTGCCACCTTTCATCTGCGAACCATCCTGCGTGTCGTGGATTTTAAGGAGCCAGCCAGCCACTCGCAGCCACAGGGCCCCAAACACATACCACGGCCATTTTCCCTGGACGAAAATCTTAGCGGCCCAACTTCTGGCTGGCAGATTGCAGGAGCCACTCGGTACTATCAAACCAGCCCGACTTGGCACTGGTGCCACCTTTCATCTGGGAACCATCCTGCGTATCGTGGATTTTCAGGAGCTAGCCGGCCACTCCCAGCCACAGGTCCCCAAAAACAAACTACGGCCCTTTTCCCTGGAAGTAATATAGACCTGCCCATCATCTGGCTGGCAGATTGCAGGAGCCACTTGGCTCTATCAAAACAGCCCGACTCGGCACTGGTGCCACCTTTCATCTGGGAACCATCCTGCGCGGCATGGATTTTAAGGAAGGAACCAGCCGGCCATTCAAGGCCACAGGACCCGGAAAAAAACCACGGCCTTTTTTCCTGGCAAACAAAACTCAGCGACCCCGCTTCTGGCTGACAGATTGCAGGAGCCACATGGCTCTATCACACCAGCCCAACTCGGCACTGGTGCCACCTTGGGTCTTGGAACCATCATGCGCGGCGTGGATTTTCAGGAGCCAGCCGGCCATTCCCAGCCACAGGGCCCCAAACACAAACTGCAGCCCTTTTCCCTGGAAGTAAAACAGCCATGCCCATCTTCTGGCTGGCAGATTGCAGGAGCCACGCGGTACTATCAAACCAGCCCGCCTTGGCACTGGTGCCATTTTTTCCATTTGGGAACCATCCAGCGCAGCATGGATCTTCAGGAGCCAGCCGGCCATTCCAAGCCACAGGCCCCCAAACACAACCTACGGCCCTTTTCCCTGGAAGTAAAACTGACCTGCCCATCTTCTGGCGGGCAGATTGCAGGAGCCACTTGGCTCTATCAAACCAGCCCGACTCGGCACTGGTGCCCCCTTGGGTCTGGGAACCATCCTGCGCGGCGTGGATTTTCAGGAGCCACCCGGCCACTCCCAGCCACAGGCCCTGAAAACAAACCACGGCCCTTTTCTCTGGTAAACAAAACTCACCCAGCCCGCTTCTGGCTGGCAGATTGCAGGAGCCACTTGGCTCTATCAAACCAGCCCGACTCGGCACCGGTGCCTCCTTGGGTCTGGGAACCATCATGCGCGGCGTGGATTTTCAGGAGCCAGCCGGCCATTCCAAGCCACAGGCCGCCAAACACAAACTACGGCCCTTTTCCCTGGAAGTAAAACTGACCTGCCCATCTTCTGGCTGGCAGATTGCAGGAGCCACTTGGCTCTATCAAACCAGCCCGACTCGGCACTGGTGCCACCTTGGGTCTGGGAACCATCCTGCGCGGCGTGGATTTCCAGGAGCCAGCCGGCCATTCCCAGCCACAGGCCCCTGAAAACAAATCACGGCCCTTTTCCCTGGCAAACAAAACTCACCCACCCCGCTTATTGATGGCAGATTGCAGGAGCCACTTGACTCTATCAAACCAGCCCGACTCAGCACTGGTGCCACCTTTCATCTGGGAACCATCCTGTGTATTGGGGATTTTCAGGAGCCAGCCGGCCATTCCCAGCCACAGGCCCCCAAACACAAACTACGGCCCTTTTCCCTGGAAGTAAAACTGACCTTCCCATCTTCTGGCTGGCAGATTGCAGGAGCCACATGGCTCTATCAAACCAGCCCAACTCGGACCTGGTGCCACCTTGGGTCTGGGAACCATCATGCGCGGCGTGGATTTTCAGGAGCCAGCCGGCCATTCCAAGCCACAGGCCCCCAACACAAACTACGGCCCTTTTCCCTGGAAGTAAAACAGACCTGCCCATCTTCTGGCTGTCAGATTGCAGGAGCTACTTGGTACTATCAAACCAGCCCGACTTGGCACTGGTGCCGTTTTTCATTTGGGAACCATCCTGCGTATCGTGGATTTTCAGGAGCCAGCCGGCCACTCCCAGCCACAGGCCCCCAAACACAACCTACGGCCCTTTTCCCTGGAAGTAAAACTGACCTGCCCATCTTCTGGCTGGCAGATTGCAGGAGCCACTTGGCTCTATCAAACCAGCCCGACTCGGCACTGGTGCCCCCTTGAGTCTGGGAACCATCCTGCGCGGCGTGGATTTTCAGGAGCCACCCGGCCACTCCCAGCCACAGGCCCTGAAAACAAACCACGGCCCTTTTCCCTGGCAAACAAAACTCACCCACCCCGCTTCTGGCTGGCAGATTCCAGGAGCCACTTGGCTCTATCAAACCAGCCCGACTCGGCACCGGTGCCACCTTGGGTCTGGGAACCATCATGCGCGGCGTGGATTTTCAGGAGCCAGCCGGCTATTCCCCGACACAGGCCCCCAAACACAAACTACGGCCCTTTTCCCTGGAAGTAAAACAGACCTGCCCATCTTCTGGCTGTCAGATTGCAGGAGCCACTTGGCTCTATCAAACCAGCCCGATTTGACACTGGGGCCCCTTGGGTCTGGAAACCATCCTGCGTATCGTGGATTTTCAGGAGCCAGTAGGCCACTCCCAGCCACAGGATCCCGAACAAAAACTACGGCCCTTTTCCCTGGAAGGAAAACTGACCTGCCCATCTTCTGGCTGGCAGATTGCAGGAGCCACTTGGCTCTATCAAACCAGCCCGACTCGGCACTGGTGCCCCTTTGGTCTGGGAATCATCCTGCGTATCGTGGATTTTCAGGAGCCAGCAGGCCACTCCCAGCCAGAGGCCCCCAAACACAAACTGTGGGCCTTTTCCCTGCCAAACAAAACTCACCCACCCCGCTTCTGGCTGGCAGATTGCAGGAGCCACATGGCTCTAGCAAACCAGCCAGCTTGGCACTGGTGCCACCATTCATTAGGGAACCATCCTGCGTATCGTGGATTTTCAGGAGCCAGCCGGCCACTCCCAGCCACAGGCCCCCAAACAGAACTACGGCCCTTTTCCCTGGAAGTAAAACTGACCTGCCCATCTTCTGGCTGGCAGATTGCAGGAGTCACTTGCCTTTATCAAACCAGCCCGACATGGCACTGGTACCCCTTTGGGTCTGGGAACCATCCTATGTATCGTGGATTTTCAGGAGCCAGCCGGCCACTCCCAGCCACAGGCCCCCAACAGAAACCACATCCCTTTTCCCTGGCAAACAAAACTGACCCGCCCCGCTCCTGGCTGGCAGATAGCAGGAGACACTTGGCTCTATCAAACCATCCCGACTCGGCACTGGTGCCCCTTTGGTCTGGGAATCATCCTGCGTATCGTGGATTTTCAGGAGCCACCCAGCCACTCCAAGCCACAGGCCCCCAAACACAAACTAGGGCCCTTTTCCCTGGAAACAAAACTCACACACCCCGCTTCTGGCCGGCAGATTGCAGAAGCCACATGGCTCTATCAAACCAGCCCAACTCGGCACTGGTGCCACCTTGGGTCTGGGAACCATCATGCGCGGCGTGGATTTTAAGGAGCCAGTCGGCCATTCCCCGACACAGGCCCCCAAACACAAACTACGGCCCTTTTCCCTGGAAGTAAAACAGACATGCCCATCTTCTGGCTGGCAGATTGCAGGAGCCACGCGGTACTATCAAACCAGCCCGACTTGGCACTGGTGCCATTTTTTTCATTTGGGAACCATCCAGCGCGGCATGGATTTTCAGGAGCCAGCCGGCAACTCCCAGCCACAGGCCCCCAAACACAAACTACGGCCCTTTTCCCTGGAAGTAAAACTGACCTGCCCATCTTCTGGCTGGCAGATTGCAGGAGCCACTTGGCTCTATCAAACCAGCCCGACTCGGCACTGGTGCCACCTTGGGTCTGGGAACCATCCTGCGCGGCGTGGATTTCCAGGAGCCAGCCGGCCATTCCCAGCCACAGGCCCCTGAAAACAAATCACGGCCCTTTTCCCTGGCAAACAAAAATTACCCACCCCGCTTATTGATGGCAGATTGCAGGAGCCACTTGACTCTATCAAACCAGCCCGACTCAGCACTGGTGCCACCTTTCATCTGGGAACCATCCTGTGTATTGGGGATTTTCAGGAGCCAGCCGGCCACTCCAAGCCACAGGCCCCCAAACACAAACTACGGCCCTTTTCCCTGGAAGTAAAACTGACCTCCCCATATTCTGGCTGGCAGATTGCAGGAGCCACATGGCTCTATCAAACCAGCCCTTCTCGGACCTGGTGCTACCTTGGGTCTGGGAACCATCATGCGCGGCGTGGATTTTCAGGAGCCAGCCGGCCATTCCAAGCCACAGGCCCCCAACACAAACTACGGCCCTTTTCCCTGGAAGTAAAACTGACCTGCCCATCTTCTGGCTGTCAGATTGCAGGAGCCACTTGGCTCTATCAAACCAGCCCGATTTGACACTGGGGCCCCATGGGCTCGGAAACCATCCTGCGTATCGTGGATTTTCAGGAGCCAGTAGGCCACTCCCAGCCACAGGACCCCAAACAAAAACTATGGCCCTTTTCCCTGGAAGGAAAACTGACCTGCCCATCTTCTGGCTGGCAGATTGCAGGAGCCACTTGGCTCTATCAAACCAGCCCGACTCGGCACTGGTGCCCCTTTGGTCTGGGAATCATCCTGCGTATCGTGGATTTTCAGGAGCCAGCAGGCCACTCCCAGCCAGAGGCCCCCAAACACAAACTGTGGGCCTTTTCCCTTCCAAACAAAACTCACCCACCCCGCTTCTGGCTGGCAGATTGCAGGAGCCACATGGCTCTATCAAACCAGCCCGACTCGGCACTGGTGCCACCTTTCATCTGGGAACCATCCTGCGTATCGTGGATTTTCAGGAGCCAGCCGGCCACTCCCAGCCACTGGCCCCCAAACACAAACTACGGCCCTTTTCCCTGGAAATAAAACTGACCTGCCCATCTTCTGGCTGGCAGATTGCAGGAGCCACTTGCCTTTATCAAACCAGCCTGACTTGGTACTGGTACCCCTTTGGGTCTGGGAACCATCCTATGTATCGTGGATTTTCAGGAGCCAGCCGGCCACTCCCAGCCACAGGCCCCCAACAGAAACCACATCCCTTTTCCCTGGCAAACAAAACTGACCCGCCCCGCTCCTGGCTGGCAGATTGCAGGAGACACTTGGCTCTATCAAACCATCCCGACTCGGCACTGGTGCCCCTTTGGTCTGGGAATCATCGTGCGTATCGTGGATTTTCAGGAGCCACCCAGCCACTCCAAGCCACAGGCCCCCAAACACAAACTAGGGCCCTTTTCCCTGGAAACAAAACTCACACACCCCGCTTCTGGCCGGCAGATTGCAGAAGTCACATGGCTCTATCAAACCAGCCCATCTCGGCACTGGTGCCACCTTGGGTCTGGGAACCATCATGCGCGGCGTGGATTTTAAGGAGCCAGCCGGCCATTCTCAGCCACAGGCCCCCAAAAACAAACTACGGCCCTTTTCCCTGGAAGTAAAACTGACCTGCCCATCTTCTGGCTGGCAGATTGCAGGAGCCACATGGCTCTGTCAAACCAGCCCGACTTGGCACTGGTGCCACCTTTCATCTGGGAACCATCCTGCGTATCGTGGATTTTCAGGAGCCAGCAGGCCATTCCCAGCCACAGGCCCCCCAAAAAAAGCTATGGTCCTTTTCCCTGGAAGTAAAACTGACGTGTCCATCTTCTGGCTGGCAGAATGCAGGACCCACTTGGCTCTATCAAACCAGCCCGATTTGGCACTGGTACCCCCTTGGGTCTGGGAACCACCCTGCGTATCATGGATTTTCAGGAGCCAGCCGGCCACTCCCAGCCACTGGCCCCCAAACACAAACTACGGCCCTTTTCCCTGGAAGTAAAACTTACCTGCCCATCTTCTGGCTGGCAGATTGCAGGAGCCACATGGCTCTATCACACCAGCCCGACTTGGCAGTGTTGCCAACTTGGGTCTGGCAATCATCCTGAGTATCGTGGATTTTCAGGAGCCAGCTGGCCACTCCCAGCCTCAGGCCCCCAAACACAAACTACCGGCCCTCTTCCCCGGAAGTAAAACTGACCTGTCCATCTTCTGGCTGGCAGATTGCAGGAGCCTCTTAGCTCTATCAAACCAGCCCGACTCAGCACTGGTGCCACCTTTCATCTGCGAACCATCCTATGTGTCGTGGATTTTCAGGAGCCAGCCAGCCACTCTCAGCCACAGGGCCCCAAACACATACCACGGCCATATTCCCTGGAAGAAAATCTTAGCGGCCCAACTTCTGGCTGGCAGATTGCAGGAGCCACTCGGTACTATCAAACCAGCCCGACTTGGCACTGGTGCCACCTTTCATCTGGGAACCATACTGCGTATCGTGGATTTTCAGGAGCTAGCCGGCCACTCCCAGCCACAGGTCCCCAAAAGCAAACTACGGCCCTTTTCCCTGGAAGTAATATAGACCTGCCCATCATCAGGCTGGCAGATTGCAGGAGCCACTTGGCTCTATCAAAACAGCCCGACTCGGCACTGGTGCCACCTTTCATCTGGAAACCATCCTGCGCGGCGTGGATTTTAAGGAAGGAACCAGCCGGCCATTCAAGGCCACAGGACCCGGAAAAAAACCACGGCCTTTTTCCCTGGCAAACAAAACTCAGCGACCCCGCTTCTGGCTGACAGATTGCAGGAGCCACATGGCTCTATCACACCAGCCCAACTCGGCACTGGTGCCACCTTGGGTCTGGGAACCATCATGCGCGGCGTGGATTTTCAGGAGCCAGCCGGCCATTCCCCGACACAGGCCCCCAAACACAAACTGCGGCCCTTTTCCCTGGAAGTAAAACTGACCTGCCCATCTTCTGGCTGGCAGATTGCAGGAGCCACATGGCTCTATCAAACCAGCCCAACTCGGACCTGGTGCCACCTTGGGACTGGGAACCATTATGCGCGGCGTGGATTTTAAGGAGCCAGCCGACCAATCCCAACCACAGGCACCCAAAACAAAGTACGGCACTTTTCCCTGGAAGTAAAACTGACCTGCCCATCTTCTGGCTGGCAGACTGCAGGAGCCACTTGGATCTGTCAAACCAGCCCGACTTGGCACTGGTGCCACCTTTCATCTGCGAACCATCCTGCGTATCGTGGATTTTCAGGAGCCAGCAGGCCATTCCCAGCCACAGGCCCCCAAAAAAAAGCTATGGTCCTTTTCCCTGGAAGTAAAACTGACCTGTCCATCTTCTGGCTGGCAGAATGCAGGAGCCACTTGGCTCTATCAAACCAGCCCGACTTGGCACTGGTGCCCCCTTGGGTCTGGGAACCACCCTGCGTATCGTGGATTTTCAGGAGCCAGCCGGCCACTCCCAGCCACTGGCCCCCAAACACAAACTACGGCCCTTTTCCCTGGAAGTAAAACTGACCTGCCCATCTTCTGGCTGTCAGATTGCAGGAGCCACTTGGCTCTATCAAACCAGCCCGACTCGGCACCGGTGCCACCTTGGATCTGGGAACCATCATGCGCGGCGTGGATTTTCAGGAGCCAGCCGGCTATTCCCCGACACAGGCCCCCAAACACAAACTACGGCCCTTTTCCCTGGAAGTAAAACTGACCTGCCCATCTTCTGGCTGTCAGATTGCAGGAGCCACTTGGCTCTATCAAACCAGCCCGATTTGACACTGGGGCCCCATGGGCTCGGAAACCATCCTGCGTATCGTGGATTTTCAGGAGCCAGTAGGCCACTCCCAGCCACAGGACCCCAAACAAAAACTACGGCCCTTTTCCCTGGAAGGAAAACTGACCTGCCCATCTTCTGGCTGGCAGATTGCAGGAGCCACTTGGCTCTATCAAACCAGCCCGACTCGGCACTGGTGCCCCTTTGGTCTGGGAATCATCCTGCGTATCGTGGATTTTCAGGAGCCAGCAGGCCACTCCCAGCCAGAGGCCCCCAAACACAAACTGTGGGCCTTTTCCCTTCCAAACAAAACTCACCCACCCCGCTTCTGGCTGGCAGATTGCAGGAGCCACATGGCTCTATCAAACCAGCCCGACTCGGCACTGGTGCCACCTTTCATCTGGGAACCATCCTGCGTATCGTGGATTTTCAGGAGCCAGCCGGCCACTCCCAGCCACTGGCCCCCAAACACAAACTACGGCCCTTTTCCCTGGAAATAAAACTGACCTGCCCATCTTCTGGCTGGCAGATTGCAGGAGCCACTTGCCTTTATCAAACCAGCCTGACTTGGCACTGGTACCCCTTTGGGTCTGGGAACCATCCTATGTATCGTGGATTTTCAGGAGCCAGCCGGCCACTCCCAGCCACAGGCCCCCAACAGAAACCACATCCCTTTTCCCTGGCAAACAAAACTGACCCGCCCCGCTCCTGGCTGGCAGATTGCAGGAGACACTTGGCTCTATCAAACCATCCCGACTCGGCACTGGTGCCCCTTTGGTCTGGGAATCATCGTGCGTATCGTGGATTTTCAGGAGCCACCCAACCACTCCAAGCCACAGGCCCCCAAACACAAACTAGGGCCCTTTTCCCTGGAAACAAAACTCACACACCCCGCTTCTGGCCGGCAGATTGCAGAAGTCACATGGCTCTATCAAACCAGCCCATCTCGGCACTGGTGCCACCTTGGGTCTGGGAACCATCATGCGCGGCGTGGATTTTAAGGAGCCAGCCGGCCATTCTCAGCCACAGGCCCCCAAAAACAAACTACGGCCCTTTTCCCTGGAAGTAAAACTGACCTGCCCATCTTCTGGCTGGCAGATTGCAGGAGCCACATGGCTCTGTCAAACCAGCCCGACTTGGCACTGGTGCCACCTTTCATCTGGGAACCATCCTGCGTATCGTGGATTTTCAGGAGCCAGCAGGCCATTCCCAGCCACAGGCCCCCCAAAAAAAGCTATGGTCCTTTTCCCTGGAAGTAAAACTGACGTGTCCATCTTCTGGCTGGCAGAATGCAGGACCCACTTGGCTCTATCAAACCAGCCCGATTTGGCACTGGTACCCCCTTGGGTCTGGGAACCACCCTGCGTATCATGGATTTTCAGGAGCCAGCCGGCCACTCCCAGCCACTGGCCCCCAAACACAAACTACGGCCCTTTTCCCTGGAAGTAAAACTTACCTGCCCATCTTCTGGCTGGCAGATTGCAGGAGCCACATGGCTCTATCACACCAGCCCGACTTGGCAGTGTTGCCAACTTGGGTCTGGCAATCATCCTGAGTATCGTGGATTTTCAGGAGCCAGCCGGCCACTCCCAGCCTCAGGCCCCCAAACACAAACTACCGGCCCTCTTCCCCGGAAGTAAAACTGACCTGTCCATCTTCTGGCTGGCAGATTGCAGGAGCCTCTTAGCTCTATCAAACCAGCCCGACTCAGCACTGGTGCCACCTTTCATCTGCGAACCATCCTATGTGTCGTGGATTTTCAGGAGCCAGCCAGCCACTCTCAGCCACAGGGCCCCAAACACATACCACGGCCATATTCCCTGGAAGAAAATCTTAGCGGCCCAACTTCTGGCTGGCAGATTGCAGGAGCCACTCGGTACTATCAAACCAGCCCGACTTGGCACTGGTGCCACCTTTCATCTGGGAACCATACTGCGTATCGTGGATTTTCAGGAGCTAGCCGGCCACTCCCAGCCACAGGTCCCCAAAAGCAAACTACGGCCCTTTTCCCTGGAAGTAATATAGACCTGCCCATCATCAGGCTGGCAGATTGCAGGAGCCACTTGGCTCTATCAAAACAGCCCGACTCGGCACTGGTGCCACCTTTCATCTGGAAACCATCCTGCGCGGCGTGGATTTTAAGGAAGGAACCAGCCGGCCATTCAAGGCCACAGGACCCGGAAAAAAAACCACGGCCTTTTTCCCTGGCAAACAAAACTCAGCGACCCCGCTTCTGGCTGACAGATTGCAGGAGCCACATGGCTCTATCACACCAGCCCAACTCGGCACTGGTGCCACCTTGGGTCTGGGAACCATCATGCGCGGCGTGGATTTTCAGGAGCCAGCCGGCCATTCCCCGACACAGGCCCCCAAACACAAACTGCGGCCCTTTTCCCTGGAAGTAAAACTGACCTGCCCATCTTCTGGCTGGCAGATTGCAGGAGCCACATGGCTCTATCAAACCAGCCCAACTCGGACCTGGTGCCACCTTGGGACTGGGAACCATTATGCGCGGCGTGGATTTTAAGGAGCCAGCCGACCAATCCCAACCACAGGCACCCAAAACAAAGTACGGCACTTTTCCCTGGAAGTAAAACTGACCTGCCCATCTTCTGGCTGGCAGACTGCAGGAGCCACTTGGATCTGTCAAACCAGCCCGACTTGGCACTGCTGCCACCTTTCATCTGCGAACCATCCTGCGTATCGTGGATTTTCAGGAGCCAGCAGGCCATTCCCAGCCACAGGCCCCCAAAAAAAAGCTATGGTCCTTTTCCCTGGAAGTAAAACTGACCTGTCCATCTTCTGGCTGGCAGAATGCAGGAGCCACTTGGCTCTATCAAACCAGCCCGACTTGGCACTGGTGCCCCCTTGGGTCTGGGAACCACCCTGCGTATCGTGGATTTTCAGGAGCCAGCCGGCCACTCCCAGCCACTGGCCCCCAAACACAAACTACGGCCCTTTTCCCTGGAAGTAAAACTGACCTGCCCATCTTCTGGCTGTCAGATTGCAGGAGCCACTTGGCTCTATCAAACCAGCCCGACTCGGCACCGGTGCCACCTTGGATCTGGGAACCATCATGCGCGGCGTGGATTTTCAGGAGCCAGCCGGCTATTCCCCGACACAGGCCCCCAAACACAAACTACGGCCCTTTTCCCTGGAAGTAAAACAGACCTGCCCATCTTCTGGCTGTCAGATTGCAGGAGCCACTTGGCTCTATCAAACCAGCCCGATTTGACACTGGGGCCCCTTGGGTCTGGAAACCATCCTGCGTATCGTGGATTTTCAGGAGCCAGTACGCCACTCCCAGCCACAGGACCCCAAACAAAAACTACGGCCCTTTTTCCTGGAAGGAAAACTGACCTGCCCATCTTCTGGCTGGCAGATTGCAGGAGCCACTTGGCTCTATCAAACCAGCCCGACTCGGCACTGGTGCCCCTTTGGTCTGGGAATCATCCTGCGTATCGTGGATTTTCAGGAGCCAGCAGGCCACTCCCAGCCAGAGGCCCCCAAACACAAACTGTGGGCCTTTTCCCTGCCAAACAAAACTCACCCACCCTGCTTCTGGCTGGCAGATTGCAGGAGCCACATGGCTCTAGCAAACCAGCCAGCTTGGCACTGGTGCCACCATTCATTAGGGAACCATCCTGCGTATCGTGGATTTTCAGGAGCCAGCCGGCCATTCCCAGCCACAGGCCCCTGAAAACAAATCACGGCCCTTTTCCCTGGCAAACAAAAATCACCCACCCCGCTTATTGATGGCAGATTGCAGGAGCCACTTGACTCTATCAAACCAGCCCGACTCAGCACTGGTGCCACCTTTCGTCTGGGAACCATCCTGTGTATTGGGGATTTTCAGGAGCCAGCTGGCCACTCCCAGCCACAGGCCCCCAAACACAAACTACGGCCCTTTTCCCTGGAAGTAAAACTGACCTGCCCATCTTCTGGCTGGCAGATTGCAGGAGCCACATGGCTCTATCAAACCAGCCCTACTCGGACCTGGTGCTACCTTGGGTCTGGGAACCATCATGCGCGGCGTAGATTTTCAGGAGCCAGCCGGCCATTCCAAGCCACAGGCCCCCAACACAAACTAGGGCCCTTTTCCCTGGAAGTAAAACAGACCCGCCCATCTTCTGGCTGTCAGATTGCAGGAGCCACTTGGCTCTATCAAACCAGCCCGATTTGACACTGGGGCCCCATGGGTCTGGAAACCATCCTGCGTATCGTGGATTTTCAGGAGCCAGTAGGCCACTCCCAGCCACAGGACCCCAAACAAAAACTACGGCCCTTTTCCCTGGAAGGAAAACTGACCTGCCCATCTTCTGGCTGGCAGATTGCAGTAGCCACTTGGCTCTATCAAACCAGCCCGACTCGGCACTGGTGCCCCTTTGGTCTGGGAATCATCCTGCGTATCGTGGATTTTCAGGAGCCAGCAGGCCACTCCCAGCCAGAGGCCCCCAAACACAAACTGTGGGCCTTTTCCCTTCCAAACAAAACTCACCCACCCCGCTTCTGGCTGGCAGATTGCAGGAGCCACATGGCTCTATCAAACCAGCCCGACTCGGCACTGGTGCCACCTTTCATCTGGGAACCATCCTGCGTATCGTGGATTTTCAGGTGCCAGCCGGCCACTCCCAGCCACTGGCCCCCAAACAAAAACTACGGCCCTTTTCCCTGGAAGTAAAACTGACCTGCCCATCTTCTGGCTGGCAGATTGCAGGAGCCACTTGCCTTTATCAAACCAGCCTGACTTGGCACTGGTACCCCTTTGGGTCTGGGAACCATCCTATGTATCGTGGATTTTCAGGAGCCAGCCGGCCACTCCCAGCCACAGGCCCCCAACAGAAACCACATCCCTTTTCCCTGGCAAACAAAACAGACCCGCCCCGCTCCTGGCTGGCAGATTGCAGGAGACACTTGGCTCTATCAAACCATCCCGACTCGGCACTGGTGCCCCTTTGGTCTGGGAATCATCCTGCGTATCGTGGATTTTCAGGAGCCACCCAGCCACTCCAAGCCACAGGCCCCCAAACACAAACTAGGGCCCTTTTCCCTGGAAACAAAACTCACACACCCCGCTTCTGGCCGGCAGATTGCTGAAGCCACATGGCTCTATCAAACCAGCCCATCTCGGCACTGGTGCCACCTTGGGTCTGGGAACCATCATGCGCGGCGTGGGTTTTAAGGAGCCAGCCGGCCATTCTAAGCCACAGGCCCCCAAAAACAAACTACGGCCCTTTTCCCTGGAAGTAAAACTGACCTGCCCATCTTCTGGCTGGCAGATTGCAGGAGCCACATGGCTCTGTCAAACCAGCCCGACTTGGCACTGGTGCCACCTATCATCTGGGAACCATCCTGCGTATCGTGGATTTTCAGGAGCCAGCCGGCCATTCCCAGCCACAGGGCCCCAAACACAAACTGCGGCCCTTTTCCCTGGAAGTAAAACAGACATGCCCATCTTCTGGCTGGCAGATTGCAGGAGCCACGCGGTACTATCAAACCAGCCCGACTTGGCAGTGGTGCCATTTTTTTCATTTGGGAACCATCCAGCGCGGCATGGATTTTCAGGAGCCACCCGGCCACTCCCAGCCACAGGCCCCCAAACACAAACTACGGCCCTTTTCCCTGGAAGTAAAACTGACCTGCCCATCTTCTGGCTGGCAGATTGCAGGAGCCACATGGCTCTATCAAACCAGCCCAACTCGGACCTGGTGCCACCTTGGGACTGGGAACCATTATGCGCGGCGTGGATTTTAAGGAGCCAGCCGGCCATTCCCAACCACAGGCACCCAACACAAACTACGGCACTTTTCCCTGGAAGTAAAACAGACCTGCCCATCTTCTGGCTGTCAGATTACAGGTGCTACTTGGTACTATCAAACCAGCCCGACTTGGCACTGGTGCCGTTTTTCATTTGGGAACCATCCTCTGTATCGTGGATTTTCAGGAGCCAGCCGGCCACTCCCAGCCACAGGCCCCCAAACACAACCTAAGGCCCCTTTCCCTGGAAGTAAAACTGACCTGCCCATCTTCTGGCTGGCAGATTGCAGGAGCCACTTGGCTCTATCAAACCAGCCCGACTCGGCACTGGTGCCCCCTTGGGTCTGGGAACCATCCTGCGCGGCGTGGATTTTCAGGAGCCACCCGGCCACTCCCAGCCACAGGCCCTGAAAACAAACCACGGCCCTTTTCTCTGGTAAACAAAACTCACTCAGCCTGCTTCTGGCTGGCAGATTGCAGGAGCCACTTGGCTCTATCAAACCAGCCCGACTCGGCACCGGTGCCACCTTGGGTCTGGGAACCATCATGCGCGGCGTGGATTTTCAGGAGCCAGCCGGCTATTCCCCGACACAGGCCCCCAAACACAAACTACGGCCCTTTTCCCTGGAAGTAAAACAGACATGCCCATCTTCTGGCTGGCAGATTGCAGGAGCCACTTGGCTCTATCAAACCAGCCCGACTTGGCACTGGTGCCGTTTTACATTTGGGAACCATCCTCCGTATCGTGGATTTTCAGGAGCCAGTAGGCCACTCCCAGCCACAGACCCCAAACACAAACTACGGCCCATTTCCCTGGAAGTAAAACTGACCTGCCCATCTTCTGGCTGGCAGACTACAGGAGCCACTTGGATCTGTCAAACCAGCCCGACTTGGCACTGGTGCCACCTTTCATCTGGGAACCATCCTCCGTATCGTGGATTTTCAGGAGCCAGCAGGCCATTCCCAGCCACAGGCCCCCAAAAAAAAGCTATGGCCCTTTTCCCTGGAAGTAAAACTGACCTGTCCATCTTCTGGCTGGCAGAATGCAGGAGCCATTTGGCTCTATCAAACCAGCCCGATTTGGCACTGGTGCCCCCTTGGGTCTGGGAACCACCCTGCGTATCGTGGATTTTCAGGAGCCAGCCGGCCACTCCCAGCCACAGGCCCCCAAACACAAACTACGGCCCTTTTCCCTGGAAGTAAAACTGACCTGCCCATCTTCTGGCTGGCAGATTGCAGGAGCCACTTGGCTCTATCAAACCAGCCCGACTCGGCACTGGTGCCCCCTTGGGTCTGGGAACCATCATGCGCGGCGTTGATTTTAAGGAGCCAGCCGGCTATTCCCCGACACAGGCCCCCAAACACAAACTGCGGCCGTTTTCCCTGGAAGTAAAACAGACCTGCCCATCTTCTGGCTGTCAGATTGCAGGAGCCAGTTGGCTCTGTCAAACCAGCCCGACTCAGCACTGGTGCCACCTTTCATCTGGGAACCATCCTGTGTATTGGGGATTTTCAGGAGCCAGCCGGCCACTCCCAGCCACAGGCCCCCAAACACAAACTAGGGCCCTTTTCCCTGGAAGTAAAACTGACCTGCCCATCTTCTGGCTGTCAGATTGCAGGAGCTACTTGGTACTATCAAACCAGCCCGACTTGGCACTGGTGCCATTTTTCATTTGGGAACCATCCTGCGTATCGTGGATTTTCAGGAGCCAGCCGGCCACTCCCAGCCACAGGCCCTGAAAACAAACCACGACCCTTTTCTCTGTCAAACAAAACTCACCCACCCCGCTTCTGGCTGGCAGATTGCAGGAGCAACTTGGCTCTATCAAACCTGCCCGACTCGGCACCGGTGCCACCTTGGGTCTGGGAACCATCCTGAGCGGCGTTGATTTTCAGGAGCCAGCCGGCTATTCTCCGACACAGGCCCCCAAACACAAACTGCGGCCGTTTTCCCTGGAAGTAAAACAGACCTGCCCATCTTCTGGCTGTCAGATTGCAGGAGCCACTTCGCTCTATCAAACCAGCCCGATTTGGCACTGGGGCCCCTTGGGTCTGGAAACCATCCTGCGTATCGTGGATTTTCAGGAGCCAGTAGGCCACTCCAAGCCACAGGACCCCAAACAAAATCTACGGCCCTTTTCCCTGGAAGGAAAACTGACCTGCCCATCTTCTGGCTGGCAGATTGCAGGAGCCACTTGGCTCTATCAAACCAGCCCGACTCGGCACTGGTGCCCCTTTGGTCTGGGAATCATCCTGCGTATCGTGCATTTTCAGGAGCCAGCAGGCCACTCCCAGCCAGAGGCCCCCAAACACAAACTGTGGGCCTTTTCCCTGCCAAACAAAACTCACCCACCCCGCTTCTGGCTGGCAGATTGCAGGAGCCACATGGCTCTATCAAACCAGCCCGACTCGGCACTGGTGCCACCTTTCATCTGGGAACCATCCTGCGTATCGTGGATTTTCAGGAGCCAGCAGGCCATTCCGAGCCACAGGCTCCCGAAAACAAACCACGGCCCTTTTCCCAGGCAAACAAAACTCACGCATCCCGCTCCTGGCTTGCAGATTGCAGGAGACACTTGGCCCTATCAAACCAGCCGGCTAGGCACTGGTGCCACCATTCATCTGGGAACCATCCTATGTATCGTGGAGTTTCAGGAGCCAGCCGGCCACTCCCAGCCACAGGCGCCCAAACAAAACTACGGCCCTTTTCCCTGGAAGTAAAACTGACCTGCCCATCTTCTGGCTGGCAGATTGCAGGAGCCACTTGCCTTTATCAAACCAGCCCGACTTGGCACTTGTACCCCTTTGGGTCTGGGAACCATCCTGAGTATCGTGGATTTTCAGGAGCCAGCCGGCCACTCCCAGCCACAGGCCCCCAACAGAAACCATATCACTTTTCCCTGGCAAACAAAACTGACCCGCCCCGCTCCTGGCTGGCAGATTGCAGGAGACACATGGCTCTATTAAACCATCCCGACTCGGCACTGGTGCCCCTTTGGTCTGGGAACCATCCTGCGTATCGTGGATTTTCAGGAGCCAGCCGGCCACTCCCAGCCACAGGCCCCCGAAACAAAAACTACGGCCCATTTCCCTGGAAGTAAAATAGACCAGCCCATCTTCTGGCTGGCAGATTGCAGGAGCCACTTGGCTCTGTCACACCAGCCCGACTTGGCACTGGTGCCACTTTTCATCTGGAAACCATCCTGCGTATCGTGGATTTTCAGGAGCCAGCAGGCCATTCCCAGCCACAGGCACCCAAACACAAACTACGGCCCTTTTCCCTGGAAGTAAAACTGACCTGCCCATCTTCTGGCTGTCAGATTGCAGGTGCTACTTGGTACTATCAAACCAGCCCGACTTGGCACTGGTGCCGTTTTTCATTTGGGAACCATCCTCCGTAACGTGGATTTTCAGGAGCCAGCCGGCCACTCCCAGCCTCAGGCCCCCAAACACAAACTACCGGCCCTCTTCCCCGGAAGTAAAACTGACCTGTCCATCTTCTGGCTGGCAGATTGCAGGAGCCATCTAGCTCTATCAAACCAGCCCGACTCGGCACTGGTGCCACCTTTCATCTGCGAACCATCCTGCGTGTCGTGGATTTTCAGGAGCCAGCCAGCCACTCTCAGCCACAGGGCCCCAAACACATACCACGGCCATTTTCCCTGGAAGAAAATCTTAGCGGTCCACCTTCTGGCTGGCAGATTGCAGGAGCCACTCGGTACTATCAAACCAGCCCGACTTGGCACTGGTGCCACCTTTCATCTGGGAACCATCCTGCGTATCGTGGATTTTCAGGAGCCAGCCGGCCACAGCCAGCCACAGGCCCCCAAACACATACCATGGCCCTTTTCCCTGGAAGTAATATAGACCTGCCCATCATCAGGCTGGCAGTATGCAGGAGCCACTTGGCTCTATCAAAACAGCCCCACTCGGCACTGGTGCCACCTTGGGTCTGGGAACCATCCTGCGCGGCGTGGATTTTCAGGAACCAGCCGGCCATTCAAGGCCACAGGCCCCGGAAAAAAAACCACGGCCTTTTTCCCTGGCAAACAAAACTCAGCGACCCCGCTTCTGGCTGACAGATTGCAGGAGCCACATGGCTCTATCACACCAGCCCAACTCGGCACTGATGCCACCTTGGGTCTGGGAACCATCATGTGCGGCGTGGATTTTCAGGAGCCAGCCGGCAATTCCCAGCCACAGGGCCCTAAACACAAACTGCGGCCCTTTGCCCTGGAAGTAAAACAGACATGCCATCTTCTGGATGTCAGATTGCAGGAGCCACGCGGTACTATCAAACCAGCCCTACTTGGCACTGGTGCCATTTTTTTCATTTGCGAACCATCCAGCGCGGCGTGGGTTTTCAGGAGCCAGCCGGCCACTCCCAGCCACAGGTCCCCAAACACAAACTACGGCCCTTTTCCCTGGAAGTAAAACTGACCTGCCCATCTTCTGGCTGGCAGATTGCAGGAGCCACATGGCTCTATCAAACCAGCCCAACTCGGCACTCGTGCCACCTTGGGTCTGGGAACCATCATGCGCGGCGTGGATTTTCAGGAGCCAGCCGGCTATTCCCCGACACAGGCCCCCAAACACAAACTGCGGCCGTTTTCCCTGGAAGTAAAACAGACCTGCCCATCTTCTGGCTGTCAGATTGCAGGAGCCAGTTGGCTCTATCAAACCAGCCCGACTCAGCACTGGTGCCACCTTTCATCTGGGAACCATCCTGTGTATTGGGGATTTTCAGGAGCCAGCCGGCCACTCCCAGCCACAGGCCCCCAAACACAAACTAGGGCCCTTTTCCCTGGAAGTAAAACTGACCTGCCCATCTTCTGGCTGTCAGATTGCAGGAGCTACTTGGTACTATCAAACCAGCCCGACTTGGCACTGGTGCCATTTTTCATTTGGGAACCATCCTGCGTATCGTGGATTTTCAGGAGCCAGCCGGCCACTCCCAGCCACAGGCCCTGAAAACAAACCACGACCGTTTTTTCTGGCAAACAAAACTCACCCACCCCGCTTCTGGCTGGCAGATTGCAGGAGCCACTTGGCTCTATCAAACCAGCCCGACTCGGCACCGGTGCCACCTTTCATCTGGGAACCATCCTGTGTATTGGGGATTTTCAGGAGCCAGCCGGCCACTCCCATCCACAGGCCCCCAAACACAAACTATGGCCCTTTTCCCTGGAAGTAAAACTGACCTGCCCATCTTCTGGCTGGCAGATTGCAGGAGCCACTTGCCTCTATCAAACCAGCCCGGCTTGGCACTGGTACCCCTTTGGGTCTGGGAACCATCCTACGTATCGTGGATTTTCAGGAGCCAGCCGGCCACTCCCAGCCACAGGCCCCCAACAGAAACCACATCCCTTTTCCCTGGCAAACAAAACTGACCCGCCCCGCTCCTGGCTGGCAGATTGCAGGAGACACTTGGCTCTATCAAACCAGCCCGACTCGGCACTGGTGCCACCTTTCATCTGGGAACCATCCTGTGCGGCGTGGATTTTAAGGAACCAGCCGGCCATTCAAGGCCACAGGCCCCGGAAAATAAACCACGGCCTTTTTCCCTGGCAAACAAAACTCAGCGACCCCGCTTATTGATGACAGATTGCAGGAGCCACATGGCTCTATCACACCAGCCCAACTCGGCACTGGTGCCACCTTGGGTCTGGGAACCATCATGCGCGGCGTGGATTTTAAGGAGCCAGCCGGCCATTCCCAGCCACAGGGCCCCAAACACAAACTGCGGCCCTTTTCCCTGGAAGTAAAACAGACATGCCCATCTTCTGGCTGGCAGATTGCAGGAGCCACGCGGTACTATCAAACCAGCCCGACTTGGCACTGGTGCCATTTTTTTCATTTGGGAACCATCATGCGCGGCATGGATTTTCAGGAGCCAGCCGGCCATTCCCAGCCACAGGCCCCCGAGAAAAAATCACGGCCCTTTTCCCTGGCAAAAAAAACTCACCCACCCCGCTTATGGATGGCAGATTGCTGGAGCCAGTTGGGTCTATCAAACCAGCCCGACTCAGCACTGGTGCCACCTTTCATCTGGGAACCATCCTGTGTATTGGGGATTTTCAGGAGCCAGCCGGCCACTCCCAGCCACAGGCCCCCAAACACAAACTAGGGCCCTTTTCCCTGGAAGTAAAACTGACCTGCCCATCTTCTGGCTGTCAGATTGCAGGAGCTACTTGGTACTATCAAAGCAGCCCGACTTGGCACTGGCGCCATTTTTCATTTGGGAACCATCCGGCGTATCGTGGATTTTCAGGAGCCAGCCGGCCACTCCCAGCCACAGGCCCTGAAAACAAACCACGACCGTTTTCTCTGGCAAACAAAACTCACCCACCCCGCTTCTGGCTGGCAGATTGCAGGAGCTACTTGGCTCTATCAAACCAGCCCGACTCGGCACCGGTGCCACCTTGGGTCTGGGAACCATCCTGAGCGGCGTTGATTTTCAGGAGCCAGCCGGCTATTCCCCGACACAGGCCCCCAAACACAAACTGCGGCCGTTTTCCCTGGAAGTAAAACAGACCTGCCCATCTTCTGGCTGTCAGATTGCAGGAGCCACTTGGCTCTATCAAACCAGCCAGATTTGGCACTGGGGCCCCTTGGGTCTGGAAACCATCCTGCGTGTCGTGGATTTTCAGGAGCCAGTAGGCCACTCCAAGCCACAGGACCCCAAACAAAAACTACGGCCCTTTTCCCTGGAAGGAAAACTGACCTGCCCATCTTCTGGCTGGCAGATTGCAGGAGCCACTTGGCTCTATCAAACCAGCCCGACTCGGCACTGGTGCCCCTTTGGTCTGGGAATCATCCTGCGTATCGTGCATTTTCAGGAGCCAGCAGGCCACTCCCAGCCAGAGGCCCCCAAACACAAACTGTGGGCCTTTTCCCTGCCAAACAAAACTCACCCACCCCGCTTCTGGCTGGCAGATTGCAGGAGCCACATGGCTCTATCAAACCAGCTCGACTCGGCACTGGTGCCACCTTTCATCTGGGAACCATCCTGCGTATCGTGGATTTCCAGGAGCCAGCCTGCCACTCCCAGCCACAGGCGCCCAAACAAAATCTACGGCCCTTTTCCCTGGAAGTAAAACTGACCTGCCCATCTTCTGGCTGGCAGATTGCAGGAGCCACTTGGCTATATCAAATCAGCCCGACTCGGCAGTGGTACCCCTTTGGGTCTGGGAACCATCCTATGTATCGTGGATTTTCAGGAGCCAGCCGGCCACTCCCATCCACAGGCCCCCAAACACAAACTATGGCCCTTTTCCCTGGAAGTAAAACTGACCTGCCCATCTTCTGGCTGGCAGATTGCAGGAGCCACTTGCCTCTATCAAACCAGCCCGGCTTGGCACTGGTACCCCTTTGGGTCTGGGAACCATCCTACGTATCGTGGATTTTCAGGAGCCAGCCGGCCACTCCCAGCCACAGGCCCCCAACAGAAACCACATCCCTTTTCCCTGGCAAACAAAACTGACCCGCCCCGCTCCTGGCTGGCAGATTGCAGGAGACACTTGGCTCTATCAAACCAGCCCGACTCGGCACTGGTGCCACCTTTCATCTGGGAACCATCCTGCGCGGCGTGGATTTTAAGGAACCAGCCGGCCATTCAAGGCCACATGCCCCGGAAAAAAAACCACGGCCTTTTTCCCTGGCAAACAAAACTCAGCGACCCCGCTTCTGGCTGACAGATTGCAGGAGCCACATGGCTCTATCACACCAGCCCAACTCGGCACTGGTGCCACCTTGGGTCTGGGAACCATCATGCGCGGCGTGGATTTTAAGGAGCCAGCCGGCCCTTCCCAGCCACAGGCCCCCAAACACAAACTGCGGCCCTTTTCCCTGGAAGTAGAACAGACATGCCCATCTTCTGGCTGGCAGATTTCAGGAGACACTTGGCTCTATCAAAACAGCCCGACTCGGCACTGGTGCCACCTTGGGTCTGGGAACCATCCTGCGCGGCGTGGATTTTTAGGAACCAGCCGGCCATTCAAGGCCACAGGCCCCGGAAAAAAAACTACGGCCTTTTTCCCTGGCAAACAAAACTCAGCGACCCCGCTTCTGGCTGACAGATTGCAGGAGCCACATGGCTCTATCACACCAGCCCAACTCGGCACTGGTGCCACCTTGGGTCTGGGAAACATCATGCGCGGCGTGGATTTTAAGGAGCCAGCCGGCCATTCCCAGCCACAGGGCCCCAAACACAAACTACGGCCCTTTTCCCTGGAAGTAAAACAGACATGCCCATCTTCTGGCTGGCAGATTGCAGGAGCCACGCGGTACTATCAAACCAGCCCGACTTGGCACTGGTGCCATTTTTTTCATTTGGGAACCATCATGCGCGGCATGGATTTTCAGGAGCCAGCCGGCCATTCCCAGCCACAGGCCCCCGAGAACAAATCACGGCCCTTTTCCCTGGCAAAAAAAACTCACCCACCCCGCTTATGGATGGCAGATTGCTGGAGCCAGTTGGGTCTATCAAACCAGCCCGACTCAGCACTGGTGCCACCTTTCATCTGGGAACCATCCTGTGTATTGGGGATTTTCAGGAGCCAGCCGGCCACTCCCAGCCACAGGCCCCCAAACACAAACTACGGCCCTTTTCCCTGGAAGTAAAACTGACCTGCCCATCTTCTGGCTGTCAGATTGCAGGAGCTACTTGGTACTATCAAACCAGCCCGACTTGGCACTGGTGCCATTTTTCATTTGGGAACCATCCTGCGTATCGTGGATTTTCAGGAGCCAGCCGGCCACTCCCAGCCACAGGCCCTGAAAACAAACCACGGCCCTTTTCTCTGGCAAACAAAACTCACCCACCCCGCTTCTGGCTGGCAGATTGCAGGAGCCACTTGGCTCTATCAAACCAGCCCGACTTGGCACTGGTGCCATCGTGGGTCTGGGAACCATCATGCGCGGCGTGGATTTTCAGGAGCCAGCCGGCTATTCCCCGACACAGGCCCCCAAACACAAACTGAGGCCGTTTTCCCTGGAAGTAAAACAGACCTGCCCATCTTCTGGCTGCCAGATTGCAGGAGCCACTTGGCTCTATCAAAACAGCCCGACTGGGCACTGGTGCCACCTTTCATCTGGGAACCATCCTGCGTATCGTGGATTTTCAGGAGCCAGCCGGCCACTCCCAGCCACAGGTCCCCAAATACAAACTACGGCCCTTTTCCCTGGAAGTAAAATAGACCTGCCCATCATCTGGCTGGCAGATTGCAGGAGCCACTTGGCTCTATCAAAACAGCCCGACTGGGCACTGGTGCCACCTTTCATCTGGGAACCATCCTGCGCGGCGTGGATTTTTGGGAACCAGCTGGCCATTCAAGGCCACAGGCCCCGGAAAAAAAACCACGGCCTTTTTCCCTGGCAAACAAAATTCAGCGACCCCGCTTCTGGCTGACAGATTGCAGGAGCCACATGGCTCTATCACACCAGCCCAACTCGGCACTGGTTCCACCTTGGGTCTGGGAAACATCATGCGCGGCGTGGATTTTAAGGAGCCAGCCGGCCATTCCCAGCCACAGGCCCCCAAACACAAACTACGGCCCTTTTCCCTGGCAAACAAAACTCACCCACCCCGCTTATTGATGGCAGATTGCAGGAGCCAGTTGTCTCTATCAAACCAGCCCGACTCAGCACTGGTGCCACCTTTCATCTGGGAACCATCCTGCGTATTGGGGATTTTCAGGAGCCAGCCGGCCACTCCCAGCCACAGGCCCCCAAACACAACCTACGGCCCTTTTCCCTGGAAGTAAAACTGACCTGCCCATCTTCTGGCTGGCAGATTGCAGGAGCCACATGGCTCTATCAAACCAGCCCAACTCGGACCTGGTGCCACCTTGGGTCTGGGAACCATCATGCGCGGCGTGGATTTTCAGGAGCCAGCCGGCCATTCCCAGCCACAGGCCCCCAACACAAACTACGGCCCTTTTCCCTGGAAGTAAAATTGACCTGCCCATCTTCTGGCTAGCAGATTGCAGGAGCTACTTGGTACTGTCAAACCAGCCCAACTCGGCACTGGTTCCACCTTGGGTCTGGGAACCATCAAGCGCGGCGTGGATTTTCAGGAGCCAGCCGGCCATTCCCAGCCGCAGGCCCCCAGACAAAAAACTAAGGTCCTTTTCCCTGGAAGTAAAACAGACCTGCCCATCTTCTGGCTGGCAGATTGCAGGAGCTACTTGGTACTATCAAACCAGCCCGACTTGGCACTGGTGCCATTTTTCATTTGGGAACCATCCTGCGTATCGTGGATTTTCAGGAGCCAGCCGGCCATTCCCAGCCGAAGGCCCCAAACAAAACCTACGGCCCTTTTCCCTGGAAGTAAAACTGACCTGCCCATCTTCTGGCTGGCAGATTGCAGGAGCCACTTGGCTCTATCAAACCAGCCCGACTCGGCACTGGTGCCCCCTTGGGTCTGGGAACCTTCCTGCGCGGCGTGGATTTTCAGGAGCCAGCCGGCCACTCCCAGCCACAGGCCCTGAAAACAAACCACGGCCCTTTTCCCTGGCAAACAAAATTCACCCACCCCGCTTCTGGCTGGCAGATTGCAGGAGCCACTTGGCTCTATCAAACCAGCCCGACTCGGCACTGGTGCCACCTTGGGTCTGGGAACCATCCTGCGCGGCGTGGATTTCCAGGAGCCAGCCGGCCATTCCCAGCCACAGGCCCCTGAAAACAAATCACGGCCCTTTTCCCTGGCAAACAAAACTCACCCACCCCGCTTATTGATGGCAGATTGCAGGAGCCACTTGACTCTATCAAACCAGCCCGACTCAGCACTGGTGCCACCTTTCATCTGGGAACCATCCTGTGTATTGGGGATTTTCAGGAGCCAGCCGGCCATTCCCAGCCACAGGCCCCCAAACACAAACTACGGCCCTTTTCCCTGGAAGTAAAACTGACATGCCCATCTTCTGGCTGGCAGATTGCAGGAGCCACATGGCTCTATCAAACCAGCCCAACTCGGACCTGGTGCCACCTTGGGTCTGGGAACCATCATGCGCGGCGTGGATTTTCAGGAGCCAGCCGGCCATTCCAAGCCACAGGCCCCCAAACACAACCTACGGCCCTTTTCCCTGGAAGTAAAACTGACCTGCCCATCTTCTGGCTGGCAGATTGCAGGAGCCACTTGGCTCTATCAAACCAGCCCGACTCGGCACTGGTGCCCCCTTGGGTCTGGGAACCATCCTGCGCGGCGTGGATTTTCAGGAGCCACCCGGCCACTCCCAGCCACAGGCCCTGAAAACAAACCACGGCCCTTTTCCCTGGCAAACAAAACTCACCCACCCCGCTTCTGGCTGGCAGATTGCAGGAGCCACTTGGCTCTATCAAACCAGCCCGACTCGGCACCGGTGCCACCTTGGGTCTGGGAACCATCATGCGCGGCGTGGATTTTCAGGAGCCAGCCGGCTATTCCCCGACACAGGCCCCCAAACACAACCTACGGCCCTTTTCCCTGGAAGTAAAACTGACCTGCCCATCTTCTGGCTGTCAGATTGCAGGAGCCACTTGGCTCTATCAAACCAGCCCGATTTGAAACTGGGGCCCCTTGGGTCTGGAAACCATCCTGCGTATCGTGGATTTTCAGGAGCCAGTAGGCCACTCCCAGCCACAGGACCCCGAACAAAAACTACGGCCCTTTTCCCTGGAAGGAAAACTGACCTGCCCATCTTCTGGCTGGCAGATTGCAGGAGCCACTTGGCTCTATCAAACCAGCCCGACTCGGCACTGGTGCCCCTTTGGTCTGGGAATCATCCTGCGTATCGTGGATTTTCAGGAGCCAGCAGGCCACTCCCAGCCAGAGGCCCCCAAACACAAACTGTGGGCCTTTTCCCTGCCAAACAAAACTGACCCACCCCGCTTCTGGCTGGCAGATTGCAGGAGCCACATGGCTCTAGCAAACCAGCCAGCTTGGCACTGGTGCCACCATTCATTAGGGAACCATCCTGCGTATCGTGGATTTTCAGGAGCCAGCCGGCCACACCCAGCGCCAGGCCCCCAAACAAAACTACGGCCCTTTTCCCTGGAAGTAAAACTGACCTGCCCATCTTCTGGCTGGCAGATTGCAGGAGTCACTTGCCTTTATCAAACCAGCCCGACTTGGCACTGGTACCCCTTTGGGTCTGGGAACCATCCTATGTATCGTGGATTTTCAGGAGCCAGCCGGCCACTCCCAGCCACAGGCCCCCAACAGAAACCACATCCCTTTTCCCTGGCAAACAAAACTGACCCGCCCCGCTCCTGGCTGGCAGATAGCAGGAGACACTTGGCTCTATCAAACCAGCCCGACTCGGCAGTGGTGCCCCTTTGGTCTGGGAATCATCCTGCGTATCGTGGATTTTCAGGAGCCACCCAGCCACTCCAAGCCACAGGCCCCCAAACACAAACTAGGGCCCTTTTCCCTGGAAACAAAACTCACACACCCCGCTTCTGGCCGGCAGATTGCAGAAGCCACATGGCTCTATCAAACCAGCCCAACTCGGCACTGGTGCCTCCTTGGGTCTGGGAACCATCATGCGCGGCGTGGATTTTAAGGAGCCAGCCGGCCATTCTCAGCCACAGGCCCCCAAACACAAACTACGGCCCTTTTCCCTGGAAGTAAAACAGACATGCCCATCTTCTGGCTGGCAGATTGCAGGAGCCACGCGGTACTATCAAACCAGCCCGACTTGGCACTGGTGCCATTTTTTTCATTTGGGAACCATCCAGCGCGGCATGGATTTTCAGGAGCCAGCCGGCAACACCCAGCCACAGGCCCCCAAACACAAACTACGGCCCTTTTCCCTGGAAGTAAAACTGACCTGCCCATCTTCTGGCTGGCAGATTGTAGGAGCCACTTGGCTCTATCAAACCAGCCCGACTCGGCACTGGTGCCACCTTGGGTCTGGGAACCATCCTGCGCGGCGTGGATTTCCAGGAGCCAGCCGGCCATTCCCAGCCAAGGTCCCCTGAAAACAAATCACGGCCCTTTTCCCTGGCAAACAAAAATCACCCACCTCGCTTATTGATGGCAGATTGCAGGAGCCACTTGACTCTATCAAACCAGCCCGACTCAGCACTGGTGCCACCTTTCATCTGGGAACCATCCTGTGTATTGGGGATTTTCAGGAGCCAGCCGGCCACTCCCAGCCACAGGCCCCCAAACACAAACTACGGCCCTTTTCCCTGGAAGTAAAACTGACCTGCCCATCTTCTGGCTGGCAGATTGCAGGAGCCACATGGCTCTATCAAACCAGCCCAACTCGGACCTGGTGCCACCTTGGGTCTGGGAACCATCATGCGCGGCGTGGATTTTCAGGAGCCAGCCGGCCATTCCAAGCCACAGGCCCCCAACACAAACTACGGCCCTTTTCCCTGGAAGTAAAACAGACCCGCCCATCTTCTGGCTGTCAGATTGCAGGAGCCACTTGGCTCTATCAAACCAGCCCGATTTGGCACTGGGGCCCCTTGGGTCTCGAAACCATCCTGCGTATCGTGGATTTTCAGGAGCCAGTAGGCCACTCCAAGCCACAGGACCCCAAACAAAATCTACGGCCCTTTTCCCTGGAAGGAAAACTGACCTGCCCATCTTCTGGCTGGCAGATTGCAGGAGCCACTTGGCTCTATCAAACCAGCCCGACTCGGCACTGGTGCCCATTTGGTCAGGGAATCTTCCTGCGTATCGTGCATTTTCAGGAGCCAGCAGTCCACTCCCAGCCAGAGGCCCCCAAACACAAACTGTGGGCCTTTTCCCTGCCAAACAAAACTCACCCACCCCGCTTCTGGCTGGCAGATTGCAGGAGCCACATGGCTCTATCAAACCAGCCCGACTCGGCACTGGTGGCACCTTTCCTGCACACCATCTTGCGTGTCGTGGATTTTCAGGTTCCAGCCGGGAACTCCCAGCCACAGGCCCCCAAACATATACCACGGCCCTTTTCCCTGCAAGTAAAACTGACCTGCCCATCGTCTGGCTGGCAGATTGCGGGAGACACTTGGTACTATCAAACCAGCCCGACTTGGCACTGGTGCCACCTTTCATCTGGGAACCATCCTGCGTATCGTGGATTTTCAGGAGCCAGCTGGCCACTCCCAGCCACATGCCCCCAAACACAAACTATGGCCCTTTTCCCTGGAAGTAAAACTGACCTGCCCATCTTCTGGCTGGCAGATTGCAGGAGCCACTTGCCTCTATCAAACCAGCCCGGCTTGGCACTGGTACCCCTTTGGGTCTGGGAACCATCCTACGTATCGTGGATTTTCAGGAGCCAGCCGGCCACTCCCAGCCACAGGACCCCAACAGAAACCACATCCCTTTTCCCTGGCAAACAAAACTGACCCGCCCCGCTCCTGGTTGGCAGATTGCAGGAACCACATGGCTCGATCAAACCATCCCGACTCGGCACTGGTGCCCCTTTGGTCTGGGAATCATCCTGCGTATCGTGGATTTTCAGGAGCCACCCAGCCACTCCAAGCCACAGGCCCCAAAACACAAATTACGGCCCTTTTCCCTGGAAACAAAACTCACACACCCCGCTTCTGGCTGGCAGATTGCAGAAGCCACTTGGCTCTATCAAACCAGCCCGACTCGGCACTGGTGCCACCTTTCATCTGGGAACCATCCTGCGTATCGTGGATTTTCAGGAGCCAGCCGGCCACTCCCATCCACAGGTCCCCAAATACAAACTACGGCCCTTTTCCCTGGAAGTAAAATAGACCTGCCCATCATCTGGCTGGCAGATTGCAGGAGCCACTTGGCTCTATCAAAACAGCCCGACTGGGCACTGGTGCCACCTTTCATCTGGGAACCATCCTGCGCGGCGTGGATTTTTGGGAACCAGCTGGCCATTCAAGGGCACAGGCCCCGGAAAAAAACCACGGCCTTTTTCCCTGGCAAACAAAATTCAGCGACCCCGCTTCTGGCTGACAGATTGCAGGAGCCACATGGCTCTATCACACCAGCCCAACTCGGCACTGGTTCCACCTTGGGTCTGGGAAACATCATGCGCGGCGTGGATTTTAAGGAGCCAGCCGGCCATTCCCAGCCACAGGCCCCCAAACACAAACTACGGCCCTTTTCCCTGGCAAACAAAACTCACCCACCCCGCTTATTGATGGCAGATTGCAGGAGCCAGTTGTCTCTATCAAACCAGCCCGACTCAGCACTGGTGCCACCTTTCATCTGGGAACCATCCTGCGTATTGGGGATTTTCAGGAGCCAGCCGGCCACTCCCAGCCACAGGCCCCCAAACACAACCTACGGCCCTTTTCCCTGGAAGTAAAACTGACCTGCCCATCTTCTGGCTGGCAGATTGCAGGAGCCACATGGCTCTATCAAACCAGCCCAACTCGGACCTGGTGCCACCTTGGGTCTGGGAACCATCATGCGCGGCGTGGATTTTCAGGAGCCAGCCGGCCATTCCCAGCCACAGGCCCCCAACACAAACTACGGCCCTTTTCCCTGGAAGTAAAATTGACCTGCCCATCTTCTGGCTAGCAGATTGCAGGAGCTACTTGGTACTGTCAAACCAGCCCAACTCGGCACTGGTTCCACCTTGGGTCTGGGAACCATCAAGCGCGGCGTGGATTTTCAGGAGCCAGCCGGCCATTCCCAGCCGCAGGCCCCCAGACAAAAAACTAAGGTCCTTTTCCCTGGAAGTAAAACAGACCTGCCCATCTTCTGGCTGGCAGATTGCAGGAGCTACTTGGTACTATCAAACCAGCCCGACTTGGCACTGGTGCCATTTTTCATTTGGGAACCATCCTGCGTATCGTGGATTTTCAGGAGCCAGCCGGCCAGTCCCAGCCGAAGGCCCCAAACAAAACCTACGGCCCTTTTCCCTGGAAGTAAAACTGACCTGCCCATCTTCTGGCTGGCAGATTGCAGGAGCCACTTGGCTCTATCAAACCAGCCCGACTCGGCACTGGTGCCCCCTTGGGTCTGGGAACCTTCCTGCGCGGCGTGGATTTTCAGGAGCCAGCCGGCCACTCCCAGCCACAGGCCCTGAAAACAAACCACGGCCCTTTTCCCTGGCAAACAAAATTCACCCACCCCGCTTCTGGCTGGCAGATTGCAGGAGCCACTTGGCTCTATCAAACCAGCCCGACTCGGCACTGGTGCCACCTTGGGTCTGGGAACCATCCTGCGCGGCGTGGATTTCCAGGAGCCAGCCGGCCATTCCCAGCCACAGGCCCCTGAAAACAAATCACGGCCCTTTTCCCTGGCAAACAAAACTCACCCACCCCGCTTATTGATGGCAGATTGCAGGAGCCACTTGACTCTATCAAACCAGCCCGACTCAGCACTGGTGCCACCTTTCATCTGGGAACCATCCTGTGTATTGGGGATTTTCAGGAGCCAGCCGGCCATTCCCAGCCACAGGCCCCCAAACACAAACTACGGCCCTTTTCCCTGGAAGTAAAACTGACATGCCCATCTTCTGGCTGGCAGATTGCAGGAGCCACATGGCTCTATCAAACCAGCCCAACTCGGACCTGGTGCCACCTTGGGTCTGGGAACCATCATGCGCGGCGTGGATTTTCAGGAGCCAGCCGGCCATTCCAAGCCACAGGCCCCCAAACACAAACTACGGCCCTTTTCCCTGGAAGTAAAACAGACCTGCCCATCTTCTGGCTGGCAGATTGCAGGAGCTACTTGGTACTATCAAACCAGCCCGACTTGGCACTGGTGCCGTTTTTCATTTGGGAACCATCCTCCGTATCGTGGATTTTCAGGAGCCAGCCGGCTATTCCCAGCCACAGGCCCCCAAACACAACCTACGGCCCTTTTCCCTGGAAGTAAAACTGACCTGCCCATCTTCTGGCTGGCAGATTGCAGGAGCCACTTGGCTCTATCAAACCAGCCCGACTCGGCACTGGTGCCCCCTTGGGTCTGGGAACCATCCTGCGCGGCGTGGATTTTCAGGAGCCACCCGGCCACTCCCAGCCACAGGCCCTGAAAACAAACCACGGCCCTTTTCCCTGGCAAACAAAACTCACCCACCCCGCTTCTGGCTGGCAGATTGCAGGAGCCACTTGGCTCTATCAAACCAGCCCGACTCGGCACCGGTGCCACCTTGGGTCTGGGAACCATCATGCGCGGCGTGGATTTTCAGGAGCCAGCCGGCTATTCCCCGACACAGGCCCCCAAACACAACCTACGGCCCTTTTCCCTGGAAGTAAAACTGACCTGCCCATCTTCTGGCTGTCAGATTGCAGGAGCCACTTGGCTCTATCAAACCAGCCCGATTTGAAACTGGGGCCCCTTGGGTCTGGAAACCATCCTGCGTATCGTGGATTTTCAGGAGCCAGTAGGCCACTCCCAGCCACAGGACCCCGAACAAAAACTACGGCCCTTTTCCCTGGAAGGAAAACTGACCTGCCCATCTTCTGGCTGGCAGATTGCAGGAGCCACTTGGCTCTATCAAACCAGCCCGACTCGGCACTGGTGCCCCTTTGGTCTGGGAATCATCCTGCGTATCGTGGATTTTCAGGAGCCAGCAGGCCACTCCCAGCCAGAGGCCCCCAAACACAAACTGTGGGCCTTTTCCCTGCCAAACAAAACTGACCCACCCCGCTTCTGGCTGGCAGATTGCAGGAGCCACATGGCTCTAGCAAACCAGCCAGCTTGGCACTGGTGCCACCATTCATTAGGGAACCATCCTGCGTATCGTGGATTTTCAGGAGCCAGCCGGCCACACCCAGCGCCAGGCCCCCAAACAAAACTACGGCCCTTTTCCCTGGAAGTAAAACTGACCTGCCCATCTTCTGGCTGGCAGATTGCAGGAGTCACTTGCCTTTATCAAACCAGCCCGACTTGGCACTGGTACCCCTTTGGGTCTGGGAACCATCCTATGTATCGTGGATTTTCAGGAGCCAGCCGGCCACTCCCAGCCACAGGCCCCCAACAGAAACCACATCCCTTTTCCCTGGCAAACAAAACTGACCCGCCCCGCTCCTGGCTGGCAGATAGCAGGAGACACTTGGCTCTATCAAACCAGCCCGACTCGGCAGTGGTGCCCCTTTGGTCTGGGAATCATCCTGCGTATCGTGGATTTTCAGGAGCCACCCAGCCACTCCAAGCCACAGGCCCCCAAACACAAACTAGGGCCCTTTTCCCTGGAAACAAAACTCACACACCCCGCTTCTGGCCGGCAGATTGCAGAAGCCACATGGCTCTATCAAACCAGCCCAACTCGGCACTGGTGCCTCCTTGGGTCTGGGAACCATCATGCGCGGCGTGGATTTTAAGGAGCCAGCCGGCCATTCTCAGCCACAGGCCCCCAAACACAAACTACGGCCCTTTTCCCTGGAAGTAAAACAGACATGCCCATCTTCTGGCTGGCAGATTGCAGGAGCCACGCGGTACTATCAAACCAGCCCGACTTGGCACTGGTGCCATTTTTTTCATTTGGGAACCATCCAGCGCGGCATGGATTTTCAGGAGCCAGCCGGCAACACCCAGCCACAGGCCCCCAAACACAAACTACGGCCCTTTTCCCTGGAAGTAAAACTGACCTGCCCATCTTCTGGCTGGCAGATTGTAGGAGCCACTTGGCTCTATCAAACCAGCCCGACTCGGCACTGGTGCCACCTTGGGTCTGGGAACCATCCTGCGCGGCGTGGATTTCCAGGAGCCAGCCGGCCATTCCCAGCCAAGGTCCCCTGAAAACAAATCACGGCCCTTTTCCCTGGCAAACAAAAATCACCCACCTCGCTTATTGATGGCAGATTGCAGGAGCCACTTGACTCTATCAAACCAGCCCGACTCAGCACTGGTGCCACCTTTCATCTGGGAACCATCCTGTGTATTGGGGATTTTCAGGAGCCAGCCGGCCACTCCCAGCCACAGGCCCCCAAACACAAACTACGGCCCTTTTCCCTGGAAGTAAAACTGACCTGCCCATCTTCTGGCTGGCAGATTGCAGGAGCCACATGGCTCTATCAAACCAGCCCAACTCGGACCTGGTGCCACCTTGGGTCTGGGAACCATCATGCGCGGCGTGGATTTTCAGGAGCCAGCCGGCCATTCCAAGCCACAGGCCCCCAACACAAACTACGGCCCTTTTCCCTGGAAGTAAAACAGACCCGCCCATCTTCTGGCTGTCAGATTGCAGGAGCCACTTGGCTCTATCAAACCAGCCCGATTTGGCACTGGGGCCCCTTGGGTCTCGAAACCATCCTGCGTATCGTGGATTTTCAGGAGCCAGTAGGCCACTCCAAGCCACAGGACCCCAAACAAAATCTACGGCCCTTTTCCCTGGAAGGAAAACTGACCTGCCCATCTTCTGGCTGGCAGATTGCAGGAGCCACTTGGCTCTATCAAACCAGCCCGACTCGGCACTGGTGCCCATTTGGTCAGGGAATCTTCCTGCGTATCGTGCATTTTCAGGAGCCAGCAGTCCACTCCCAGCCAGAGGCCCCCAAACACAAACTGTGGGCCTTTTCCCTGCCAAACAAAACTCACCCACCCCGCTTCTGGCTGGCAGATTGCAGGAGCCACATGGCTCTATCAAACCAGCCCGACTCGGCACTGGTGGCACCTTTCCTGCACACCATCTTGCGTGTCGTGGATTTTCAGGTTCCAGCCGGGAACTCCCAGCCACAGGCCCCCAAACATATACCACGGCCCTTTTCCCTGCAAGTAAAACTGACCTGCCCATCGTCTGGCTGGCAGATTGCGGGAGACACTTGGTACTATCAAACCAGCCCGACTTGGCACTGGTGCCACCTTTCATCTGGGAACCATCCTGCGTATCGTGGATTTTCAGGAGCCAGCTGGCCACTCCCAGCCACATGCCCCCAAACACAAACTATGGCCCTTTTCCCTGGAAGTAAAACTGACCTGCCCATCTTCTGGCTGGCAGATTGCAGGAGCCACTTGCCTCTATCAAACCAGCCCGGCTTGGCACTGGTACCCCTTTGGGTCTGGGAACCATCCTACGTATCGTGGATTTTCAGGAGCCAGCCGGCCACTCCCAGCCACAGGACCCCAACAGAAACCACATCCCTTTTCCCTGGCAAACAAAACTGACCCGCCCCGCTCCTGGTTGGCAGATTGCAGGAACCACATGGCTCGATCAAACCATCCCGACTCGGCACTGGTGCCCCTTTGGTCTGGGAATCATCCTGCGTATCGTGGATTTTCAGGAGCCACCCAGCCACTCCAAGCCACAGGCCCCAAAACACAAATTACGGCCCTTTTCCCTGGAAACAAAACTCACACACCCCGCTTCTGGCTGGCAGATTGCAGAAGCCACTTGGCTCTATCAAACCAGCCCGACTCGGCACTGGTGCCACCTTTCATCTGGGAACCATCCTGCGTATCGTGGATTTTCAGGAGCCAGCCGGCCACTCCCATCCACAGGTCCCCAAATACAAACTACGGCCCTTTTCCCTGGAAGTAAAATAGACCTGCCCATCATCTGGCTGGCAGATTGCAGGAGCCACTTGGCTCTATCAAAACAGCCCGACTGGGCACTGGTGCCACCTTTCATCTGGGAACCATCCTGCGCGGCGTGGATTTTTGGGAACCAGCTGGCCATTCAAGGGCACAGGCCCCGGAAAAAAACCACGGCCTTTTTCCCTGGCAAACAAAATTCAGCGACCCCGCTTCTGGCTGACAGATTGCAGGAGCCACATGGCTCTATCACACCAGCCCAACTCGGCACTGGTTCCACCTTGGGTCTGGGAAACATCATGCGCGGCGTGGATTTTAAGGAGCCAGCCGGCCATTCCCAGCCACAGGCCCCCAAACACAAACTACGGCCCTTTTCCCTGGCAAACAAAACTCACCCACCCCGCTTATTGATGGCAGATTGCAGGAGCCAGTTGTCTCTATCAAACCAGCCCGACTCAGCACTGGTGCCACCTTTCATCTGGGAACCATCCTGCGTATTGGGGATTTTCAGGAGCCAGCCGGCCATTCCCAGCCACAGGCCCCTGAAAACAAATCACGGCCCTTTTCCCTGGCAAACAAAACTCACCCACCCCGCTTATTGATGGCAGATTGCAGGAGCCACTTGACTCTATCAAACCAGCCCGACTCAGCACTGGTGCCACCTTTCATCTGGGAACCATCCTGTGTATTGGGGATTTTCAGGAGCCAGCCGGCCATTCCCAGCCACAGGCCCCCAAACACAAACTACGGCCCTTTTCCCTGGAAGTAAAACTGACATGCCCATCTTCTGGCTGGCAGATTGCAGGAGCCACATGGCTCTATCAAACCAGCCCAACTCGGACCTGGTGCCACCTTGGGTCTGGGAACCATCATGCGCGGCGTGGATTTTCAGGAGCCAGCCGGCCATTCCAAGCCACAGGCCCCCAAACACAAACTACGGCCCTTTTCCCTGGAAGTAAAACAGACCTGCCCATCTTCTGGCTGGCAGATTGCAGGAGCTACTTGGTACTATCAAACCAGCCCGACTTGGCACTGGTGCCGTTTTTCATTTGGGAACCATCCTCCGTATCGTGGATTTTCAGGAGCCAGCCGGCTATTCCCAGCCACAGGCCCCCAAACACAACCTACGGCCCTTTTCCCTGGAAGTAAAACTGACCTGCCCATCTTCTGGCTGGCAGATTGCAGGAGCCACTTGGCTCTATCAAACCAGCCCGACTCGGCACTGGTGCCCCCTTGGGTCTGGGAACCATCCTGCGCGGCGTGGATTTTCAGGAGCCACCCGGCCACTCCCAGCCACAGGCCCTGAAAACAAACCACGGCCCTTTTCCCTGGCAAACAAAACTCACCCACCCCGCTTCTGGCTGGCAGATTGCAGGAGCCACTTGGCTCTATCAAACCAGCCCGACTCGGCACCGGTGCCACCTTGGGTCTGGGAACCATCATGCGCGGCGTGGATTTTCAGGAGCCAGCCGGCTATTCCCCGACACAGGCCCCCAAACACAACCTACGGCCCTTTTCCCTGGAAGTAAAACTGACCTGCCCATCTTCTGGCTGTCAGATTGCAGGAGCCACTTGGCTCTATCAAACCAGCCCGATTTGAAACTGGGGCCCCTTGGGTCTGGAAACCATCCTGCGTATCGTGGATTTTCAGGAGCCAGTAGGCCACTCCCAGCCACAGGACCCCGAACAAAAACTACGGCCCTTTTCCCTGGAAGGAAAACTGACCTGCCCATCTTCTGGCTGGCAGATTGCAGGAGCCACTTGGCTCTATCAAACCAGCCCGACTCGGCACTGGTGCCCCTTTGGTCTGGGAATCATCCTGCGTATCGTGGATTTTCAGGAGCCAGCAGGCCACTCCCAGCCAGAGGCCCCCAAACACAAACTGTGGGCCTTTTCCCTGCCAAACAAAACTGACCCACCCCGCTTCTGGCTGGCAGATTGCAGGAGCCACATGGCTCTAGCAAACCAGCCAGCTTGGCACTGGTGCCACCATTCATTAGGGAACCATCCTGCGTATCGTGGATTTTCAGGAGCCAGCCGGCCACACCCAGCGCCAGGCCCCCAAACAAAACTACGGCCCTTTTCCCTGGAAGTAAAACTGACCTGCCCATCTTCTGGCTGGCAGATTGCAGGAGTCACTTGCCTTTATCAAACCAGCCCGACTTGGCACTGGTACCCCTTTGGGTCTGGGAACCATCCTATGTATCGTGGATTTTCAGGAGCCAGCCGGCCACTCCCAGCCACAGGCCCCCAACAGAAACCACATCCCTTTTCCCTGGCAAACAAAACTGACCCGCCCCGCTCCTGGCTGGCAGATAGCAGGAGACACTTGGCTCTATCAAACCAGCCCGACTCGGCAGTGGTGCCCCTTTGGTCTGGGAATCATCCTGCGTATCGTGGATTTTCAGGAGCCACCCAGCCACTCCAAGCCACAGGCCCCCAAACACAAACTAGGGCCCTTTTCCCTGGAAACAAAACTCACACACCCCGCTTCTGGCCGGCAGATTGCAGAAGCCACATGGCTCTATCAAACCAGCCCAACTCGGCACTGGTGCCTCCTTGGGTCTGGGAACCATCATGCGCGGCGTGGATTTTAAGGAGCCAGCCGGCCATTCTCAGCCACAGGCCCCCAAACACAAACTACGGCCCTTTTCCCTGGAAGTAAAACAGACATGCCCATCTTCTGGCTGGCAGATTGCAGGAGCCACGCGGTACTATCAAACCAGCCCGACTTGGCACTGGTGCCATTTTTTTCATTTGGGAACCATCCAGCGCGGCATGGATTTTCAGGAGCCAGCCGGCAACACCCAGCCACAGGCCCCCAAACACAAACTACGGCCCTTTTCCCTGGAAGTAAAACTGACCTGCCCATCTTCTGGCTGGCAGATTGTAGGAGCCACTTGGCTCTATCAAACCAGCCCGACTCGGCACTGGTGCCACCTTGGGTCTGGGAACCATCCTGCGCGGCGTGGATTTCCAGGAGCCAGCCGGCCATTCCCAGCCAAGGTCCCCTGAAAACAAATCACGGCCCTTTTCCCTGGCAAACAAAAATCACCCACCTCGCTTATTGATGGCAGATTGCAGGAGCCACTTGACTCTATCAAACCAGCCCGACTCAGCACTGGTGCCACCTTTCATCTGGGAACCATCCTGTGTATTGGGGATTTTCAGGAGCCAGCCGGCCACTCCCAGCCACAGGCCCCCAAACACAAACTACGGCCCTTTTCCCTGGAAGTAAAACTGACCTGCCCATCTTCTGGCTGGCAGATTGCAGGAGCCACATGGCTCTATCAAACCAGCCCAACTCGGACCTGGTGCCACCTTGGGTCTGGGAACCATCATGCGCGGCGTGGATTTTCAGGAGCCAGCCGGCCATTCCAAGCCACAGGCCCCCAACACAAACTACGGCCCTTTTCCCTGGAAGTAAAACAGACCCGCCCATCTTCTGGCTGTCAGATTGCAGGAGCCACTTGGCTCTATCAAACCAGCCCGATTTGGCACTGGGGCCCCTTGGGTCTCGAAACCATCCTGCGTATCGTGGATTTTCAGGAGCCAGTAGGCCACTCCAAGCCACAGGACCCCAAACAAAATCTACGGCCCTTTTCCCTGGAAGGAAAACTGACCTGCCCATCTTCTGGCTGGCAGATTGCAGGAGCCACTTGGCTCTATCAAACCAGCCCGACTCGGCACTGGTGCCCATTTGGTCAGGGAATCTTCCTGCGTATCGTGCATTTTCAGGAGCCAGCAGTCCACTCCCAGCCAGAGGCCCCCAAACACAAACTGTGGGCCTTTTCCCTGCCAAACAAAACTCACCCACCCCGCTTCTGGCTGGCAGATTGCAGGAGCCACATGGCTCTATCAAACCAGCCCGACTCGGCACTGGTGGCACCTTTCCTGCACACCATCTTGCGTGTCGTGGATTTTCAGGTTCCAGCCGGGAACTCCCAGCCACAGGCCCCCAAACATATACCACGGCCCTTTTCCCTGCAAGTAAAACTGACCTGCCCATCGTCTGGCTGGCAGATTGCGGGAGACACTTGGTACTATCAAACCAGCCCGACTTGGCACTGGTGCCACCTTTCATCTGGGAACCATCCTGCGTATCGTGGATTTTCAGGAGCCAGCTGGCCACTCCCAGCCACATGCCCCCAAACACAAACTATGGCCCTTTTCCCTGGAAGTAAAACTGACCTGCCCATCTTCTGGCTGGCAGATTGCAGGAGCCACTTGCCTCTATCAAACCAGCCCGGCTTGGCACTGGTACCCCTTTGGGTCTGGGAACCATCCTACGTATCGTGGATTTTCAGGAGCCAGCCGGCCACTCCCAGCCACAGGACCCCAACAGAAACCACATCCCTTTTCCCTGGCAAACAAAACTGACCCGCCCCGCTCCTGGTTGGCAGATTGCAGGAACCACATGGCTCGATCAAACCATCCCGACTCGGCACTGGTGCCCCTTTGGTCTGGGAATCATCCTGCGTATCGTGGATTTTCAGGAGCCACCCAGCCACTCCAAGCCACAGGCCCCAAAACACAAATTACGGCCCTTTTCCCTGGAAACAAAACTCACACACCCCGCTTCTGGCTGGCAGATTGCAGAAGCCACTTGGCTCTATCAAACCAGCCCGACTCGGCACTGGTGCCACCTTTCATCTGGGAACCATCCTGCGTATCGTGGATTTTCAGGAGCCAGCCGGCCACTCCCATCCACAGGTCCCCAAATACAAACTACGGCCCTTTTCCCTGGAAGTAAAATAGACCTGCCCATCATCTGGCTGGCAGATTGCAGGAGCCACTTGGCTCTATCAAAACAGCCCGACTGGGCACTGGTGCCACCTTTCATCTGGGAACCATCCTGCGCGGCGTGGATTTTTGGGAACCAGCTGGCCATTCAAGGGCACAGGCCCCGGAAAAAAACCACGGCCTTTTTCCCTGGCAAACAAAATTCAGCGACCCCGCTTCTGGCTGACAGATTGCAGGAGCCACATGGCTCTATCACACCAGCCCAACTCGGCACTGGTTCCACCTTGGGTCTGGGAAACATCATGCGCGGCGTGGATTTTAAGGAGCCAGCCGGCCATTCCCAGCCACAGGCCCCCAAACACAAACTACGGCCCTTTTCCCTGGCAAACAAAACTCACCCACCCCGCTTATTGATGGCAGATTGCAGGAGCCAGTTGTCTCTATCAAACCAGCCCGACTCAGCACTGGTGCCACCTTTCATCTGGGAACCATCCTGCGTATTGGGGATTTTCAGGAGCCAGCCGGCCATTCCCAGCCACAGGCCCCTGAAAACAAATCACGGCCCTTTTCCCTGGCAAACAAAACTCACCCACCCCGCTTATTGATGGCAGATTGCAGGAGCCACTTGACTCTATCAAACCAGCCCGACTCAGCACTGGTGCCACCTTTCATCTGGGAACCATCCTGTGTATTGGGGATTTTCAGGAGCCAGCCGGCCATTCCCAGCCACAGGCCCCCAAACACAAACTACGGCCCTTTTCCCTGGAAGTAAAACTGACATGCCCATCTTCTGGCTGGCAGATTGCAGGAGCCACATGGCTCTATCAAACCAGCCCAACTCGGACCTGGTGCCACCTTGGGTCTGGGAACCATCATGCGCGGCGTGGATTTTCAGGAGCCAGCCGGCCATTCCAAGCCACAGGCCCCCAAACACAAACTACGGCCCTTTTCCCTGGAAGTAAAACAGACCTGCCCATCTTCTGGCTGGCAGATTGCAGGAGCTACTTGGTACTATCAAACCAGCCCGACTTGGCACTGGTGCCGTTTTTCATTTGGGAACCATCCTCCGTATCGTGGATTTTCAGGAGCCAGCCGGCTATTCCCAGCCACAGGCCCCCAAACACAACCTACGGCCCTTTTCCCTGGAAGTAAAACTGACCTGCCCATCTTCTGGCTGGCAGATTGCAGGAGCCACTTGGCTCTATCAAACCAGCCCGACTCGGCACTGGTGCCCCCTTGGGTCTGGGAACCATCCTGCGCGGCGTGGATTTTCAGGAGCCACCCGGCCACTCCCAGCCACAGGCCCTGAAAACAAACCACGGCCCTTTTCCCTGGCAAACAAAACTCACCCACCCCGCTTCTGGCTGGCAGATTGCAGGAGCCACTTGGCTCTATCAAACCAGCCCGACTCGGCACCGGTGCCACCTTGGGTCTGGGAACCATCATGCGCGGCGTGGATTTTCAGGAGCCAGCCGGCTATTCCCCGACACAGGCCCCCAAACACAACCTACGGCCCTTTTCCCTGGAAGTAAAACTGACCTGCCCATCTTCTGGCTGTCAGATTGCAGGAGCCACTTGGCTCTATCAAACCAGCCCGATTTGAAACTGGGGCCCCTTGGGTCTGGAAACCATCCTGCGTATCGTGGATTTTCAGGAGCCAGTAGGCCACTCCCAGCCACAGGACCCCGAACAAAAACTACGGCCCTTTTCCCTGGAAGGAAAACTGACCTGCCCATCTTCTGGCTGGCAGATTGCAGGAGCCACTTGGCTCTATCAAACCAGCCCGACTCGGCACTGGTGCCCCTTTGGTCTGGGAATCATCCTGCGTATCGTGGATTTTCAGGAGCCAGCAGGCCACTCCCAGCCAGAGGCCCCCAAACACAAACTGTGGGCCTTTTCCCTGCCAAACAAAACTGACCCACCCCGCTTCTGGCTGGCAGATTGCAGGAGCCACATGGCTCTAGCAAACCAGCCAGCTTGGCACTGGTGCCACCATTCATTAGGGAACCATCCTGCGTATCGTGGATTTTCAGGAGCCAGCCGGCCACACCCAGCGCCAGGCCCCCAAACAAAACTACGGCCCTTTTCCCTGGAAGTAAAACTGACCTGCCCATCTTCTGGCTGGCAGATTGCAGGAGTCACTTGCCTTTATCAAACCAGCCCGACTTGGCACTGGTACCCCTTTGGGTCTGGGAACCATCCTATGTATCGTGGATTTTCAGGAGCCAGCCGGCCACTCCCAGCCACAGGCCCCCAACAGAAACCACATCCCTTTTCCCTGGCAAACAAAACTGACCCGCCCCGCTCCTGGCTGGCAGATAGCAGGAGACACTTGGCTCTATCAAACCAGCCCGACTCGGCAGTGGTGCCCCTTTGGTCTGGGAATCATCCTGCGTATCGTGGATTTTCAGGAGCCACCCAGCCACTCCAAGCCACAGGCCCCCAAACACAAACTAGGGCCCTTTTCCCTGGAAACAAAACTCACACACCCCGCTTCTGGCCGGCAGATTGCAGAAGCCACATGGCTCTATCAAACCAGCCCAACTCGGCACTGGTGCCTCCTTGGGTCTGGGAACCATCATGCGCGGCGTGGATTTTAAGGAGCCAGCCGGCCATTCTCAGCCACAGGCCCCCAAACACAAACTACGGCCCTTTTCCCTGGAAGTAAAACAGACATGCCCATCTTCTGGCTGGCAGATTGCAGGAGCCACGCGGTACTATCAAACCAGCCCGACTTGGCACTGGTGCCATTTTTTTCATTTGGGAACCATCCAGCGCGGCATGGATTTTCAGGAGCCAGCCGGCAACACCCAGCCACAGGCCCCCAAACACAAACTACGGCCCTTTTCCCTGGAAGTAAAACTGACCTGCCCATCTTCTGGCTGGCAGATTGTAGGAGCCACTTGGCTCTATCAAACCAGCCCGACTCGGCACTGGTGCCACCTTGGGTCTGGGAACCATCCTGCGCGGCGTGGATTTCCAGGAGCCAGCCGGCCATTCCCAGCCAAGGTCCCCTGAAAACAAATCACGGCCCTTTTCCCTGGCAAACAAAAATCACCCACCTCGCTTATTGATGGCAGATTGCAGGAGCCACTTGACTCTATCAAACCAGCCCGACTCAGCACTGGTGCCACCTTTCATCTGGGAACCATCCTGTGTATTGGGGATTTTCAGGAGCCAGCCGGCCACTCCCAGCCACAGGCCCCCAAACACAAACTACGGCCCTTTTCCCTGGAAGTAAAACTGACCTGCCCATCTTCTGGCTGGCAGATTGCAGGAGCCACATGGCTCTATCAAACCAGCCCAACTCGGACCTGGTGCCACCTTGGGTCTGGGAACCATCATGCGCGGCGTGGATTTTCAGGAGCCAGCCGGCCATTCCAAGCCACAGGCCCCCAACACAAACTACGGCCCTTTTCCCTGGAAGTAAAACAGACCCGCCCATCTTCTGGCTGTCAGATTGCAGGAGCCACTTGGCTCTATCAAACCAGCCCGATTTGGCACTGGGGCCCCTTGGGTCTCGAAACCATCCTGCGTATCGTGGATTTTCAGGAGCCAGTAGGCCACTCCAAGCCACAGGACCCCAAACAAAATCTACGGCCCTTTTCCCTGGAAGGAAAACTGACCTGCCCATCTTCTGGCTGGCAGATTGCAGGAGCCACTTGGCTCTATCAAACCAGCCCGACTCGGCACTGGTGCCCATTTGGTCAGGGAATCTTCCTGCGTATCGTGCATTTTCAGGAGCCAGCAGTCCACTCCCAGCCAGAGGCCCCCAAACACAAACTGTGGGCCTTTTCCCTGCCAAACAAAACTCACCCACCCCGCTTCTGGCTGGCAGATTGCAGGAGCCACATGGCTCTATCAAACCAGCCCGACTCGGCACTGGTGGCACCTTTCCTGCACACCATCTTGCGTGTCGTGGATTTTCAGGTTCCAGCCGGGAACTCCCAGCCACAGGCCCCCAAACATATACCACGGCCCTTTTCCCTGCAAGTAAAACTGACCTGCCCATCGTCTGGCTGGCAGATTGCGGGAGACACTTGGTACTATCAAACCAGCCCGACTTGGCACTGGTGCCACCTTTCATCTGGGAACCATCCTGCGTATCGTGGATTTTCAGGAGCCAGCTGGCCACTCCCAGCCACATGCCCCCAAACACAAACTATGGCCCTTTTCCCTGGAAGTAAAACTGACCTGCCCATCTTCTGGCTGGCAGATTGCAGGAGCCACTTGCCTCTATCAAACCAGCCCGGCTTGGCACTGGTACCCCTTTGGGTCTGGGAACCATCCTACGTATCGTGGATTTTCAGGAGCCAGCCGGCCACTCCCAGCCACAGGACCCCAACAGAAACCACATCCCTTTTCCCTGGCAAACAAAACTGACCCGCCCCGCTCCTGGTTGGCAGATTGCAGGAACCACATGGCTCGATCAAACCATCCCGACTCGGCACTGGTGCCCCTTTGGTCTGGGAATCATCCTGCGTATCGTGGATTTTCAGGAGCCACCCAGCCACTCCAAGCCACAGGCCCCAAAACACAAATTACGGCCCTTTTCCCTGGAAACAAAACTCACACACCCCGCTTCTGGCTGGCAGATTGCAGAAGCCACTTGGCTCTATCAAACCAGCCCGACTCGGCACTGGTGCCACCTTTCATCTGGGAACCATCCTGCGTATCGTGGATTTTCAGGAGCCAGCCGGCCACTCCCATCCACAGGTCCCCAAATACAAACTACGGCCCTTTTCCCTGGAAGTAAAATAGACCTGCCCATCATCTGGCTGGCAGATTGCAGGAGCCACTTGGCTCTATCAAAACAGCCCGACTGGGCACTGGTGCCACCTTTCATCTGGGAACCATCCTGCGCGGCGTGGATTTTTGGGAACCAGCTGGCCATTCAAGGGCACAGGCCCCGGAAAAAAACCACGGCCTTTTTCCCTGGCAAACAAAATTCAGCGACCCCGCTTCTGGCTGACAGATTGCAGGAGCCACATGGCTCTATCACACCAGCCCAACTCGGCACTGGTTCCACCTTGGGTCTGGGAAACATCATGCGCGGCGTGGATTTTAAGGAGCCAGCCGGCCATTCCCAGCCACAGGCCCCCAAACACAAACTACGGCCCTTTTCCCTGGCAAACAAAACTCACCCACCCCGCTTATTGATGGCAGATTGCAGGAGCCAGTTGTCTCTATCAAACCAGCCCGACTCAGCACTGGTGCCACCTTTCATCTGGGAACCATCCTGCGTATTGGGGATTTTCAGGAGCCAGCCGGCCACTCCCAGCCACAGGCCCCCAAACACAACCTACGGCCCTTTTCCCTGGAAGTAAAACTGACCTGCCCATCTTCTGGCTGGCAGATTGCAGGAGCCACATGGCTCTATCAAACCAGCCCAACTCGGACCTGGTGCCACCTTGGGTCTGGGAACCATCATGCGCGGCGTGGATTTTCAGGAGCCAGCCGGCCATTCCCAGCCACAGGCCCCCAACACAAACTACGGCCCTTTTCCCTGGAAGTAAAATTGACCTGCCCATCTTCTGGCTAGCAGATTGCAGGAGCTACTTGGTACTGTCAAACCAGCCCAACTCGGCACTGGTTCCACCTTGGGTCTGGGAACCATCAAGCGCGGCGTGGATTTTCAGGAGCCAGCCGGCCATTCCCAGCCGCAGGCCCCCAGACAAAAAACTAAGGTCCTTTTCCCTGGAAGTAAAACAGACCTGCCCATCTTCTGGCTGGCAGATTGCAGGAGCTACTTGGTACTATCAAACCAGCCCGACTTGGCACTGGTGCCATTTTTCATTTGGGAACCATCCTGCGTATCGTGGATTTTCAGGAGCCAGCCGGCCAGTCCCAGCCGAAGGCCCCAAACAAAACCTACGGCCCTTTTCCCTGGAAGTAAAACTGACCTGCCCATCTTCTGGCTGGCAGATTGCAGGAGCCACTTGGCTCTATCAAACCAGCCCGACTCGGCACTGGTGCCCCCTTGGGTCTGGGAACCTTCCTGCGCGGCGTGGATTTTCAGGAGCCAGCCGGCCACTCCCAGCCACAGGCCCTGAAAACAAACCACGGCCCTTTTCCCTGGCAAACAAAATTCACCCACCCCGCTTCTGGCTGGCAGATTGCAGGAGCCACTTGGCTCTATCAAACCAGCCCGACTCGGCACTGGTGCCACCTTGGGTCTGGGAACCATCCTGCGCGGCGTGGATTTCCAGGAGCCAGCCGGCCATTCCCAGCCACAGGCCCCTGAAAACAAATCACGGCCCTTTTCCCTGGCAAACAAAACTCACCCACCCCGCTTATTGATGGCAGATTGCAGGAGCCACTTGACTCTATCAAACCAGCCCGACTCAGCACTGGTGCCACCTTTCATCTGGGAACCATCCTGTGTATTGGGGATTTTCAGGAGCCAGCCGGCCATTCCCAGCCACAGGCCCCCAAACACAAACTACGGCCCTTTTCCCTGGAAGTAAAACTGACATGCCCATCTTCTGGCTGGCAGATTGCAGGAGCCACATGGCTCTATCAAACCAGCCCAACTCGGACCTGGTGCCACCTTGGGTCTGGGAACCATCATGCGCGGCGTGGATTTTCAGGAGCCAGCCGGCCATTCCAAGCCACAGGCCCCCAAACACAAACTACGGCCCTTTTCCCTGGAAGTAAAACAGACCTGCCCATCTTCTGGCTGGCAGATTGCAGGAGCTACTTGGTACTATCAAACCAGCCCGACTTGGCACTGGTGCCGTTTTTCATTTGGGAACCATCCTCCGTATCGTGGATTTTCAGGAGCCAGCCGGCTATTCCCAGCCACAGGCCCCCAAACACAACCTACGGCCCTTTTCCCTGGAAGTAAAACTGACCTGCCCATCTTCTGGCTGGCAGATTGCAGGAGCCACTTGGCTCTATCAAACCAGCCCGACTCGGCACTGGTGCCCCCTTGGGTCTGGGAACCATCCTGCGCGGCGTGGATTTTCAGGAGCCACCCGGCCACTCCCAGCCACAGGCCCTGAAAACAAACCACGGCCCTTTTCCCTGGCAAACAAAACTCACCCACCCCGCTTCTGGCTGGCAGATTGCAGGAGCCACTTGGCTCTATCAAACCAGCCCGACTCGGCACCGGTGCCACCTTGGGTCTGGGAACCATCATGCGCGGCGTGGATTTTCAGGAGCCAGCCGGCTATTCCCCGACACAGGCCCCCAAACACAACCTACGGCCCTTTTCCCTGGAAGTAAAACTGACCTGCCCATCTTCTGGCTGTCAGATTGCAGGAGCCACTTGGCTCTATCAAACCAGCCCGATTTGAAACTGGGGCCCCTTGGGTCTGGAAACCATCCTGCGTATCGTGGATTTTCAGGAGCCAGTAGGCCACTCCCAGCCACAGGACCCCGAACAAAAACTACGGCCCTTTTCCCTGGAAGGAAAACTGACCTGCCCATCTTCTGGCTGGCAGATTGCAGGAGCCACTTGGCTCTATCAAACCAGCCCGACTCGGCACTGGTGCCCCTTTGGTCTGGGAATCATCCTGCGTATCGTGGATTTTCAGGAGCCAGCAGGCCACTCCCAGCCAGAGGCCCCCAAACACAAACTGTGGGCCTTTTCCCTGCCAAACAAAACTGACCCACCCCGCTTCTGGCTGGCAGATTGCAGGAGCCACATGGCTCTAGCAAACCAGCCAGCTTGGCACTGGTGCCACCATTCATTAGGGAACCATCCTGCGTATCGTGGATTTTCAGGAGCCAGCCGGCCACACCCAGCGCCAGGCCCCCAAACAAAACTACGGCCCTTTTCCCTGGAAGTAAAACTGACCTGCCCATCTTCTGGCTGGCAGATTGCAGGAGTCACTTGCCTTTATCAAACCAGCCCGACTTGGCACTGGTACCCCTTTGGGTCTGGGAACCATCCTATGTATCGTGGATTTTCAGGAGCCAGCCGGCCACTCCCAGCCACAGGCCCCCAACAGAAACCACATCCCTTTTCCCTGGCAAACAAAACTGACCCGCCCCGCTCCTGGCTGGCAGATAGCAGGAGACACTTGGCTCTATCAAACCAGCCCGACTCGGCAGTGGTGCCCCTTTGGTCTGGGAATCATCCTGCGTATCGTGGATTTTCAGGAGCCACCCAGCCACTCCAAGCCACAGGCCCCCAAACACAAACTAGGGCCCTTTTCCCTGGAAACAAAACTCACACACCCCGCTTCTGGCCGGCAGATTGCAGAAGCCACATGGCTCTATCAAACCAGCCCAACTCGGCACTGGTGCCTCCTTGGGTCTGGGAACCATCATGCGCGGCGTGGATTTTAAGGAGCCAGCCGGCCATTCTCAGCCACAGGCCCCCAAACACAAACTACGGCCCTTTTCCCTGGAAGTAAAACAGACATGCCCATCTTCTGGCTGGCAGATTGCAGGAGCCACGCGGTACTATCAAACCAGCCCGACTTGGCACTGGTGCCATTTTTTTCATTTGGGAACCATCCAGCGCGGCATGGATTTTCAGGAGCCAGCCGGCAACACCCAGCCACAGGCCCCCAAACACAAACTACGGCCCTTTTCCCTGGAAGTAAAACTGACCTGCCCATCTTCTGGCTGGCAGATTGTAGGAGCCACTTGGCTCTATCAAACCAGCCCGACTCGGCACTGGTGCCACCTTGGGTCTGGGAACCATCCTGCGCGGCGTGGATTTCCAGGAGCCAGCCGGCCATTCCCAGCCAAGGTCCCCTGAAAACAAATCACGGCCCTTTTCCCTGGCAAACAAAAATCACCCACCTCGCTTATTGATGGCAGATTGCAGGAGCCACTTGACTCTATCAAACCAGCCCGACTCAGCACTGGTGCCACCTTTCATCTGGGAACCATCCTGTGTATTGGGGATTTTCAGGAGCCAGCCGGCCACTCCCAGCCACAGGCCCCCAAACACAAACTACGGCCCTTTTCCCTGGAAGTAAAACTGACCTGCCCATCTTCTGGCTGGCAGATTGCAGGAGCCACATGGCTCTATCAAACCAGCCCAACTCGGACCTGGTGCCACCTTGGGTCTGGGAACCATCATGCGCGGCGTGGATTTTCAGGAGCCAGCCGGCCATTCCAAGCCACAGGCCCCCAACACAAACTACGGCCCTTTTCCCTGGAAGTAAAACAGACCCGCCCATCTTCTGGCTGTCAGATTGCAGGAGCCACTTGGCTCTATCAAACCAGCCCGATTTGGCACTGGGGCCCCTTGGGTCTCGAAACCATCCTGCGTATCGTGGATTTTCAGGAGCCAGTAGGCCACTCCAAGCCACAGGACCCCAAACAAAATCTACGGCCCTTTTCCCTGGAAGGAAAACTGACCTGCCCATCTTCTGGCTGGCAGATTGCAGGAGCCACTTGGCTCTATCAAACCAGCCCGACTCGGCACTGGTGCCCATTTGGTCAGGGAATCTTCCTGCGTATCGTGCATTTTCAGGAGCCAGCAGTCCACTCCCAGCCAGAGGCCCCCAAACACAAACTGTGGGCCTTTTCCCTGCCAAACAAAACTCACCCACCCCGCTTCTGGCTGGCAGATTGCAGGAGCCACATGGCTCTATCAAACCAGCCCGACTCGGCACTGGTGGCACCTTTCCTGCACACCATCTTGCGTGTCGTGGATTTTCAGGTTCCAGCCGGGAACTCCCAGCCACAGGCCCCCAAACATATACCACGGCCCTTTTCCCTGCAAGTAAAACTGACCTGCCCATCGTCTGGCTGGCAGATTGCGGGAGACACTTGGTACTATCAAACCAGCCCGACTTGGCACTGGTGCCACCTTTCATCTGGGAACCATCCTGCGTATCGTGGATTTTCAGGAGCCAGCTGGCCACTCCCAGCCACATGCCCCCAAACACAAACTATGGCCCTTTTCCCTGGAAGTAAAACTGACCTGCCCATCTTCTGGCTGGCAGATTGCAGGAGCCACTTGCCTCTATCAAACCAGCCCGGCTTGGCACTGGTACCCCTTTGGGTCTGGGAACCATCCTACGTATCGTGGATTTTCAGGAGCCAGCCGGCCACTCCCAGCCACAGGACCCCAACAGAAACCACATCCCTTTTCCCTGGCAAACAAAACTGACCCGCCCCGCTCCTGGTTGGCAGATTGCAGGAACCACATGGCTCGATCAAACCATCCCGACTCGGCACTGGTGCCCCTTTGGTCTGGGAATCATCCTGCGTATCGTGGATTTTCAGGAGCCACCCAGCCACTCCAAGCCACAGGCCCCAAAACACAAATTACGGCCCTTTTCCCTGGAAACAAAACTCACACACCCCGCTTCTGGCTGGCAGATTGCAGAAGCCACTTGGCTCTATCAAACCAGCCCGACTCGGCACTGGTGCCACCTTTCATCTGGGAACCATCCTGCGTATCGTGGATTTTCAGGAGCCAGCCGGCCACTCCCATCCACAGGTCCCCAAATACAAACTACGGCCCTTTTCCCTGGAAGTAAAATAGACCTGCCCATCATCTGGCTGGCAGATTGCAGGAGCCACTTGGCTCTATCAAAACAGCCCGACTGGGCACTGGTGCCACCTTTCATCTGGGAACCATCCTGCGCGGCGTGGATTTTTGGGAACCAGCTGGCCATTCAAGGGCACAGGCCCCGGAAAAAAACCACGGCCTTTTTCCCTGGCAAACAAAATTCAGCGACCCCGCTTCTGGCTGACAGATTGCAGGAGCCACATGGCTCTATCACACCAGCCCAACTCGGCACTGGTTCCACCTTGGGTCTGGGAAACATCATGCGCGGCGTGGATTTTAAGGAGCCAGCCGGCCATTCCCAGCCACAGGCCCCCAAACACAAACTACGGCCCTTTTCCCTGGCAAACAAAACTCACCCACCCCGCTTATTGATGGCAGATTGCAGGAGCCAGTTGTCTCTATCAAACCAGCCCGACTCAGCACTGGTGCCACCTTTCATCTGGGAACCATCCTGCGTATTGGGGATTTTCAGGAGCCAGCCGGCCACTCCCAGCCACAGGCCCCCAAACACAACCTACGGCCCTTTTCCCTGGAAGTAAAACTGACCTGCCCATCTTCTGGCTGGCAGATTGCAGGAGCCACATGGCTCTATCAAACCAGCCCAACTCGGACCTGGTGCCACCTTGGGTCTGGGAACCATCATGCGCGGCGTGGATTTTCAGGAGCCAGCCGGCCATTCCCAGCCACAGGCCCCCAACACAAACTACGGCCCTTTTCCCTGGAAGTAAAATTGACCTGCCCATCTTCTGGCTAGCAGATTGCAGGAGCTACTTGGTACTGTCAAACCAGCCCAACTCGGCACTGGTTCCACCTTGGGTCTGGGAACCATCAAGCGCGGCGTGGATTTTCAGGAGCCAGCCGGCCATTCCCAGCCGCAGGCCCCCAGACAAAAAACTAAGGTCCTTTTCCCTGGAAGTAAAACAGACCTGCCCATCTTCTGGCTGGCAGATTGCAGGAGCTACTTGGTACTATCAAACCAGCCCGACTTGGCACTGGTGCCATTTTTCATTTGGGAACCATCCTGCGTATCGTGGATTTTCAGGAGCCAGCCGGCCAGTCCCAGCCGAAGGCCCCAAACAAAACCTACGGCCCTTTTCCCTGGAAGTAAAACTGACCTGCCCATCTTCTGGCTGGCAGATTGCAGGAGCCACTTGGCTCTATCAAACCAGCCCGACTCGGCACTGGTGCCCCCTTGGGTCTGGGAACCTTCCTGCGCGGCGTGGATTTTCAGGAGCCAGCCGGCCACTCCCAGCCACAGGCCCTGAAAACAAACCACGGCCCTTTTCCCTGGCAAACAAAATTCACCCACCCCGCTTCTGGCTGGCAGATTGCAGGAGCCACTTGGCTCTATCAAACCAGCCCGACTCGGCACTGGTGCCACCTTGGGTCTGGGAACCATCCTGCGCGGCGTGGATTTCCAGGAGCCAGCCGGCCATTCCCAGCCACAGGCCCCTGAAAACAAATCACGGCCCTTTTCCCTGGCAAACAAAACTCACCCACCCCGCTTATTGATGGCAGATTGCAGGAGCCACTTGACTCTATCAAACCAGCCCGACTCAGCACTGGTGCCACCTTTCATCTGGGAACCATCCTGTGTATTGGGGATTTTCAGGAGCCAGCCGGCCATTCCCAGCCACAGGCCCCCAAACACAAACTACGGCCCTTTTCCCTGGAAGTAAAACTGACATGCCCATCTTCTGGCTGGCAGATTGCAGGAGCCACATGGCTCTATCAAACCAGCCCAACTCGGACCTGGTGCCACCTTGGGTCTGGGAACCATCATGCGCGGCGTGGATTTTCAGGAGCCAGCCGGCCATTCCAAGCCACAGGCCCCCAAACACAAACTACGGCCCTTTTCCCTGGAAGTAAAACAGACCTGCCCATCTTCTGGCTGGCAGATTGCAGGAGCTACTTGGTACTATCAAACCAGCCCGACTTGGCACTGGTGCCGTTTTTCATTTGGGAACCATCCTCCGTATCGTGGATTTTCAGGAGCCAGCCGGCTATTCCCAGCCACAGGCCCCCAAACACAACCTACGGCCCTTTTCCCTGGAAGTAAAACTGACCTGCCCATCTTCTGGCTGGCAGATTGCAGGAGCCACTTGGCTCTATCAAACCAGCCCGACTCGGCACTGGTGCCCCCTTGGGTCTGGGAACCATCCTGCGCGGCGTGGATTTTCAGGAGCCACCCGGCCACTCCCAGCCACAGGCCCTGAAAACAAACCACGGCCCTTTTCCCTGGCAAACAAAACTCACCCACCCCGCTTCTGGCTGGCAGATTGCAGGAGCCACTTGGCTCTATCAAACCAGCCCGACTCGGCACCGGTGCCACCTTGGGTCTGGGAACCATCATGCGCGGCGTGGATTTTCAGGAGCCAGCCGGCTATTCCCCGACACAGGCCCCCAAACACAACCTACGGCCCTTTTCCCTGGAAGTAAAACTGACCTGCCCATCTTCTGGCTGTCAGATTGCAGGAGCCACTTGGCTCTATCAAACCAGCCCGATTTGAAACTGGGGCCCCTTGGGTCTGGAAACCATCCTGCGTATCGTGGATTTTCAGGAGCCAGTAGGCCACTCCCAGCCACAGGACCCCGAACAAAAACTACGGCCCTTTTCCCTGGAAGGAAAACTGACCTGCCCATCTTCTGGCTGGCAGATTGCAGGAGCCACTTGGCTCTATCAAACCAGCCCGACTCGGCACTGGTGCCCCTTTGGTCTGGGAATCATCCTGCGTATCGTGGATTTTCAGGAGCCAGCAGGCCACTCCCAGCCAGAGGCCCCCAAACACAAACTGTGGGCCTTTTCCCTGCCAAACAAAACTGACCCACCCTGCTTCTGGCTGGCAGATTGCAGGAGCCACATGGCTCTAGCAAACCAGCCAGCTTGGCACTGGTGCCACCATTCATTAGGGAACCATCCTGCGTATCGTGGATTTTCAGGAGCCAGCCGGCCACACCCAGCGCCAGGCCCCCAAACAAAACTACGGCCCTTTTCCCTGGAAGTAAAACTGACCTGCCCATCTTCTGGCTGGCAGATTGCAGGAGTCACTTGCCTTTATCAAACCAGCCCGACTTGGCACTGGTACCCCTTTGGGTCTGGGAACCATCCTATGTATCGTGGATTTTCAGGAGCCAGCCGGCCACTCCCAGCCACAGGCCCCCAACAGAAACCACATCCCTTTTCCCTGGCAAACAAAACTGACCCGCCCCGCTCCTGGCTGGCAGATAGCAGGAGACACTTGGCTCTATCAAACCAGCCCGACTCGGCACTGGTGCCACCTTGGGTCTGGGAACCATCCTGCGCGGCGTGGATTTCCAGGAGCCAGCCGGCCATTCCCAGCCAAGGGCCCCTGAAAACAAATCACGGCCCTTTTCCCTGGCAAACAAAAATCACCCACCTCGCTTATTGATGGCAGATTGCAGGAGCCACTTGACTCTATCAAACCAGCCCGACTCAGCACTGGTGCCACCTTTCATCTGGGAACCATCCTGTGTATTGGGGATTTTCAGGAGCCAGCCGGCCACTCCCAGCCACAGGCCCCCAAACACAAACTACGGCCCTTTTCCCTGGAAGTAAAACTGACCTGCCCATCTTCTGGCTGGCAGATTGCAGGAGCCACATGGCTCTATCAAACCAGCCCAACTCGGACCTGGTGCCACCTTGGGTCTGGGAACCATCATGCGCGGCGTGGATTTTCAGGAGCCAGCCGGCCATTCCAAGCCACAGGCCCCCAACACAAACTACGGCCCTTTTCCCTGGAAGTAAAACAGACCCGCCCATCTTCTGGCTGTCAGATTGCAGGAGCCACTTGGCTCTATCAAACCAGCCCGATTTGACACTGGGGCCCCTTGGGTCTGGAAACCATCCTGCATATCGTGGATTTTCAGGAGCCAGTAGGCCACTCCCAGCCACAGGACCCCAAACAAAAACTACGGCCCTTTTCCCTGGAAGGAAAACTGACCTGCCCATCTTCTGGCTGGCAGATTGCAGGAGCCACTTGGCTCTATCAAACCAGCCCGACTCGGCACTGGTGCCCCTTTGGTCTGGGAATCATCCTGCGTATCGTGCATTTTCAGGAGCCAGCAGGCCACTCCCAGCCAGAGGCCCCCAAACACAAACTGTGGGCCTTTTCCCTGCCAAACAAAACTCACCCACCCCGCTTCTGGCTGGCAGATTGCAGGAGCCACATGGCTCTATCAAACCAGCCCGACTCGGCACTGGTGCCCCTTTGGTCTGGGAATCATCCTGCGTATCGTGCATTTTCAGGAGCCAGCAGGCCACTCCCAGCCAGAGGCCCCCAAACACAAACTGTGGGCCTTTTCCCTGCCAAACAAAACTCACCCACCCCGCTTCTGGCTGGCAGATTGCAGGAGCCACATGGCTCTATCAAACCAGCCCGACTCGGCACTGGTGCCACCTTTCATCTGGGAACCATCCTGCGTATCGTGGATTTTCAGGAGCCAGCCGGCCCCTCCCAGCCACTGGCCCCGAAACACAAACTACGGCCCTTTTCCCTGGAAGTAAAACTGACCTGCCCATCTTCTGGCTGGCAGATTGCAGGAGCCACTTGCCTTTATCAAACCAGCCTGACTTGGCACTGGTACCCCTTTGGGTCTGGGAACCATCCTATGTATCGTGGATTTTCAGGAGCCAGCAGGCCACTCCCAGCCACAGGCCCCCAAACAGAAACCACATCCCTTTTCCCTGGCAAACAAAACTGACCCGCCCCGCTCCTGGCTGGCAGATTGCAGGAGACACTTGGCTCTATCAAACCATCCCGACTCGGCACTGGTGCCCCTTTGGTCTGGGAATCATCCTGCGTATCGTGGATTTTCAGGAGCCACCCAGCCACTCCAAGCCACAGGCCCCCAAACAAAAACTAGGGCCCTTTTCCCTGGAAACAAAACTCACACACCCCGCTTCTGGCCGGCAGATTGCAGAAGCCACATGGCTCTATCAAACCAGCCCATCTCGGCACTGGTGCCACCTTGGGTCTGGGAACCATCATGCGCGGCGTGGATTTTAAGGAGCCAGCCGGCCACTCCCAGCCACAGGCCCCCAACAGAAACCACATCCCTTTTCCCTGGCAAACAAAACTGACCCGCCCCGCTCCTGGCTGGCAGATAGCAGGAGACACTTGGCTCTATCAAACCAGCCCGACTCGGCACTGGTGCCACCTTGGGTCTGGGAACCATCCTGCGCGGCGTGGATTTCCAGGAGCCAGCCGGCCATTCCCAGCCAAGGGCCCCTGAAAACAAATCACGGCCCTTTTCCCTGGCAAACAAAAATCACCCACCTCGCTTATTGATGGCAGATTGCAGGAGCCACTTGACTCTATCAAACCAGCCCGACTCAGCACTGGTGCCACCTTTCATCTGGGAACCATCCTGTGTATTGGGGATTTTCAGGAGCCAGCCGGCCACTCCCAGCCACAGGCCCCCAAACACAAACTACGGCCCTTTTCCCTGGAAGTAAAACTGACCTGCCCATCTTCTGGCTGGCAGATTGCAGGAGCCACATGGCTCTATCAAACCAGCCCAACTCGGACCTGGTGCCACCTTGGGTCTGGGAACCATCATGCGCGGCGTGGATTTTCAGGAGCCAGCCGGCCATTCCAAGCCACAGGCCCCCAACACAAACTACGGCCCTTTTCCCTGGAAGTAAAACAGACCCGCCCATCTTCTGGCTGTCAGATTGCAGGAGCCACTTGGCTCTATCAAACCAGCCCGATTTGACACTGGGGCCCCTTGGGTCTGGAAACCATCCTGCATATCGTGGATTTTCAGGAGCCAGTAGGCCACTCCCAGCCACAGGACCCCAAACAAAAACTACGGCCCTTTTCCCTGGAAGGAAAACTGACCTGCCCATCTTCTGGCTGGCAGATTGCAGGAGCCACTTGGCTCTATCAAACCAGCCCGACTCGGCACTGGTGCCCCTTTGGTCTGGGAATCATCCTGCGTATCGTGCATTTTCAGGAGCCAGCAGGCCACTCCCAGCCAGAGGCCCCCAAACACAAACTGTGGGCCTTTTCCCTGCCAAACAAAACTCACCCACCCCGCTTCTGGCTGGCAGATTGCAGGAGCCACATGGCTCTATCAAACCAGCCCGACTCGGCACTGGTGCCCCTTTGGTCTGGGAATCATCCTGCGTATCGTGCATTTTCAGGAGCCAGCAGGCCACTCCCAGCCAGAGGCCCCCAAACACAAACTGTGGGCCTTTTCCCTGCCAAACAAAACTCACCCACCCCGCTTCTGGCTGGCAGATTGCAGGAGCCACATGGCTCTATCAAACCAGCCCGACTCGGCACTGGTGCCACCTTTCATCTGGGAACCATCCTGCGTATCGTGGATTTTCAGGAGCCAGCCGGCCCCTCCCAGCCACTGGCCCCGAAACACAAACTACGGCCCTTTTCCCTGGAAGTAAAACTGACCTGCCCATCTTCTGGCTGGCAGATTGCAGGAGCCACTTGCCTTTATCAAACCAGCCTGACTTGGCACTGGTACCCCTTTGGGTCTGGGAACCATCCTATGTATCGTGGATTTTCAGGAGCCAGCCGGCCACTCCCAGCCACAGGCCCCCAAACAGAAACCACATCCCTTTTCCCTGGCAAACAAAACTGACCCGCCCCGCTCCTGGCTGGCAGATTGCAGGAGACACTTGGCTCTATCAAACCATCCCGACTCGGCACTGGTGCCCCTTTGGTCTGGGAATCATCCTGCGTATCGTGGATTTTCAGGAGCCACCCAGCCACTCCAAGCCACAGGCCCCCAAACAAAAACTAGGGCCCTTTTCCCTGGAAACAAAACTCACACACCCCGCTTCTGGCCGGCAGATTGCAGAAGCCACATGGCTCTATCAAACCAGCCCATCTCGGCACTGGTGCCACCTTGGGTCTGGGAACCATCATGCGCGGCGTGGATTTTAAGGAGCCAGCCGGCCATTCTCAGCCACAGGCCCCCAAACACAAACTACGGCCCTTTTCCCAGGAAGTAAAACAGACCTGCCCATCTTCTGGCTGTCAGATTGCAGGAGCCAGTTGGCTCTATCAAACCAGCCCGACTCGGCAGTGGTGCCCCCTTTCATCTGGGAATCATACTGCGTATCGTGGATTTTCAGGTGCCAGCCGGCCACTCCCAGCCACAGGCCCCCAAACACAAACTACGGCCCTTTTCCCTGGAAGTAAAACTGACCTGCCCATCTTCTGGCTGGCAGATTGCAGGAGCCACTTGGCTCTATCAAAACAGCCCGACTCGGCACTGGTGCCACCTTTCATCTGGGAACCATCCTGCGCGGCGTGGATTTTAAGGAAGGAACCAGCCGGCCATTCAAGGCCACAGGACCCGGAAAAAAAACCACGGCCTTTTTCCCTGGCAAACAAAACTCAGCGACCCCGCTTCTGGCTGACAGATTGCAGGAGCCACATGGCTCTATCACACCAGCCCAACTCGGCACTGGTGCCACCTTGGGTCTGGGAACCATCATTCGCGGCGTGGATTTTCAGGAGCCAGCCGGCCATTCCCAGCCACAGGGCCCCAAACACAAACTGCGGCCCTTTTCCCTGGAAGTAAAACAGACATGCCCATCTTCTGGCTGGCAGATTGCAGGAGCCACGCGGTACTATCAAACCAGCCCGACTTGGCACTGGTGCCATTTTTTTCATTTGGGAACCATCCAGCGCGGCATGGATTTTCAGGAGCCAGCCGGCCACTCCCAGCCACAGGCCCCCAAACACAAACTACGGCCCTTTTCCCTGGAAGTAAAACTGACCTGCCCATCTTCTGGCTGGCAGATTGCAGGAGCCACATGGCTCTATCAAACCAGCCCAACTCAGACCTGGTGCCACCTTGGGTCTGGGAACCATTATGCGCGGCGTGGATTTTAAGGAGCCAGCCGGCCATTCCCAACCACAGGCACCGAACATAAACTACGGCACTTTTCCCTGGAAGTAAAACTGACCTGCCCATCTTCTGGCTGTCAGATTGCAGGAGCTACTTGATACTATCAAACCAGCCCGACTTGGCACTGGTGCCGTTTTTCATTTGGGAACCATCCTCCGTATCGTGGATTTTCAGGAGCCAGCCGGCCACTCCCAGCCACAGGCCCCCAAACACAACCTAAGGCCCTTTTCCCTGGAAGTAAAACTGACCTGCCCATCTTCTGGCTGGCAGATTGCAGGAGCCACTTGGCTCTATCAAACCAGCCCGACTCGGCACTGGTGCACCTTGGGTCTGGGAACCATCCTGCGCGGCGTGGATTTTCAGGAGCCACCCGGCCACTCCCAGCCACAGTCCCTGAAAACAAACCACGGCCCTTTTCTCTGGTAAACAAAACTCACCCAGCCCGCTTCTGGCTGGCAGATTGCAGGAGCCACTTGGCTCTATCAAACCAGCCCGACTCGGCACCGGTGCCACCTTGGGTCTGGGAACCATCATGTGCGGCGTGGATTTTCAGGAGCCAGCCGGCTATTCCCCGACACAGGCCGCCAAACACAAACTACGGCCCTTTTCCCTGGAAGTAAAACAGACCTGCCCATCTTCTGGCTGTGTCCTGGTTTAGGACAAATTAGGGGAAATCTCCAAGAGGGAGCCCCCCAGAACAAAACAAACCTCCAACCACCCCTCCCCCAACACCGGGTTCGGGAAGGAATTCCTCGGAGGAGCAAAGTGGATAACAAAACCTATTTATTTACAAGTAACAAAAGAACACTCCCCAACACAAGAAAAGATAAAGGGACCAGACTGTGTTGTGGAGGGCGCCGAATCTTCTCTAGCAGGCTTCGGGTGTCCTGGAGCTTGCAGGTCAGGATCCGGAGCCGGTCCAGTATCTTCAGGGGAGGGTAAGAAAGAGAAAGAGAGAACAAAAGATAAAGGAAAAAAAAAAAAAAAAAAAACAGCGCAAAAGCAAAAAGCAAGCAAGCAAGCAAGCAAGCAAGCAAGCAGCAGCTAGCAAAAGCCAAGCAGCCAAAGCCAAAAGCCAAAAAGTGCCTGGTCACACCCCCCCCCCCCTCCTCCTCTCTTCCCCATCCCGCCACAGCCAGACTGCCGGGGGGGGGGGGTGGGGGAAAAGGCACAGCTGCCAGACATAACACACGATATTGGGATAAAGGCTGTCACCCCACGACACTCCACCCCTTATCCCATATCGTGAACATACAATAAAAAACATTCATTTCACTTACTCACACCTTTTGACACTTACGCATTCCTCTCATCTTACTTGCTCAAACCTTTGACACTTACAGTTTCCTTCTGTCTCACATTCAACAAACAATGACAGTCATATATGAGTCTCATCCCACAATCAGGTCTCCCTGAGGTACACACCGTGTTGTTCCATCTTTCTGCATTATCCACCATGTATTACCTGGTCCTTGAGCAAAGACAATCCCACGGATGGGTTTGTCTGTACTCGAGGCAGGGTTGATCCATACTGTCTTTCCCAACAAACCTCTGACATGGGCCACTGGGGCTTTATCCCCATCTACTATATTAAGGAGCTCAGACTGAGCAGGACCCGCTCGGTTGGTGGAACCTCGAGTGTTAACTAACCAGGTAGCCTTTGCCAAATGCTGCTCCCAGTTTTTTAAAGACCCCCCTCCCAATGCCTTTAAGGTGGTTTTTAACAATCCATTGTACCTTTCCACCTTCCCTGCAGCTGGTGCATGATAGGGGATATGGTATACCCACTCGATGCCATGTTCCCTAGCCCAAGTATTAATAAGATTGTTTTTAAAATGAGTTCCATTATCCGACTCAATTCTTTCGGGAGTACCGTGCCTCCAAAGGACCTGCTTCTCAAGGCCCAAGATAGTGTTACGGGCTGTAGCATGGGACACAGGGTAGGTTTCCAACCATCCTGTGGTGGCTTCTACCATGGTTAGTACATGGCGCTTGCCCTGGCGTGTCTGGGGCAGTGTGATGTAATCAATCTGCCAGGCCTCCCCGTATTTGTACTTAGACCACCGCCCCCCATACCAGAGGGGCTTCAGTCGCTTGGCCTGCTTAATGGCAGCACATGTCTCACAGTCACGAATAACCTGAGAGATACTGTCCATGGTTAGATCCACCCCTCGGTCTCGTGCCCACTTATAGGTGGCATCTCTACCCTGGTGGCCTGAGGCATCGTGGGCCCATCGTGCTAAGAATAACTCTCCCTTATGCTCCCAGTCGAGATCTATCTTCAACTCCCCTATCTTTGCAGCCTGATGTACTTGCTGGTTGTTTTGCTGCTCTTCATTAGCTCTACTTCTGGGGACATGGGCATCTACATGGCGAACCTTCACAGGTAACTTCTCTAACCGAGTAGCGATATCCTTCCACTCTTCCGCAGCCCAAATTGGTTTTCCTCTGCGCTGCCAGTTGGCCTCTTTCCATCTCTTCAGCCATCCCCATAGAGCGTTGGCTGCCATCCAAGAATCGGTATACAAATAGAGCCTTGGCCACCTCTCTCTCTCTGCAATACCTAGGGCCAGTTGAATAGCTTTGATTTCAGCAAATTGACTGGATTCACCCTCTCCTTCAGTAGCCTCTGCAACCCGTCGAGTGGGACTCCATACAGCTGCTTTCCACCTCCGTTTCATCCCTATGACACGACAAGAACCATCAGTGAATAGGGCGTAACGTGTTTCTTCTACTGGCAACTGATTGTATGGCGGAGCTTCCTCAACCCGGGTCACTGGCTCTTGCTCCTCATCTGCGACACTAAAGCTTTCACCTTCGGGCCAATTTGTAATTATTTCTAGAATCCCAGGGCGATTTAACTTCCCAATCCGAGCGCGCTGCGTAATGAGGGCAATCCACTTACTCCAAGTAGCACTGGTGGCATGGTGGGTAGAGGGAACCTTTCCTCTGAACATCCATCCCAGCACCGGTAGTCGGGGTGCCAGAAGGAGTTGTGCCTCTGTACCAATCACCTCTGAGGCGGCTTGGACTCCTTCATAGGCGGCCAAGATTTCCTTTTCTGTTGGAGTATAGTTATCTTCAGACCCCCTGTAGCTCCGACTCCAAAATCCCAATGGTCGGCCTCGGGTCTCGCCAGGTAGCTTTTGCCAAAGGCTCCAGGACAGACCATGGCTCCCGGCTGCAGAGTAGAGCACATTCTTCACATCTGGTCCTGTCCTGACTGGACCAAGGGCTACAGCATGAGCGATCTCCTGCTTGATCTGGACAAAAGCTTGCTGCTGCTCAGGGCCCCAATGGAAGTCGTTCTTCTTGCGGGTAACCAGATAAAGGGGTCTCACAATCTGACTATACTCAGGGATGTGCATCCTCCAGAAACCTATAGCACCTAAGAAAGCCTGTGTCTCCTTCTTATCAGTTGGTGGGGACATAGCAGTGATTTTGTTAATAACATCCGCAGGAATCTGACGCCGTCCATCTTGCCACTTCACCCCCAAGAACTGAATTTCTCGGGCAGGTCCCTTGACTTTGCTCTTCTTAATGGCAAATCCGGCGTCCAGGAGAATATGAATTATCTTCTCTCCTTTCTCGAACACTTCTATTGCCGTGTTCCCCCAAACAATGATATCGTCAATATATTGTAAATGTTCTGGAGCCTCACCCTCTTCTAGTGCAGCCTGGATCAGTCCATGACAGATGGTAGGACTGTGTTTCCACCCCTGGGGCAATCGGTTCCAGGTGTACTGCACTCCCCTCCATGTAAAAGCAAACTGAGGCCTGCATTCTACTGCCAGAGGGATGGAGAAAAACGCGTTAGCTATATCAATGGTCGCGTACCACTTTGCTGCCTTGGACTCCAGCTCGTACTGCAGTTCCAGTATGTCCGGTACAGCCGCACTCAGTGGTGGAGTCACTTCATTCAAGGCACGATAGTCCACAGTCAATCTCCACTCTCCGTCAGATTTTCGCACGGGCCAGATAGGGCTGTTAAAGGGTGAGTGGGTTTTACTGACCACCCCTTGGCTCTCCAGCTCTCGAATCATCTTGTGGATGGGGATCACAGCATCTCGATTCGTCCGGTACTGCCTGCGGTGCACTGTTGAGGTGGCAACTGGCACTCGCTGCTCCTCTACCTTCAAAAGTCCTACTGCATATGGGTCCTCTGATAGTCCAGGCAAGGTATTCAATTGTTTAATACCCTCTATCTCAACTGAAGCTATTCCAAAAGCCCACCTAAATCCCTTAGGATCTTTGTAATAGCCATTCCGGAGAAAGTCTATGCCCAAAATACACGGAGCCTCTGGACCAGTCACAATTGGATGTTCCTGCCACTCCTTCCCAGTCAAGCTCACCTCAGCTTCCAACAACGTCAACTGTTGTGATCCCCCCGTCACTCCAGCGATGGAAACAGGTTCTGTCCCCACGTGTTCCGATGGCATTAAGGTACATTGTGATCCAGTGTCAACCAATGCTTCATAGTCTTGTGGCTCTGATGTGCCAGGCCATCTGATCCACACCTTCCAAAAAACCCGGTTCTCCCGTGCCTCTTCCTGGCTGGAGGCAGGGCCCCTCTAAGCCAGATTGTCCTTCTTTCCTTGGGCATATGCCTTGGAAGTTCCTTCAAGGGGATCGGACATGTCATCGTCATCGTCATACTTAACATCTCGGCTACGAGCGACCGGAGCTGCTATCTTTTTGGTTATACTTTCTCTTCTCTTCAAATCACGCACCCGTTGTGCCAAAGCAGCGGTGGGTTTTCCATCCCATCTTCTCATGTCTTCTCCAGACTCACGCAGGAAAAACCATAACTCAGCCCGTGGGATGTACCTTCTCTCCCCATCAAAGGAGCGCCGGCGTTGGACACCAGGGCTTCTAATTTGTACAGCTGAGATTTCAATAAGGTCCTCCTTAATCTCTTCCCGGAGTTTCTTATGATTCTCCTCTATTTTGTCTTCTAGTTTCTGCAGTCGGGTTTCCACTGCTGCAATTCTGGCATGAGTTGGGCCATGCACAGCATCTGCGTACGCTCGAAGCTTCTTTGCCATATCGAGCACAGTCTCATATGTATCATCTCGCTTCATTATTGCTAGGGCGGAAGCGTATTCAGGTGGCCCAAGTCGCACAAGTTTCCTCCACATTATCGGAGTGCATGGTACCAGGTCCGGATTCCTAGTTGTTGTGTCATCTGAGAAAACGAGCTCTGCAACCGCCATCTCTCTCAGGCGTTGGATCCCCTGTTCTATGGTCTTCCACCGTGTCTGCTGCATATAGAGATCATCCGTACACAGGTACCGTTCTGCTACACTTCTTAGGACCCGTTCCCAGAGGCTGTGAGGGTTAGCCCCCCTCATCACACCTTGATCGATGGCAGGATCATGTGACAGGGATCCCAAATGCCTCACTTCAGTACCATCCAAAATCGTAACCTCCCCTGCAGCATCCCAAAGGCGGACTAACCAACTAATAATAGATTCGTCAGGTTGTCGGCTGTAATCCTTTCTTAGGCCTCTGAGGTCCTTCAGAGAAAAGGAGTCAATATTGGCTCCAGATTCTGTGCCCCTTGATGTGGCCTCTGATTTTGGTGAGGGTCCTTCTTCTGCATCATCGTCATCATCCTCCACCTTCCGATCGGTCTTGCCTTTACACTTTCCACCTCTTGTATTAGCTGCAACAGCCATGGTTTGGGGCCTATTGTCTGATTCAGCTGCTAGCCTGGAGCCTGGGATGTTAGCTGCAGCCTGGGTCACTGGGATAGTAGCCAACTTATCTCCCTGTTCCCTTTCTGCTATCTGCTGCTCCACAGTATCTAGCAGAGTACGGTAAACAAACGCCAAGGCCCAGCTCACTGCAGTAATCCTTTCTTCCTTAGTATTACCATGGCACTTCTCCCTCAAATACTTTGCCACCTCGACTGGATTCTGAATTTGATCAGATGGAAAGTCCCAGTCTATAGGATCAGAAAATTCCTTTAAAGTCTGGCCCATATATTCCCATTTCCCACTCCAGTCAAGATTTTTCCTGCTTTGTTTTACTCCTGAATCAGGAGTCTCTCTAACCCCTCTAGAAATCTCAGCTTTCATTTTATATACACTCCAGACAGTATAGACAAGGCTTAATAAATTAAATGCCAGAAAGATGGTTTCTTTCAAACTCAGGGGAAAGTCAGTATTTTCTAATAGAGATGTCAACAATTTGTAGGAGAAGAAGGAAGACAAAGGCTGAAAAGCCCCTTCCTCTTCTTCTCCCCAAACAAACTGAGTACACAGCCATGACAACAATCCATACATTCCTGAAATAAAGTCCAGCACTGTTATCCGACACATCATCACACATAAGGCCAGCACAATGATTATTCTGGTTAGTGCCCCCCGCTTACAAAAGCTACTTATTAGGGACAACATCAGAGCTATTTTGGGGTAAGGAAATAACCCTAGGGACCACAAAGGTATTAAAACTTCAAAAGCCCCTAGGGACCAGAAAAACCGGCAAGCTTCCACTCCAAATGACATTATGAATCACCAATATGCCCACAAAACAACCAAAACCAAAATATTATTGTTATAGGTTTTTTTTCCACTGTTTTTGGCCTCCGGCTTCCCGGCCAACGCACCAAGAATTTATTGTCCTGGTTTAGGACAAATTAGGGGAAATCTCCAAGAGGGAGCCCCCCAGAACAAAACAAACCTCCAACCACCCCTCCCCCAACACCGGGTTCGGGAAGGAATTCCTCGGAGGAGCAAAGTGGATAACAAAACCTATTTATTTACAAGTAACAAAAGAACACTCCCCAACACAAGAAAAGATAAAGGGACCAGACTGTGTTGTGGAGGGCGCCGAATCTTCTCTAGCAGGCTTCGGGTGTCCTGGAGCTTGCAGGTCAGGATCCGGAGCCGGTCCAGTATCTTCAGGGGAGGGTAAGAAAGAGAAAGAGAGAACAAAAGATAAAGGAAAAAAAAAAAAAAAAAAAACAGCGCAAAAGCAAAAAGCAAGCAAGCAAGCAAGCAAGCAAGCAAGCAGCAGCTAGCAAAAGCCAAGCAGCCAAAGCCAAAAGCCAAAAAGTGCCTGGTCACACCCCCCCCCCCCTCCTCCTCTCTTCCCCATCCCGCCACAGCCAGACTGCCGGGGGGGGGGGTGGGGGAAAAGGCACAGCTGCCAGACATAACACACGATATTGGGATAAAGGCTGTCACCCCACGACACTCCACCCCTTATCCCATATCGTGAACATACAATAAAAAACATTCATTTCACTTACTCACACCTTTTGACACTTACGCATTCCTCTCATCTTACTTGCTCAAACCTTTGACACTTACAGTTTCCTTCTGTCTCACATTCAACAAACAATGACAGTCATATATGAGTCTCATCCCACAATCAGGTCTCCCTGAGGTACACACCGTGTTGTTCCATCTTTCTGCATTATCCACCATGTATTACCTGGTCCTTGAGCAAAGACAATCCCACGGATGGGTTTGTCTGTACTCGAGGCAGGGTTGATCCATACTGTCTTTCCCAACAAACCTCTGACATGGGCCACTGGGGCTTTATCCCCATCTACTATATTAAGGAGCTCAGACTGAGCAGGACCCGCTCGGTTGGTGGAACCTCGAGTGTTAACTAACCAGGTAGCCTTTGCCAAATGCTGCTCCCAGTTTTTTAAAGACCCCCCTCCCAATGCCTTTAAGGTGGTTTTTAACAATCCATTGTACCTTTCCACCTTCCCTGCAGCTGGTGCATGATAGGGGATATGGTATACCCACTCGATGCCATGTTCCCTAGCCCAAGTATTAATAAGATTGTTTTTAAAATGAGTTCCATTATCCGACTCAATTCTTTCGGGAGTACCGTGCCTCCAAAGGACCTGCTTCTCAAGGCCCAAGATAGTGTTACGGGCTGTAGCATGGGACACAGGGTAGGTTTCCAACCATCCTGTGGTGGCTTCTACCATGGTTAGTACATGGCGCTTGCCCTGGCGTGTCTGGGGCAGTGTGATGTAATCAATCTGCCAGGCCTCCCCGTATTTGTACTTAGACCACCGCCCCCCATACCAGAGGGGCTTCAGTCGCTTGGCCTGCTTAATGGCAGCACATGTCTCACAGTCACGAATAACCTGAGAGATACTGTCCATGGTTAGATCCACCCCTCGGTCTCGTGCCCACTTATAGGTGGCATCTCTACCCTGGTGGCCTGAGGCATCGTGGGCCCATCGTGCTAAGAATAACTCTCCCTTATGCTCCCAGTCGAGATCTATCTTCAACTCCCCTATCTTTGCAGCCTGATGTACTTGCTGGTTGTTTTGCTGCTCTTCATTAGCTCTACTTCTGGGGACATGGGCATCTACATGGCGAACCTTCACAGGTAACTTCTCTAACCGAGTAGCGATATCCTTCCACTCTTCCGCAGCCCAAATTGGTTTTCCTCTGCGCTGCCAGTTGGCCTCTTTCCATCTCTTCAGCCATCCCCATAGAGCGTTGGCTGCCATCCAAGAATCGGTATACAAATAGAGCCTTGGCCACCTCTCTCTCTCTGCAATACCTAGGGCCAGTTGAATAGCTTTGATTTCAGCAAATTGACTGGATTCACCCTCTCCTTCAGTAGCCTCTGCAACCCGTCGAGTGGGACTCCATACAGCTGCTTTCCACCTCCGTTTCATCCCTATGACACGACAAGAACCATCAGTGAATAGGGCGTAACGTGTTTCTTCTACTGGCAACTGATTGTATGGCGGAGCTTCCTCAACCCGGGTCACTGGCTCTTGCTCCTCATCTGCGACACTAAAGCTTTCACCTTCGGGCCAATTTGTAATTATTTCTAGAATCCCAGGGCGATTTAACTTCCCAATCCGAGCGCGCTGCGTAATGAGGGCAATCCACTTACTCCAAGTAGCACTGGTGGCATGGTGGGTAGAGGGAACCTTTCCTCTGAACATCCATCCCAGCACCGGTAGTCGGGGTGCCAGAAGGAGTTGTGCCTCTGTACCAATCACCTCTGAGGCGGCTTGGACTCCTTCATAGGCGGCCAAGATTTCCTTTTCTGTTGGAGTATAGTTATCTTCAGACCCCCTGTAGCTCCGACTCCAAAATCCCAATGGTCGGCCTCGGGTCTCGCCAGGTAGCTTTTGCCAAAGGCTCCAGGACAGACCATGGCTCCCGGCTGCAGAGTAGAGCACATTCTTCACATCTGGTCCTGTCCTGACTGGACCAAGGGCTACAGCATGAGCGATCTCCTGCTTGATCTGGACAAAAGCTTGCTGCTGCTCAGGGCCCCAATGGAAGTCGTTCTTCTTGCGGGTAACCAGATAAAGGGGTCTCACAATCTGACTATACTCAGGGATGTGCATCCTCCAGAAACCTATAGCACCTAAGAAAGCCTGTGTCTCCTTCTTATCAGTTGGTGGGGACATAGCAGTGATTTTGTTAATAACATCCGCAGGAATCTGACGCCGTCCATCTTGCCACTTCACCCCCAAGAACTGAATTTCTCGGGCAGGTCCCTTGACTTTGCTCTTCTTAATGGCAAATCCGGCGTCCAGGAGAATATGAATTATCTTCTCTCCTTTCTCGAACACTTCTATTGCCGTGTTCCCCCAAACAATGATATCGTCAATATATTGTAAATGTTCTGGAGCCTCACCCTCTTCTAGTGCAGCCTGGATCAGTCCATGACAGATGGTAGGACTGTGTTTCCACCCCTGGGGCAATCGGTTCCAGGTGTACTGCACTCCCCTCCATGTAAAAGCAAACTGAGGCCTGCATTCTACTGCCAGAGGGATGGAGAAAAACGCGTTAGCTATATCAATGGTCGCGTACCACTTTGCTGCCTTGGACTCCAGCTCGTACTGCAGTTCCAGTATGTCCGGTACAGCCGCACTCAGTGGTGGAGTCACTTCATTCAAGGCACGATAGTCCACAGTCAATCTCCACTCTCCGTCAGATTTTCGCACGGGCCAGATAGGGCTGTTAAAGGGTGAGTGGGTTTTACTGACCACCCCTTGGCTCTCCAGCTCTCGAATCATCTTGTGGATGGGGATCACAGCATCTCGATTCGTCCGGTACTGCCTGCGGTGCACTGTTGAGGTGGCAACTGGCACTCGCTGCTCCTCTACCTTCAAAAGTCCTACTGCATATGGGTCCTCTGATAGTCCAGGCAAGGTATTCAATTGTTTAATACCCTCTATCTCAACTGAAGCTATTCCAAAAGCCCACCTAAATCCCTTAGGATCTTTGTAATAGCCATTCCGGAGAAAGTCTATGCCCAAAATACACGGAGCCTCTGGACCAGTCACAATTGGATGTTCCTGCCACTCCTTCCCAGTCAAGCTCACCTCAGCTTCCAACAACGTCAACTGTTGTGATCCCCCCGTCACTCCAGCGATGGAAACAGGTTCTGTCCCCACGTGTTCCGATGGCATTAAGGTACATTGTGATCCAGTGTCAACCAATGCTTCATAGTCTTGTGGCTCTGATGTGCCAGGCCATCTGATCCACACCTTCCAAAAAACCCGGTTCTCCCGTGCCTCTTCCTGGCTGGAGGCAGGGCCCCTCTAAGCCAGATTGTCCTTCTTTCCTTGGGCATATGCCTTGGAAGTTCCTTCAAGGGGATCGGACATGTCATCGTCATCGTCATACTTAACATCTCGGCTACGAGCGACCGGAGCTGCTATCTTTTTGGTTATACTTTCTCTTCTCTTCAAATCACGCACCCGTTGTGCCAAAGCAGCGGTGGGTTTTCCATCCCATCTTCTCATGTCTTCTCCAGACTCACGCAGGAAAAACCATAACTCAGCCCGTGGGATGTACCTTCTCTCCCCATCAAAGGAGCGCCGGCGTTGGACACCAGGGCTTCTAATTTGTACAGCTGAGATTTCAATAAGGTCCTCCTTAATCTCTTCCCGGAGTTTCTTATGATTCTCCTCTATTTTGTCTTCTAGTTTCTGCAGTCGGGTTTCCACTGCTGCAATTCTGGCATGAGTTGGGCCATGCACAGCATCTGCGTACGCTCGAAGCTTCTTTGCCATATCGAGCACAGTCTCATATGTATCATCTCGCTTCATTATTGCTAGGGCGGAAGCGTATTCAGGTGGCCCAAGTCGCACAAGTTTCCTCCACATTATCGGAGTGCATGGTACCAGGTCCGGATTCCTAGTTGTTGTGTCATCTGAGAAAACGAGCTCTGCAACCGCCATCTCTCTCAGGCGTTGGATCCCCTGTTCTATGGTCTTCCACCGTGTCTGCTGCATATAGAGATCATCCGTACACAGGTACCGTTCTGCTACACTTCTTAGGACCCGTTCCCAGAGGCTGTGAGGGTTAGCCCCCCTCATCACACCTTGATCGATGGCAGGATCATGTGACAGGGATCCCAAATGCCTCACTTCAGTACCATCCAAAATCGTAACCTCCCCTGCAGCATCCCAAAGGCGGACTAACCAACTAATAATAGATTCGTCAGGTTGTCGGCTGTAATCCTTTCTTAGGCCTCTGAGGTCCTTCAGAGAAAAGGAGTCAATATTGGCTCCAGATTCTGTGCCCCTTGATGTGGCCTCTGATTTTGGTGAGGGTCCTTCTTCTGCATCATCGTCATCATCCTCCACCTTCCGATCGGTCTTGCCTTTACACTTTCCACCTCTTGTATTAGCTGCAACAGCCATGGTTTGGGGCCTATTGTCTGATTCAGCTGCTAGCCTGGAGCCTGGGATGTTAGCTGCAGCCTGGGTCACTGGGATAGTAGCCAACTTATCTCCCTGTTCCCTTTCTGCTATCTGCTGCTCCACAGTATCTAGCAGAGTACGGTAAACAAACGCCAAGGCCCAGCTCACTGCAGTAATCCTTTCTTCCTTAGTATTACCATGGCACTTCTCCCTCAAATACTTTGCCACCTCGACTGGATTCTGAATTTGATCAGATGGAAAGTCCCAGTCTATAGGATCAGAAAATTCCTTTAAAGTCTGGCCCATATATTCCCATTTCCCACTCCAGTCAAGATTTTTCCTGCTTTGTTTTACTCCTGAATCAGGAGTCTCTCTAACCCCTCTAGAAATCTCAGCTTTCATTTTATATACACTCCAGACAGTATAGACAAGGCTTAATAAATTAAATGCCAGAAAGATGGTTTCTTTCAAACTCAGGGGAAAGTCAGTATTTTCTAATAGAGATGTCAACAATTTGTAGGAGAAGAAGGAAGACAAAGGCTGAAAAGCCCCTTCCTCTTCTTCTCCCCAAACAAACTGAGTACACAGCCATGACAACAATCCATACATTCCTGAAATAAAGTCCAGCACTGTTATCCGACACATCATCACACATAAGGCCAGCACAATGATTATTCTGGTTAGTGCCCCCCGCTTACAAAAGCTACTTATTAGGGACAACATCAGAGCTATTTTGGGGTAAGGAAATAACCCTAGGGACCACAAAGGTATTAAAACTTCAAAAGCCCCTAGGGACCAGAAAAACCGGCAAGCTTCCACTCCAAATGACATTATGAATCACCAATATGCCCACAAAACAACCAAAACCAAAATATTATTGTTATAGGTTTTTTTTCCACTGTTTTTGGCCTCCGGCTTCCCGGCCAACGCACCAAGAATTTATTGTCCTGGTTTAGGACAAATTAGGGGAAATCTCCAAGAGGGAGCCCCCCAGAACAAAACAAACCTCCAACCACCCCTCCCCCAACACCGGGTTCGGGAAGGAATTCCTCGGAGGAGCAAAGTGGAAAACAAAACCTATTTATTTACAAGTAACAAAAGAACACTCCCCAACACAAGAAAAGAAAAAGGGACCAGACTGTGTTGTGGAGGGCGCCGAATCTTCTCTAGCAGGCTTCGGGTGTCCTGGAGCTTGCAGGTCAGGATCCGGAGCCGGTCCAGTATCTTCAGGGGAGGGTAAGAAAGAGAAAGAGAGAACAAAAGATAAAGGAAAAAAAAAAAAAAAAAAACAGCGCAAAAGCAAAAAGCAAGCAAGCAAGCAAGCAAGCAAGCAAGGAGCAGCTAGCAAAAGCCAAGCAGCCAAAGCCAAAAGCCAAAAAGTGCCTGGTCACACCCCCCCCCCCCCTCCTCCTCTCTTCCCCATCCCGCCACAGCCAGACTGCCGGGGGGGGGGGGGTGGGGGAAAAGGCACAGCTGCCAGACATAACACACGATACTGGGATAAAGGCTGTCACCCCACGACAGGCTGTCAGATTGCAGGAGCTACTTGGTACTATCAAAGCAGCCCGACTTGACACTGGTGCCGTTTTTCATTTGGGAACCATCCTCCGTATCGTGGATTTTCAGGAGCCAGTAGTCCACTCCCAGCCACAGCCCCCAAACACAAACTACGGCCCATTTCCCTGGAAGTAAAACTGACCTGCCCATCTTCTGGCTGGCAGATTGCAGGAGACACATGGCTCTATCAAACCAGCCTGACTCGGCACTGGTGCCCCTTTGGTCTGGTAATCATCCTGCGTATCGTGGATTTTAAGGTGCCAGCCGGCCACTCCCAGCCACAGGCCCCCAAACAAAAACTGTGCGCCTTTTCCCTGCCAAACAAAACTCACCCACCCCGCTTCCGGCTGGCAGATTGCAGGAGCCACATGGCTCTATCAAACCAGCCCGACTCGGCACTGGTGCCACCTTTCATCTGGGAACCATCCTGCGTATCGTGGATTTTCAGGAGCCAGCAGGCCATTCCCAGCCACAGGCCCCCAAAAAAAAGCTATGGTCCTTTTCCCTGGAAGTAAAACTGACCTGTCCATCTTCTGGCTGGCAGAATGCAGGAGCCACTTGGCTCTATCAAACCAGCCCCATTTGGCACTGGTGCCCCCTTGAGTCTGGGAACCACCCTGCGTATCGTGGATTTTCAGGAGCCAGCCGGCCACTCCCAGCCACTGGCCCCCAAACACAAACTACGGCCCTTTTCCCTGGAAGTAAAACTGACCTGCCCATCTTCTGGCTGGCAGATTGCAGGAGCCACATGGCTCTATCAAACCAGCCTGACTCGGCACTGGTGCCCCTTTGGTCTGGTAATCATCCTGCGTATCGTGGATTTTAAGGTGCCAGCCGGCCACTCCCAGCCACAGGCCCCCAAACAAAAACTGTGGGCCTTTTCCCTGCCAAACAAAACTCACCCACCCCGCTTCTGGCTGGCAGATTGCAGGAGCCACATGGCTCTATCAAACCAGCCCGACTCGGCACTGGTGCCACCTTTCATCTGGGAACCATCCTGCGTATCGTGGATTTTCAGGAGCCAGCAGGCCATTCCGAGCCACAGGCTCCCGAAAACAAACCACGGCCCTTTTCCCAGGCAAACAAAACTCACGCACCCCGCTCCTGGCTGGCAGATTGCAGGAGACACTTGGCCCTATCAAACCAGCCGGCTAGGCACTGGTGCCACCATTCATCTGGGAACCATCCTATGTATCGTGGATTTTCAGGAGCCAGCCGGCCACTCCCAGCCACAGGCGCCCAAACAAAACTACGGCCCTTTTCCCTGGAAGTAAAACTGACCTGCCCATCTTCTGGCTGGCAGATTGCAGGAGCCACTTGCCTTTATCAAACCAGCCCGACTTGGCACTTGTACCCCTTTGGGTCTGGGAACCATCCTGAGTATCGTGGATTTTCAGGAGCCAGCCGGCCACTCCCAGCCACAGGCCCCCAACAGAAACCATATCCCTTTTCCCTGGCAAACAAAACAGACCCGCCCCGCTCCTGGCTGGCAGATTGCAGGAGACACATGGCTCTATCAAAGCATCCCGACTCGGCACTGGTGCCCCTTTGGTCTGGGAACCATCCTGCGTATCGTGGATTTTCAGGAGCCAGCCGGCCACTCCCAGCCACAGGCCCCCGAAACAAAAACTACGGCCCATTTCCCTGGAAGTAAAACTGACCAGCCCATCTTCTGGCTGGCAGATTGCAGGAGCCACTTGGCTCTGTCAAACCAGCCCGACTTGGCACTGGTGCCACCTTTCATCTGGAAACCATCCTGCGTATCGTGGATTTTCAGGAGCCAGCAGGCCATTCCCAGCCACAGGCACCCAAAAAAAAGGTATGGTCCTTTTCCCTGGAAGTAAAACTGACCTGTCCATCTTCTGGCTGGCAGAATGCAGGAGCCACATGGCTCTATCAAACCAGCCCGACTTGGCAGTGTTGCCAACTTGGGTCAGGCAATCATCCTGAGTATCGTGCATTTTCAGGAGCCAGCCGGCCACTCCCAGCCTCAGGCCCCCAAACACAAACTACCGGTCCTCTTCCCCGGAAGTAAAACTGACCTGTCCATCTTCTGGCTGGCAGATTGCAGGAGCCACTTAGCTCTATCAAACCAGCCCGACTCACCACTGGTGCCACCTTTCATCTGCGAAACATCCTGCGTGTCGTGGATTTTCAGGAGCCAGCCAGCCACTCTCAGCCACAGGGCCCCAAACACATACCACGGCCATTTTCCCTGGAAGAAAATCTTAGCGGCCCACCTTCTGGCTGGCAGATTGCAGGAGCCACTCGGTACTATCAAACCAGCCCGACTTGGCACTGGTGCCACCTTTCATCTGGGAACCATCCTGCGTATCGTGGATTTTCAGGAGCCAGCCGGCCACAGCCAGCCACAGGCCCCCAAACACATACCATGGCCCTTTTCCCTGGAAGTAATATAGACCTGCCCATCATCAGGCTGGCAGTATGCAGGAGCCACTTGGCTCTATCAAACCAGCCCGACTGGGCACTGGTGCCACCTTACATCTGGGAACCATCCTGCGCGGCGTGGATTTTCAGGAACCAGCCGGCCATTCAAGGCCACAGGCCCCGGAAAAAAAACCACGGCCTTTTTCCCTGGCAAACAAAACTCAGCGACCCCGCTTCTGGCTGACAGATTGCAGGAGCCACATGGCTCTATCACACCAGCACAACTCGGCACTGGTGCCACCTTGGGTCTGGGAACCATCATGTGCGGCGTGGATTTTAAGGAGCCAGCCGGCCATTCCCAGCCACAGGGCCCCAAACACAAACTGCGGCCCTTTTCCCTGGAAGTAAAACAGACATGCCATCTTCTGGCTGGCAGATTGCAGGAGCCACGCGGTACTATCAAACCAGCCCTACTTGGCACTGGTGCCATTTTTTTCATTTGGGAACCATCCAGCGCGGCGTGGGTTTTCAGGAGCCAGCCGGCCACTCCCAGCCACAGGCCCCCAAACACAAACTACGGCCCTTTTCCCTGGAAGTAAAACTGACCTGCCCATCTTCTGGCTGGCAGATTGCAGGAGCCACATGGCTCTATCAAACCAGCCCAACTCGGCACTCGTGCCACCTTGGGTCTGGGAACCATCATGCGCGGCGTGGATTTTCAGGAGCCAGCCGGCCATTCCAAGCCACAGGCCCCCAAACACAAACTACGGCCCTTTTCCCTGGAAGTAAAACTGACCTGCCCATCTTCTGGCTGGCAGATTGCAGGAGCCACTTGGCTCTATCAAACCAGCCTGACTCAGAACTGGTGCCTCCTTGGGTCTGGGAACCATCATGCGCGGCGTTGATTTTCAGGAGCCAGCCGGCTATTCCCCGACACAGGCCCCCAAACACAAACTGCGGCCGTTTTCCCTGGAAGTAAAACAGACCTGCCCATCTTCTGGCTGTCAGATTGCAGGAGCCAGTTGGCTCTATCAAACCAGCCCGACTCAGCACTGGTGCCACCTTTCATCTGGGAACCATCCTGTGTATTGGGGATTTTCAGGAGCCAGCCGGCAACTCCCAGCCACAGGCCCCCAAACACAAACTAGGGCCCTTTTCTCTGGCAAACAAAACTCACCCACCCCGCTTCTGGCTGGCAGATTGCAGGAGCCACTTGGCTCTATCAAACCAGCCCGACTCGGCACCGGTGCTACCTTGGGTCTGGGAACCATCCTGAGCGGCGTTGATTTTCAGGAGCCAGCCGGCTATTCCCCGACACAGGCCCCCAAACACAAACTGCGGCCGTTTTCCCTGGAAGTAAAACAGACCTGCCCATCTTCTGGCTGTCAGATTGCAGGAGCCACTTGGCTCTATCAAACCAGCCCGATTTGGCACTGGGGCCCCTTGGGTCTGGAAACCATCCTGCGTGTCGTGGATTTTCAGGAGCCAGTAGGCCACTCCAGGCCACAGGACCCCAAACAAAATCTACGGCCCTTTTCCCTGGAAGGAAAACTGACCTGCCCATCTTCTGGCTGGCAGATTGCAGGAGCCACTTGGCTCTATCAAACCAGCCCGACTCGGCACTGGTTCCCATTTGGTCTGGGAATCATCCTGCGTATCGTGCATTTTCAGGAGCCAGCAGGCCACTCCCAGCCAGAGGCCCTCAAACACAAACTGTGGGCCTTTTCCCTGCCAAACAAAACTCACCCACCCCGCTTCTGGCTGGCAGATTGCAGGAGCCACATGGCTCTATCAAACCAGCTCGACTCGGCACTGGTGCCACCTTTCATCTGGGAACCATCCTGCGTATCGTGGATTTCCAGGAGCCAGCCGGCCACTCCCAGCCACAGGCGCCCAAACACAAACTATGGCCCTTTTCCCTGGAAGTAAAACTGACCTGCCCATCTTCTGGCTGGCAGAATGCAGGAGCCACATGGCTCTATCAAACCAGCCCGACTTGGCACTGGGACCCCTTTGGGTCTGGGAACCATCCTACGTATCGTGGATTTTCAGGAGCCAGCCGGCCACTCCCAGCCACAGGGCCCCAACAGAAACCACATCCCTTTTCCCTGGCACACAAAACTGACCCGCCCCGCTCCTGGCTGGCAGATTGCAGGAGACACTTGGCTCTATCAAACCAGCCCGACTCGGCACTGGTGCCACCTTTCATCTGGGAACCATCCTGTGCGGCGTGGATTTTAAGGAACCAGCCGGCCATTCAAGGCCACAGGCCCCGGAAAAAAAACCACGGTCTTTTTCCCTGGCAAACAAAACTCACCCACCCCGCTTCTGGCTGACAGATTGCAGGAGCCACATGGCTCTATCACACCAGCCCAACTCGGCACTGGTGCCACCTTGGGTCTGGGAACCATCATGCGCGGCGTGGATTTTAAGGAGCCAGCCGGCCATTCCCAGCCACACGGCCCCAAACACAAACTGCGGCCCTTTTCCATGGAAGTAAAACAGACATGCCCATCTTCTGGCTGGCAGATTGCAGGAGCCACGCGGTACTATCAAACCAGCCCGACTTGGCACTGGTGCCATTTTTTTCATTTGGGAACCATCATGCGCGGCATGGATTTTCAGGAGCCAGCCGGCCATTCCCAGCCACAGGCCCCCGAGAACAAATCACGGCCCTTTTCCCTGGCAAAAAAAACTCACCCACCCCGCTTATGGATGGCAGATTGCTGGAGCCAGTTGGGTCTATCAAACCAGCCCGACTCAGCACTGGTGCCACCTTTCATCTGGGAACCATCCTGTGTATTGGGGATTTTCAGGAGCCAGCCGGCCACTCCCAGCCACAGGCCCCCAAACACAAACTACGGCCCTTTTCCCTGGAAGTAAAACTGACCTGCCCATCTTCTGGCTGTCAGATTGCAGGAGCTACTTGGTACTATCAAACCAGCCCGACTTGGCACTGGTGCCATTTTTCATTTGGGAACCATCCTGCGTATCGTGGATTTTCAGGAGCCAGCCGGCCACTCCCAGCCACAGGCCCTGAAAACAAACCACGGCCCTTTTCTCTGGCAAACAAAACTCACCCACCCCGCTTCTGGCTGGCAGATTGCAGGAGCCACTTGGCTCTATCAAACCAGCCCGACTCGGCACTGGTGCCACCTTGGGTCTGGGAACCATCATGCGCGGCGTGGATTTTCAGGAGCCAGCCGGCTATTCCCCGACACAGGCCCCCAAACACAAACTGCGGCCGTTTTCCCTGGAAGTAAAACAAACCTGCCCATCTTCTGGCTGTCAGATTGCAGGAGCCACTTGGCTCTATCAAACCAGCCCGACTCGGCACTGGTGCCCATTTGGTCAGGGAATCTTCCTGCGTATCGTGCATTTTCAGGAGCCAGCAGTCCACTCCCAGCCAGAGGCCACCAAACACAAACTGTGGGCCTTTTCCCTGCCAAAAAAAACTCACCCACCCCGCTTCTGGCTGGCAGATTGCAGGAGCCACATGGCTCTATCAAACCAGCCCGACTCGGCACTGGTGCCACCTTTCCTGCACACCATCTTGCGTGTCGTGGATTTTCAGGTTCCAGCCGGGAACTCCCAGCCACAGGCCACCAAACATATACCACGGCCCTTTTCCCTGGAAGTAAAACAGACCTGCCCATCGTCTGGCTGGCAGATTGCGGGAGACACTTGGTACTTTCAAACCAGCCCGACTCAGCACTGGTGCCACCTTTCATCTGGGAACCATCCTGCGCATCGTGGATTTTCAGGAGCCAGCCGGCCACTCCCAGCCACAGGCCCCCAAACACAAACTACGGCCCTTTTCCCTGGAAGTAAAACTGACCTGCCCATCTTCTGGCTGGCAGATTGCAGGAGCCACTTACCTCTATCAAACCAGCCCGGCTTGGCACTGGTACCCCTTTGGGTCTGGGAACCATCCTACGTATCGTGGATTTTCAGGAGCCAGCCGGCCACTCCCAGCCACAGGCCCCCAAAAGAAACCACATCCCTTTTCCCTGGCAAACAAAACTGACCCGCCCCGCTCCTGGTTGGCAGATTGCAGGAGCCACATGGCTCGATCAAACCATCCCGACCCGGCACTGGTGCCCCTTTGGTCTGGGAATCATCCTGCGTATCGTGGATTTTCAGGAGCCACCTAGCCACTCCAAGCCACAGGCCCCAAAACAAAAATTACGGCCCTTTTCCCTGGAAACAAAACTCACACACCCCGCTTCTGGCTGGCAGATTGCAGAAGCCACTTGGCTCTATCAAACCAGCCCGACTCGGCACTGGTGCCACCTTTCATCTGGGAACCATCCTGCGTATCGGGGATTTTCAGGAGCCAGCCGGCCACTCCCAGCCACAGGTCCCCAAAAACAAACTACGGCCCTTTTCCCTGGAAGTAAAATAGACCTGCCCATCATCTGGCTGGCAGATTGCAGGAGCCACTTGGCTCTATCAAAACAGCCTGACTGGGCACTGGTGCCACCTTTCATCTGGGAACCATCCTGCGCGGCGTGGATTTTTGGGAACCAGCTGGCCATTTAAGGCCACAGGCCCCGGAAAAAAAACCACGGCCTTTTTCCCTGCCAAACAAAACTCTGCGACCCCGCTTCTGGCTGACAGATTGCAGGAGACACATGGCTCTATCACACCAGCCCAACTCGGCACTGGTTCCACCTTGGGTCTGGGAAACATCATGCGCGGCGTGGATTTTAAGGAGCCAGATGGCCACTCCCAGCCACAGGCCCCCAAACACAACCTACGGCCCTTTTCCCTGGAAGTAAAACTGACCTGCCCATCTTCTGGCTGGCAGATTGCAGGAGCCACATGGCTCTATCAAACCAGCCCAACTCGGACCTGGTGCCACCTTGGGTCTGGGAACCATCATGCGCGGCGTGGATTTTCAGGAGCCAGCCGGCCATTCCCAGCCACAGGCCCCCAAACACAAACTACGGCCCTTTTCCCTGGAAGTAAAATTGACCTGCCCATCTTCTGGCTAGCAGATTGCAGGAGCAACTTGACTCTATCAAACCAGCCCAACTTGGCACTGGTTCCACCTTGGGTCTGGGAACCATCAAGCGCGGCGTGGATTTTCAGGAGCCAGCCGGCCATTCCCAGCCGCAGGCCCCCAAACAAAAACTACGGTCCTTTTCCGTGGAAGTAAAACAGACCTGCCCATCTTCTGGCTGGCAGATTGCAGCAGCTACTTGGTACTATCAAACCAGCCCGACTTGGCTCTGGTGACATTTTTCATTTGGGAACCATCCTGCGTATCGTGGATTTTCAGGAGCCAGCCGGCCATTCCCAGCCGCAGGCCCCCAAACAAAACCTACGGCCCTTTTCCCTGGAAGTAAAACTGACCTGCCCATCTTCTGGCTGGCAGATTGCAGGAGCCACTTGGCTCTATCAAACCAGCCCGACTCGGCACTGGTGCCCCCTTGGGTCTGGGAACCTTCCTGCGCGGCGTGGATTTTCAGGAGCCAGCCGGCCACTCCCAGCCACAGGCCCTGAAAACAAACCACGGCCCTTTTCCCTGGCAAACAAAATTCACCCACCCCGCTTCTGGCTGGCAGATTGCAGGAGCCACTTGGCTCTACCAAACCAGCCCGACTCGGCACCGGTGCCACCTTGGGTCTGGAAACCATCCTGCGTATCGTGGACTTTCAGGAGCCAGTAGGCCACTCCCAGCCACAGGACCCCAAACAAAAACTACAGCCCTTTTCCCTGGAAGGAAAACTCACCTGCCCATCTTCTGGCTGTCAGATTGCAGGAGCCACTTGGCTCTATCAAACCAGCCCGACTCGGCACTGGTGCCCCTTTGGTCTGGGAATCATCCTGCGTATCGTTGATTTTCAGGAGCCAGCAGGGCACTCCCAGCCAGAGGCCCCCAAACAAAAACTGTGGGCCTTTTCCCTGCCAAACAAAACTCACCCACCCCGCTTCTGGCTGGCAGATTGCAGGAGCTACTTGGCTCTATCACACCAGCCCGACTCGGCACTGGTGCCCCCTTGGCTCTGGGAACCATCCTGAGCGGCGTGGATTTTCAGGAGCCAGCCGGTCATTCCGATCCACAGGCCCCAGAAAAAAACCACAGCCCTTTCCCTGGCAAACAAAATTCACACACCCCTCTTCTGGCTGGCAGATTGCAGGAGCCACTTGGCTCTATCAAACCAGCCCGACTCGGCACTGGTGCCAGCTTTCATCTGGGAACCATCCTGTGTATCGTGGATTTTCGGTTGCCAGCTGCCCACTCCCAGCCACAAGCCCCCGAACAAAAACTACCACCCTTTTCCTTGGAAGTAAAACTGACCTGCCCATCTTCTGGCTGGCAGATTGCAGGAGACTCTTGGCTCTATAAAACCAACTCAACTCGGCACTGGTTCCACCCTTCATCTGGGAACCATCCTGCGTATCGTGGATTTTCAGGAGCCAGATGGCCATTCCCAGCCACAGGCCCCCAAAAAAAGCAATGGTCCTTTTCCCTGGAAGTAAAACTGACCTGTTCATCTTCTGGCTAGCAGATTGCAGGAGCCACTTGGATCTATCAAACCAGCCCGATTTGGCACTGGTGCCCCCTTGGGTCTGGGAACCATCCTGCGTATCGTGGATTTTCAGGAGCCAGCCGGCCACTCCCAGCCACAGGCCCCCAAACACAAACTACGGCCCTTTTCCCAGGAAGTAAAACTGACCTGCCCATCTTCTGGCTGGCAGATTGCAGGAACCACATGGCTCTATCAAACCAGCCCAACTCGGCACTGGTGCCACCTTTCATCTGGGAACCATCCTGCGTGTCGTGGATTTTAAGGAGCCAGCCGGCCATTCCAAGCCACAGGCCCCCAAACACAAACTACGGCCCTTTTCCCTGGAAGTAAAACAGACCTGCCCATCTTCTGGCTGGCAGATTGCAGGAGCCACTTGGTACTATCAAACCAGCCCGACTTGGCGCTGGTGCCATTTTTCATTTGGGAACCATCCTGCGCGGCGTGGATTTTCAGGAGCCAGCCGGCCACTCCCAGCCACAGGCCCCCAAACACAAACTACGGCCCTTTTCCCTGGAAGTAAAATTGACCTGCCCATCTTCTGGCTGGCAGATTGCAGGAGCCACATGGCTCTATCAAACCAGCCCGACTCGGCACTGGTGCCACCTTGGGTCTGGGAACCATCATGCGCGGCGTGGATTTTAAGGAGCTAGCCGGCCATTCTCAGCCACAGGTCCCCAACACAAACATCGGCCCTTTTCCCTGGAAGAAAAATTGACCTGCCCATCTTCTGGCTGGCAGATTGCAGGAGCAACTTGGCTCTATCAAACCAACCCAACTCAGCACTGGTGCCACCTTGGGTCTGGGAACCATCATGCGCGGCATGGATTTTAAGGAGCCAGCCGGCCACTCCCAGCCACAGGCCCCCAAACACAACCTACGGCCCTTTTCCCTGGAAGTAAAACTGGCCTGCCCATCTTCTGCCTGGCAGAATGCAGGACCCACTTGGCTCTATCAAACCAGCCTGACTCGGCACTGGTTCCAAATTTCATCTGGGAAGCATCTTGCGTATCGTGGATTTTCAGGAGCCAGCCGGCCACTCTCAGCCACAGGGCCCCAAACATATACCACGGCCATTTTCCCTGGAAGAAAATCTCAGCGGCCCGCCTTCTGGCTGGCAGATTGCAGGAGCCACTTGGCTCTATCAAGCCAGCCCGACTTGGCACTGGTGCCACCTTTCATCTGGGAACCATCCTGCGTATCGTGGATTTTCAGGAGCCAGCCGGCCACTCCCAGCCACAGGCCCCCAAACACACACTACAGCCCTTTTCCCTGGAAGTAAAACTGACCTGCCCATCATCAGGCTGGCAGATTGCAGGAGCCACTTGGCTCTATCAAAACAGCCCGACTCGGCACTGGTGCCACCTTTCATCTGGGAACCATTCTGCGCGGCGTGGTTTTTAAGGAACCAGCCGGCAATTCCAGGCCACAGGACCCAGAAAAAAAACCAGCGGCCTTTTTCCCTGGCGAACAAAACTCACCCACCCCGCTTCTGGCTGGCAGATTGCAGGAGCCACATGGCTCTATCACACCAGCCCGACTCGGCACTGGTGCCACCTTGGGTCTGGGAACCATCATGCGCGGCATGGATTTTAAGAAGCCAGCCGGCCATTCCCAGCCAATGGTCCCCGAAAACAAACCACGGCCCTTTTCCCTGGCAAACAAAACTCACCCACCCCGCTTCTGGCTGGAAGATTGCAGGAGCCACATGGCTCTATCAATCCAGCCCGACTCGGCACTGGTGCCACCTTTCATCTGGGAACCATCTTGCGTATCGTGGATTTTCAGGAGCCAGATGGCCACTCCCAGCCACAGGCCCCCAAACAAATCTATGGCCTTTTACTCTGGAAGTAAAACTGACCTGCCCATCTTCTGGCTGGCAGATTGCAGGCACCACTTGGTACTATCAAACCAGCCCGACTTGGCACTGATGCAATTTTTCATTTGGGAGCCATCCTGCGTATCGTGGATTTTCAGGAGCCAGCCGGCCACTCCCAGCCACAGGCCCCCAAAAAAAAGCTATGGTCCTTTTCCCTGGAATTAAAACTGACCTGCCCATCTTCTGGCTGGCAGATTGCAGGAGCCACATGGCTCGATCAAACCAGCCCGACTTGGCAGTGTTGCCAACTTGGGTCTGGCAATCATCCTGAGTATCGTGCATTTTCAGGAGCCAGCCGGCCACTCCCAAACACAGGCCCCCAAATAAAAACTACGGCCCTTTTCCCTGGAAGTAAAACTGACCTGCCCATCTTCTGGCTGGCAGAGAGCGGGAGACACTTGGTACTATCAAACCGGCCCGACTCCGCAGTGGTGCCACCATTCATCTGGGAACCATCCTGCGTATCGTGGATTTTCAGGAGCCAGCCGGCCACTCCCAGCCACAGAACCCCAAACACAAACTACGTCCCCTTTCCCTGGAAGTAAAACTGACCTGGCCACCTTCTGGCGGGCAGATTGCAGGAGACACTTGACTCTATCAAACCAGCACAACTCGGCACTGGTGCCACCTTGGGTCTGGGAACCATCATGCACGGCGTGGATTTTAAGGAGCCAGCCGGCCATTCCCAGCCACAGGCCCCCAAACACAAACTACAATTTTTTTCCCTGGAAGCAAAACTGACCTGCCCATCTTCTGGCTGGCAGATTGCAGGAGCCACTTGGCTCTATCACACCATCCCGACTTGGCACTGATTTCATTTTTCATTTGGGAAGCATCTTGCGTATCGTGGATTTTCAGGAGCCAGCCGGCCACTCCCAGCCACAGGCCCCCCAAACAAAAACTACGGTCCTTTTCCCTGGAAGGAAAACTGACCTGCCCATCTTCTGGCTGGCAGATTGCAGGAGCCACTTGGCTCTATCAAACCAGCCCGACTCGGCACTGGTGCCCCCTTGAGTCTGGGAACCATCCTGCGTGTCGTGGATTTTCAGGAGCCAGCCGGCCACTCCCAGCCACAGGCCCCGAAAACAAACCACGGATCATTTCCCTGGCAAACAAAACTCACACACCCCGCTTCTGGCTGGCAGATTGCAGGAGCCACTTGGCTCTATCAAACCAGCCAAACTCGGCACTGGTTCCACCTTGGGTCTGGGAACCATCATGCACGGCGTGCATTTTAAGTAGCCAGCCGGCCATTCCAGGCCACAGGCCCCCAAAAACAAACTACGGCCCTTTTCCCTGGAAGTAAAACAGACCTGCCCATCTTCTGGCTGGCAGATTGCAGGAGCCACTTGGCTCTATCAAACCAGCCCAACTCGGCAGTGGTGCCACATTTCATCTGGGAACCATCCTGCGTATCGTGGATTTTCAGGAGCCAGCCGGCCACACCCAGCGACAGGCGCCCAAACACACACTACAGCCCTTTTCCCAGGAAGTAAAACTGACCTGCCCATCTTCTGGCTGGCAGATTGCAGGAGCCACTTGGCTCTATCAAAACAGCCCGACTCGGCACTGGTGCCCCCTTGAGTCTGGGAACCATCCTGCGTATCGTGGATTTTCAGGAGCCAGCCGGCCACTCCCAGCCACAGGCCCCCAACACACACCACGGCCCTTTTCCCAGGCAAACAAACCTGACCGGCCCCGCTTCTGGCTGGCAGATTGCAGGAGCCACTTGGCTCTATCAAACCAGCCCGACTCGGCACTGGTGCCACCTTTCATCTGGGAACCATCCTGCGTATCGTGGATTTTCAGAAGCCATGCGGCCACTCCAAGCCTCAGGCCCCCAAACATATACCACGGCCCTTTTCCCTGGAAGTAAAACTGACCTGTCCACCTTCTGGCTGGCAGATTGCAGGAGACACTTGGCTCTATCAAACCAGCCCAACTCGGCACTGGTGCCACCTTGGGTCTGGGAACCATCATGCGCGGCGTGGATTTTTAGGAGCCAGCCGGCCATTCCCAGCCACAGGCCCCCAAACAAATCTATGGCCTTTTACTCTGGAAGTAAAACTGACCTGCCCATCTTCTGGCTGGCAGATTGCAGGCGCCACTTGGTACTATCAAACAAGCCCGACTTGGCACTGATGCAACTTTTCATTTGGGAGCCATCCTGCGTATCGTGGATTTTCAGGAGCCAGCCGGCCACTCCCAGCCACAGGCCCCCAAAAAAAAGCTATGGTCCTTTTCCCTGGAATTAAAACTGAACTGTCCATCTTCTGGCTGGCAGAATGCAGGAGCCACATGGCTCTATCAAACCAGCCCGACTTGGCAGTGTTGCCAACTTGGGTCTGGCAATCATCCTGAGTATCGTGCATTTTCAGGAGCCAGCCGGCCACTCCCAAACTCAGGCCCCCAAATACAAACTACCGTCCCTTTTCCCTGGACGTAAAACTGACCTGCCCATCTTCTGGCTGGCAGATTGCAGGAGCCACTTGGCTCTATCAAATAAGCCCGAATCAGCACTGGTGCCACATTTCATCCGGGAACCATCCTGTGTATTGGGGATTTTCAGGAGCCAGCCGGCCACTCCCAGCCACAGGCCCCCAACACAAACCACGGCCCTTTTCCCTGGCAAACAAAACTGACCTGCCCATCTTCTGGCTGGCAGATTGCAGGAGCCACATGGCTCTATCAAACCAGCCCAACTCGGCACTGGTGCCACCTTGGGTCTGGGAACCATCATGCGCGGCGTGGATTTTCAGGAGCCAGCCGGCCATTCCCAGCCACAGGCCCCCAACACAAACTACGGCCCTTTTGCCTGGAAGAAAAATTGACCTGCCCATCTTCTGGCTGGCAGATTGCAGGAGCAACTTGGCTCTATCAAACCAGCCCAACTCAGCACTGGTGCCACCTTGGGTCTGGGAACCATCATGCGCGGCGTGGATTTTCAGGAGCCAGCCGGCCACTCCCAGCCACAGGGCCCCAAACACATACCACGGACATTTTCCCTGGAAGAAAATCTCAGCGGCCCGCCTTCTGGCTGGCAGATTGCAGGAGCCACTTGGTACTATCAAGCCAGCCCGACTTGGCACTGGTGCCACCTTTCATCTGGGAACCATCCTGCGTATCGTGGATTTTCAGGAGCCAGCCGGCCACTCCCAGCCACACGCCCCCAAACACAAACTACGTCCCTTTTCCATGGAAGTAAAACTGACCTGCCCATCATCAGGCTGGCAGATTGCAGGAGCCACTTGGCTCTATCTAAACAGCCCGACTTGGCACTGGTGCCACCTTTCATCTGGGAACCATTCTGCGCGGCGTGGTTTTTAAGGAACCAGCCGGCAATTCCAGGCCACAGGCCCCAGAAAAACAACCCACGGCCTTTTTCCCTGGCGAACAAAACTCACCCACCCCGCTTCTGGCTGGCAGATTGCAGGAGCCACATGGCTCTATCACACCAGCCCGACTCGGCACTGGTGCCACCTTGGGTCTGGGAACCATCATGCGCGGCATGGATTTTAAGAAGCCAGCCGGCCATTCCCAGCCACTGGTCCCCGAAAACAAACCACGGCCCTTTTCCCTGGCAAACAAAACTCACCCACCCCGCTTCTGGCTGGAAGATTGCAGAAGACACTTGGACCTATCAAACCAGCCGGCTTGGCACTGGTGACACCATTCATCTGGGAACGATCCTGCGTATCGTGGATTTTCAGGAGCCAGCCGACCACACCCAGCGACAGGCGCCCAAACACACACTACAGCCCTTTTCCCTGGAAGTAAAACTGACCTGCCCATCTTCTGGCTGGCAGATTGCAGGAGCCACTTGGCTCTATCAAACCAGCCCAACTCGGACCTGGTGCCACCTTTCATCTGGGAACCATCTTGCGTATCGTGGATTTTCAGGAGCCAGATGGCCACTCCCAGCCATAGGCCCCCAAACAAATCTATGGCCCTTTTCCCTGGAAGTAAAACTGACCTGCCCATCTTCTGGCTGGCAGATTGCAGGCGCCACTTGGTACTATCAAACCAGCCCGACTTGGCACTGATGCAACTTTTCATCTGGGAGCCATCCTGCGTATCGTGGATTTTCAGGAGCCAGCCGGCCACTCCCAGCCACAGGCCCCCAAAAAAAAGCTATGGTCCTTTTCCCTGGAATTAAAACTGAACTGTCCATCTCCTGGCTGGCAGAATGCAGGAGCCACATGGCTCTATCAAACCAGCCCGACTTGGCAGTGTTGCCAACTTGGGTCTGGCAATCATCCTGAGTATCGTGCATTTTCAGGAGCCAGCCGGCCACTCCCAAACTCAGGCCCCCAAATACAAACTACCGTCCCTTTTCCCTGGACGTAAAACTGACCTGCCCATCTTCTGGCTGGCAGATTGCAGGAGCCACTTGGCTCTATCAAATAAGCCCGACTCAGCACTGGTGCCACATTTCATCCGGGAACCATCCTGTGTATTGGGGATTTTCAGGAGCCAGCCGGCCACTCCCAGCCACAGGCCCCCAACACAAACCACGGCCCTTTTCCCTGGCAAACAAAACTGACCTGCCCATCTTCTGGCTGGCAGATTGCAGGAGCCACATGGCTCTATCAAACCAGCCCAACTCGGCACTGGTGCCACCTTGAGTCTGGGAACCATCATGTGCGGCGTGGATTTTAAGGAGCCAGCCGGCCATTCCCAGCCACAGGCCCCCAACACAAACTACGGCCCTTTTCCCTGGAAGAAAAATTGACCTGCCCATCTTCTGGCTGGCAGATTGCAGGAGAAACTTGGCTCTATTAAACCAGCCCAACTCAGCACTGGTGCCACCTTGGGTCTGGGAACCATCATGCGCAGCGTGGATTTTAAGGAGCCAGCCGGCCATTCCCAGCCACAGGCCCCCAACACAAACCACGGCCCTTCTCCCTTGAAGTAAAACTGGCCTGGCCATCTTCTGCCTGGCAGAATGCAGGACCCACTTGGCTCTATCAAACCAGCCTGACTCGGCACTGGTTCCAAATTTCATCTGGAAACCATCCTGCGTGTCGTGGATTTTCAGGAGCCAGCCGGCCACTCCCAGCCACACGCCCCCAAACACAAACTACGTCCCTTTTCCCTGGAAGTAAAACTGACCTGCCCATCATCAGGCTGGCAGATTGCAGGAGCCACTTGGCTCTATCAAAACAGCCCGACTCGGCACTGGTGCCACCTTTCATCTGGGAACCATTCTGCGCGGCGTTGTTTTTAAGGAAGCAGCCGGCAATTCCAGGCCACAGGCCCCAGAAAAAAAACCCACGGCCTTTTTCCCTGGCGAACAAAACTCACCCACCCCGCTTCTGGCTGGCAGATTGCAGGAGCCACATGGCTCTATCACACCAGCCCGACTCGGCACTGGTGCCACCTTGGGTCTGGGAACCATCATGCGCGGCATGGATTTTAAGAAGCCAGCCGGCCATTCCCAGCCACTGGTCCCCGAAAACAAACCACGGCCCTTTTCCCTGGCAAACAAAACTCACCCACCCCGCTTCTGGCTGGAAGATTGCAGAAGACACTTGGACCTATCAAACCAGCCGGCTTGGCACTGGTGACACCATTCATCCGGGGACCATCCTGCATATCGTGGATTTTCAGGAGCCAGCCGGCCACACCCAGCGACAGGCGCCCAAACACACACTACAGCCCTTTTCCCTGGAAGTAAAACTGACCTGCCCATCTTCTGGCTGGCAGATTGCAGGAGCCACTTGGCTCTATCAAACCAGCCCGACTTGGCGCTGGTGCCACCTTTCATCTGGGAACCATCCTGCGTATCGTGGATTTTCAGGAGCCAGCCGGCCACTCCAAGCCACAGGCCCCCAAACACAAACCACGGCCCTTTTCCCTGGAAGTAAAACTGGCCTGCGAATCTTCTGCCTGGCAGAATGCAGGACCCACTTGGCTCTATCAAACCAGCCCGACTCGGCACTGGTGCCAGCTTTCATCTGCGAACCATCCTGCGCGGCGTGGATTTTAAGGAACCAGCCGGCCATTCCAGGCCACAGGCCCCAGAAAATATACCACGGCCGTTTTCCCTTGCAAACAAAACTCACCCACCCCGCTTCTGGCTGGCAGATTGCAGGAGCCACATGGCTCTATCAAACCAGCCCGACTCGGCACTGGTGCCACCTTACATCTGGGAACCATCTTGCGAATCGTAGATTTTCAGGAGCCAGCTGGCCACTCCCAGCCACAGGCCCCCAAACATATCTATGGCCTTTTACTCTGGAAGTAAAACTGACCTGCCCATCTTCTGGCTGGCAGATTGCAGGCGCCACTTGGTACTATCAAACCAGCCCGACTTGGCACTGATGCAATTTTTCATTTGGGAGCCATCCTGCGTATCGTGGATTTTCAGGAGCCAGCCGGCCACTCCCAGCCACAGGCCCCCAAAAAAAAGCTATGGTCCTTTTCCCTGGAATTAAAACTGAACTGTCCATCTTCTGGCTGGCAGAATGCAGGAGCCACATGGCTCTATCAAACCAGCCCGACTTGGCAGTGTTCCCAACTTGGGTCTGGCAAACATCCTGAGTATCGTGCATTTTCAGGAGCCAGCCGGCCACTCCCAAACTCAGGCCCCCAAATACAAACTACCGTCCCTTTTCCCTGGACGTAAATCTGACCTGCCCATCTTCTGGCTGGCAGATTGCAGGAGCCACTTGGCTCTATCAAACAAGCCCGACTCAGCACTGGTGCCACATTTCATCCGGGAACCATCCTGTGTATTGGGGATTTTCAGGAGCCAGCCGGCCACTCCCAGCCACAGGCCCCCAACACAAACCACGGCCCTTTTCCCTGGCAAACAAAACTGACCTGCCCATCTTCTGGCACGCAGATTGCAGGAGCCACTTGGCTCTATCAAACCAGCCCGACTTGGCACTGGTGCCCCCTTGGGTCTGGGAACCATCCTGCGTATCGTGGATTTTCAGGAGCCAGCCGGCCACTCCCAGCCACAGGCCCCCACCACACACCACGGCCCTTTTCCCTGGCAAACAAAACTCACGCACCCCACTTCTGGCTGGCAGATTGCAGGAGCCACTTGGCTCTATCAAACCAGCCCGACTCGGCACTGGTGCCACCTTTCATCTGGGAACCATCCTGCGTATCGTGGATTTTTAGAAGCCAGCCGGCCACTCCAAGCCTCAGGCCCCCAAACATATACCACGGCCCTTTTCCCTGGAAGTAAAACTGACCTGGTCACCTTCTGGCTGGCAGATTGCAGGAGACACTTGACTCTATCAAACCAGCATAACTCGGCACTGGTGCCACCTTGGGTCTGGGAACCATCATGCGCGGCGTGGATTTTAAGGAGCCAGCCGGCCATTCCCAGCCACAGGCCCCCAAACACAAACTACAATCCTTTTCCCTGGAAGTAAAACAGACCTGCCCATCTTCTGGCTGGCAGATTGCAGGAGCCACTTGGCTCTATCACACCATCCCGACTTGGCACTGGTGTAATTTTTCATTTGGGAAGCATCTTGCGTATCGTGGATTTTCAGGAGCCAGCCGGCCACTCCCAGCCACAGGCGCCCAAATACAAACTACGGCCCTTTTCCCTGGAAGCAAAATTGACCTGCCCATCTTCTGGCTGGCAGATTGCAGGAGCCACTTGGCTCTATCAAACCAGCCCGACTCGGCACTGGTGCCCCCTTGGGTCTGGGAACCATCCTGCGTGGCGTGGATTTTCAGGAGCCAGCCGGCCACTCCCAGCCACAGGTCCCGAAAACAAACCACGGCCCTTTTCCCTGGCAAACAAAACTCACACACCCCGCTTCTGGCTGGCAGATTGCAGGAGCCACTTGGCTCTATCAAACCAGCCCAACTCGGCACTGGTTCCACCTTGGGTCTGGGAACCATCATGCGCGGCGTGGATTTTAAGGAGCCAGCCGGCCATTCCAGGCCACAGGCCCCCAAACACAAACTACGGCCCTTTTCCCTGGAAGTAAAACTGACCTGCCCATCTTCTGGCTGGCAGATTGCAGGAGCCACTTGGCTCTATCCAACCAGCCCAACTCGGCAGTGGTGCCACATTTCATCTGGGAACCATCCTGCGTATCGTGGATTTTCAGGAGCCAGCCGGCCACTCCCAGCCACAGGCCCCCAACACAAACCACGGCCCTTTTCCCTGGCAAACAAAACTGACCTGCCCATCTTCTGGCTGGCAGATTGCAGGAGCCACTTGGCTCTATCAAAACAGCCCGACTCGGCACTGGTGCCAGCTTTCATGTGCGAACCATCCTGCGCGGCGTGGATTTTAAGGAACCAGCCGGCCATTCCAGGCCACAGGCCCCGGAAAAAATACCACGGCCGTTTTCCCTTGCAAACAAAACTCACCCACCCCGCTTCTGGCTGGCAGATTGCAGGAGCCACATGGCTCTATCAAACCAGCCCGACTCGGCACTGGTGCCACATTTCATCTGGGAACCATCTTGCGTATCGTGGATTTTCAGGAGCCAGATGGCCACTCCCAGCCACAGGCCCCCAAACACAAATCTATGGCACTTTTCCCTGGAAGTAAAACTGACCTGCCCATCTTCTGGCTGGGAGATTGCAGGAGCCACTTGGTACTATCAAACCAGCCCGACTTGGTACTGATTCAATTTTAATTTGGGAGCCATCCTGCGTATCGCGATTTTCAGGAGCCAGCTGGTCACTCCCAGCCTCAGGCCCCCAAATAAAAACTACGGCCCTTTTCCCTGGAAGTAAAACTGACCTGCCCATCTTCTGGCTGGCAGAGAGCGGGAGACACTTGGTACTATCAAACCGGCCCGACTCCGCAGTGGTGCCACCATTCATCTGGGAACCATCCTGCGTATCGTGGATTTTCAGGAGCCAGCCGGCCACTCTCAGTCACAGGGCCCCAAACACATACCACGGCCCCTTTCCCTGGAAGTAAAACTGACCTGCCCACCTTCTGGCTGGCAGATTGCAGGAGCCACTTGACTCTATCAAACCAGCCCGACTCGGCACTGGTGCCCCCTTGGGTCTGGGAACCATCTTGAGCGGCGTGGATTTTCAGGAGCCAGCCGGCCACTGCCAGCCACAGAACCTCAAACACAAACTACGTCCCCTTTCCCTGGAAGTAAAACTGACCTGCCCATCTTCTGGCTGGCAGATTGCAGGAGCCACTTGGCTCTATCAAAACAGCCCGACTCGGCACTGGTGCCACCTTTCATCTGGGAACCATCCAGCGCGGCTTGGTTTTTAAGGAACCAGCCGGCCATTCCAGGCCACTGGCCCCGGAAAAAAAAATCTCGGCCTTTTTGCCTGGCAAACACAATTCACCCAGCCCGCTTCTGGCTGGCAGATTGCAGGAGCCACTTGGCTCTATCACACCAGCCCGACTCGGCACTGGTGCCACCTTGGGTCTGGGAACCATCATGCGCGGCATGGATTTTAAGGAACCAGCCGGCCATTCCCAGCCACTGGTCCCCGAAAACAAACCACGGCCCTTTTCCCTGGCAAACAAAACTCACCCACCCGTCTTCTGGCTGGCAGATTGCAGGAGACACTTGGACCTATCAAACCAGCCGGCTTGGCACTGGTGACACCATTCATCTGGGAACCATCCTGCGTATCGTGGATTTTCAGGAGCCAGCCGGCCACACCCAGCGAGAGGCGCCCAAACACACACTACAGCCCTTTTCCCAGGAAGTAAAACTGACCTTCCCATCTTCTGGCTGGCAGATTGCAGGAGCCACTTGGCTCTATCAAACCAGCCCGACTTGGCACTGGTGGCCCCTTGGGTCTGGGAACCATCCTGCGTATCGTGGATTTTCAGGAGCCAGCCTGCCACTCCCAGCCACAGGCCCCCACCACACACCACGGCCCTTTTCCCTGGCAAACAAAACTCACGCACCCCGCTTCTGGCTGGCAGATTGCAGGAGCCACTTGGCTCTATCAAACCAGCCTGACTCGGCACTGGTGCCACCTTACATCTGGGAACCATCCTGCGTATCGTGGATTTTTAGAAGCCAGCCGGCCACTCCAAGCCTCAGGCCCCCAAACATATACCACGGCCCTTTTCCCTGGAAGTAAAACTGACCTGGCCACCTTCTGGCTGGCAGATTGCAGGAGACACTTGACTCTATCAAACCAGCACAACTCGGCACTGGTGCCACCTTGGGTCTGGGAACCATCATGCGCGGCGTGGATTTTAAGGAGCCAGCCGGCCATTCCCAGCCACAGGCCCCCAAACACAAACTACAATCCTTTTCCCTGGAAGTAAAACTGACCTGCCCATCTTCTGGCTGGCAGATTGCAGGAGCCACATGGCTCTATCACACCATCCCGACTTGGCACTGGTGTAATTTTTCATTTGGGAGGCATCTTGCGTATCGTGGATTTTCAGGAGCCAGCCGGCCACTCCCAGCCACAGGCCGCCAAATACAAACTACGGCCCTTTTCCCTGGAAGTTAAACTGACCTGCCCATCTTCTGGCTGGCAGATTGCAGGAGCCACTTGGCTCTATCAAACCAGCCCGACTCGGCACTGGTGCCCCCTTGAGTCGGGGAACCATCCTGCGCGGCGTGGATTTTCAGGAGCCAGCCGGCCACTCCCAGCCACAGGTCCCGAAAACAAACCACGGCCCTTTTCCCTGGCAAACAAAACTCACACACCCCGCTTCTGGCTGGCAGATTGCAGGAGACACTTGGCTCTATCAAACCAGCCCAACTCGGCACTGGTGCCACCTTTCATCTGGGAACCATCATGCGTGTCATGGATTTTCAGGAGCCAGCCGGCCACTCCCAGCCACAGGGCCCCAAACACATACCACGGCCTATTTCCCTGGAAGAAAATCCCAGCGGCCCGCCTTCTGGCTGGCAGATTGCAGGAGCCACTTGGCTCTATCAAAACAGCCCGACTGGGCACTGGTGCCACCTTTCATCTGGGAACCATCCTGTGCGGCTTGGATTTTAAGGAACCAGCCGGCCATTCCAGGCCACAGGCCCGGAAAAAAAACTACGGCCTTTTTCCCTGGCAAACAAAACTCACGCACCCCGCTTCTGGCTGGCAGATTGCAGGAGCCACATGGCTCTATCAAACCAGCCCGGCTCGGAACTGGGGCCACCTTTCATCTGGGAACCATCCTGCGTATCGTGGATTTTCAGGAGCCAGCCGGCTACTGCCAGCCACAGGCCCCCAAACAGAAACTATGGCACTTTTCCCTGGAAGTAAAACTGACCTGCCCATCTTCTGGCTGGCAGATTGCAGGAGCCACTTGGTACTATCAAACCAACCCGACTTGGCAATGGTGCGCCCTTGTGTCAGGGAATCATCCTGCGCGGTGTGGATTTTAAGGAGCCAGCCGGACATTACAGGCCACAGGCCCCCAAAAACAAACCACGGCCCTTTTCCCTGGCAAAAAAAACTCACCCACCCCGGTTCTGGCTGGCAGATTGCAGGAGACACTTGGTACTATCAAACCAGCCCGACTCGGCACTGGTGCCAACTTTCATATGGGAACCATCCTGCGTATCGTGGATTTTCAGGAGCCAGCCGGCCACTGCCAGCCACAGGCCCCCAAACAAAAACTATGGCCCTTTCCCTGTAAGTAAAACAGACCTGCCCATCTTCTGGCTGGCGGATTGCAGGAGCCACTTGGTACTATCAAACCAGCCCAACTTGGCACTGGTGCAATTTTTCATTTGGGAGCCATCCTGCGTAACGTCGATTTTCAGGAGCCAGCCGGCCACTCCCAGCCACAGGCCCCCAAACACAAACTACGGCCCTTTTCCCTGGAAGTAAAACTGACCTGCCCATCTTCTGGCTGGCAGATTGCAGGACCCACTTGGCTCTATCAAACCAGCCCAACTCGGCAGTGGTTCCAACATGGGTCTGGGAGCCATCCTGCACGGCGTGGATTTAAGCCGCCAGCCGGCCACTCCCAGCCTCAGGCCCCCAAACACAAACTACCGGCCCTTTTCCCTGGAAGTAAAACTGACCTGCCCATCTTCTGGCTGGCAGATTGCAGGAGCCACATGGCTCTATCAAACCAGCCCGACTCGGCACTGGTGCCACCTTTCATCTGGGAACCATCCTGCGTATCGTGGATTTTTAGGAGCCAGCCGGCCACTCCCAGCCACAGGCCCCCAAACACAAACTTCCGGCCCTTTTTCCTGGAAGTAAAACTGACCTGCCCATCTTCTGGCTGGCAGATTGCAGGAGCCACTTGGCTCTATCAAAACAGCCCGACTCGGCACTGGTGCCACCTTTCATCTGGGAACCATCCTGCATATCCTGGATTTTCAGGAGCCAGCCGGCCACTCCCAGCCACAGGCCCCCAAAGACAAACTACGGCCCTTTTTCCTGGAAGTAAAACTGACCTGCCCATCTTCTGGCTGGCAGATTGCAGGAGCCACTTGGCTCTATCAAACCAGCCTGCCTCGGCACTGGTGCCCCCTTGGGTCTGGGAACCATCCGGCGCGGCGTGGATTTTAAGGAGCCAGCCAGCCATTCTTGGCCACAGGCCCCGGAAAACAAACCATGGCCCTTTTCCCTGCCAAACAAAACTCACCCACCCCGCTTCTGGCTGGCCGATTGCAGGAGACACTTGGCTCTATCAAACCAGCCCGACTCGGCACTTGTGCCACCTTTCTTTTGGAAGCATCTTGCGTATCGTGGATTTTAAGGAGCCAGCCTGCCACTGCCTGCCACAGGCCCCCAAACAGAAACCACCACCCCATTCCCTGGAAACAAAATTCAGCCGCCCCGCTTCTTGCTGGCAGATTGCAGGAGCTACTCTGTATTATCAAACCATCACGACTTGGCACTGGTGCCACCTTTTATCTGGGAACCACCCTGCGTATCGAGGATTTTCAGGAGCCAGCCGGCCACTCCCAGCCCCAGGCCCGGAAACACAAACCACAGCCCTTTTCCCTGGAAACAAAACTAGACAAATCTGGGACTTTTTTACCGACTAAAATTGTTTGAATAATCTCGTCATAATAATAGATTTCTAGAAGAAATTTTTAAAATCTTTCTTAGAGTTGAGAAAGTCCAGGACTGAGGTCTTTTTCTTCCCATATCAATATTGCAACGAAATTATTAAATAAAGACCAACTCTTTTTTTTTCTTTTTAACCCAAGGAAATAATTCCCATTCATTAATCCATTTTGTGGACCAATATTTGCCATTCTGATGGAAGTTGTCACTTCTTTACAATAGACATTCTGTGACTATATTGACAAGTCTTGGGTGATGATCCTAACTGGTCTTACATACACATAGGGGGAAATTTCCTCAGCCAGTGTCAGTCCTAAGCATGCGTATCAGAAGATCTTTCTATAGCTGGGAATTTTCCCATGAAAGGGATTCAGTTAGGGAAGAGACACTTGTCCCAGAGTTTTACATTCTTCTTGAACACTGCTTAAGGAACATGGATCCCATGTCCATTTGGATCTCTGTCTGCACAGAACTTTGTCATGCCAGTGCTTGAAATGCATCTCGAAGAGAATTCACTACACAGAATGAATGAGAGTGGTAGGGCTCAGTGGGGCTCACCAGGCCCAACCCCCCTGTTAAAGCAGGATACCTAGAGCCTCTTGCCCAGGATTCTATCTGGGTGTACTTTTAATGTCTTCTAAGATCCAGGCTTCAGAAGCTTTCTGGGCAGTCTGTGCCGCGGTTCAGTCACCGTCACAGTAAAACATCATTTGGTGATGTTCATAGGCAATCTCCTGTATTTCAGTGTGTGCCCACTGCCTCTTGTCTTTTCACTCAGCATCACTTAAAAGACACTGGTTCCCTCCCTTTTGCATTATTGCTTCCCGTATGTATGTGTGCAGCCACACATAAATGTAGATAAATGTAAAAACCTCCCTGAAGGCCACGCAGACAATATTCCCTTCATCTACCAGTCAAGTTGATTCATCAGAGGTGTTGAAAAAGTTGTCCAGCATGAAATTCCCCAGGAAAATCCACGCCGAGTACATTGCTTTGTCCTCCTTCATATGCCAGGCAAGGCTTTCAGGAATAGCTGCCCCATCAACTTCATGGGGATAAAAAAGAGGCTGGCTGATTTGTACTTTTCCGAGTCCTCCTAATTGCCATTTTTGAAGAGGGCAGTCTTTTGCTTTCATGCATTCCTAACTACGGAAAACTCCATACTTTCGTCTTTAGCGTTTCTTGTCCTCTCCAACTTCGCAAAAAGTTTTTCCACTATGTCTGGCAAGGAGAATCTGGGTCAGGGCTGAAAACATCTCCCATGGTGTTGTACATGTTGCAGAGAAGTCTGCAGAGTGTTTTGCAGGAAGAAAAAGAAAGATGTCCAAAACACCTTCCAACCGAATGTTCATGTGTTTGGAAAAGCTAGGAGAGTTGTAAGGTACTGTTTTCTATCAGTTTGCAAGCTGCGCACACTACCCCAGTGTTGTGCAGCTTCATTCTCACCTTTCCGAAGCTACTGCTCCCTACGGCTTCCGGAGGCGAAGACGAGGTTTCGTCGAGCAAATGGGATTGTACCGGCGCCAATGCTCTAAAGTGCGGCGGCTTCTTCCGAAATGTGCCCGGGACCGGCGCTTAGCTCCGGGGACATCCGTACCTTCTTCTTTCGGGACTTTTGTGGTCTACATCACTGCAAAAAGCTTTTCCACTATGTCTGGCAAGGAGAAACTGTGCCTGCACAGAAAACATCTCCCATCATGTTTTACATGTTGCAGAGAGCTCTGCTGAGTGTTTTGCACGAAGAAAATAAAGTTGTTGAAAACACTTCTAACCGAATATTCATATGTTTGGAAAAGGTAGGAAAGTGGTAAGGTACTGTTTTCTATCAGTTTGCAAGCTGCGCACGCTATCCCAGTGTTGTGCAGCTTCATTCTTCAGCTTTTGAAAGCAGCCGCTCTGTCTGGTTCGCGGAGGCAAGGAAGCGGCTTCTTCGCGCAAAGGCGATTGTGCCGGTCACAGTGCACTCCAGTGCGGCGGCTTCTTCCGAAATGTGCCCGGGACCGGCGCTTACCTCCGGGGACATCCGTACCTTCTTCTTTCGGGACTTTTGTGGTCTACATCATACAGAAAGGTTTTCCACTAAGTTAGGCAAGGAGAATCTGTGCCTGCACAGAAAACATCTCCCATCGTGTTTTGCATGTTGCAGAGATCTCTGCAGAAGTTTATGCAAGAAGAAAAAGAAAGTTTTCCAAAACACCTTCCAATCGAATGTTCATGTGTTTGGAAAAGGTAGGAAAGTGTTAAGGTAGTGTTTTCTATCAGTTTGCAAGCTGCGCACACTATCCCAGTGATGTGCAGCTTCATTCTTCACTTTTTGAAAGCAGCCGCTCTCTCCGGCTCCCGGAGACGAAGAATCGGCTTCTTCGCGCAAAGGCGATTGTGCCGGTCACAGTGCACTCCAGTGCGGCGGCTTCTTCCGAAATGTGCCCGGGACAGGCGCTTAGCTCCGGGGAACTCTGTATTTCGACTTTAGCGTCTCTTGTGTTCTACATCACTACTAAAAGCATTTCCACTATGTCTGGCAAGTAGAAACTGTGCCTGTACAGAAAACATCTCCCATCATGTTTTACATGTTGCAGAGAGCTCTGCTGAGTGTTTTGCACGAAGAAAATAAAGTTGTTGAAAACACCTTCTAACCGAATATTCATATGTTTGGAAAAGGTAGGAAAGTGGTAAGGTACTGTTTTCTATCAGTTTGCAAGCTGCGCACACTATTCCAGTGTTGTGCAGCTTCATTCTTCACCTTTTGAAAGCAGCCGCTCTCTCTGGCTCCCGAAAACGAAGAATCGCCTTCTTCGCGCAAAGGCGATTGTGCCGGTCACAGTGCACTCCAGTGCGGCGGCTTCTTCCGAAATGTGCCCGGGACCGGCGCTTAGCTCCGGGGAGCTCCATATTTCGTCTTTAGCGTCTTTTGTGGTCTATATCATTGCAAAGATCCTTTCCACTATGTCTGGCATGGAGAAACTGTGCTAGCACAGAAAACATCTCCCATCGTGTTTTACTGGTTTAGAGACCTCTGCAGAATGTTTTGCAAGAAGAAAAATAAAGTTGTCCAAAACACCTTCCAATCAAATATTCATGTGTTTGGAAAAGGTAGGAAAATGGTAAGGTAGTGTTTTTTATCAGTTTGCAAACTGCTCACACTATCCCCGTGTTGTGCAGCTTCATTTCCACCTTTCCGAAGCAGCCGCTCTCTCCGGCTGCCGGAGGCGAAGAATCGGCTTCTTCGCGCAAAGGCGATTCTGCCGGTCACAGTGCACTCCAGTGCGGCGGCTTCTTCCGAAATGTGCCCGGGACCGGCGCTTAGCTCCGGGGAGCTCCAAATTTCCTCTTTAGCGTCTTTTGTGGTCTACATAACTGCAAAACGCTTTTCCACTATGTCTGGTAATAAGAAACTGTGCCTGTACAGAAAACATCTCCCATCATGTTTTACATGTTGCAGAGAGCTCTGCTGAAGGTTTTGGGCGAAGAAAAAGAAAGTTTTCCAAAACACCTTCCAATCGAATGTTCATGTGTTTGGAAAAGGTAGGAGTGGTAAGGTACTGTTTTTTATCAGTTTGCAAGCTGCGCACACTATCCCAGTCTTGTGCAGCTTCATTCCTCACCTTTTGAAAGCAGCCGCTCTCTCCGGCTCCCGGAGGCGAAGAATCGGCTTCTTCGCGCAAAGGCGATTGTGCCGGTCACAGTGCACTCCAGTGCGGCGGCTTCTTCCGAAATGTGCCCTGGCCAGCCGCTCACCTCCGGGGAACTCTGTATTTCGACTTTAGCGTCTCTTGTGTTCTACATCACTACTAAAAGCATTTCCACTATGTCTGGCAAGTAGAAACTGTGCCTGTACAGAAAACATCTCCCATCATGTTTTACATGTTACAGAGAGCTCTGCTGAGTGTTTTGCACGAAGAAAATAAAGTTGTTGAAAACACCTTCTAACCGAATATTTATATGTTTGGAAAAGGTAGGAAAGTGGTAAGGTACTGTTTTTTATCAGTTGGCAAGCTGCGCACGCTAGCCCCGTGTTGTGCAGCTTCATTTCCACCTTTCCGAAGCAGCCGCTCTGTCTAGTTCGGGGAGGCAAGGAAGCGGCTTCTTCGCGCAAAGGCGATTGTGCCGGTCACAGTGCACTCCAGTGCGGCGGCTTCTTCCGAAATGTGCCCGGGACCGGCGCTTACCTCCGGGGACATACGTACCTTCTTCTTTCGGGACTTTTGTGGTCTACATCACTGCAAAACGCTTTTCCACTATGTCTGGCATGGAGAAACTGTGCCTGCACAGAAAACATCTCTCATGGTGTTTTACATGTTGCAGAGAGCTCTGCTGAGTGTTTTGCACGAAGAAAAAGAAAGTTTTCCAAAACACCTTCCAATCGAATGTTCATGTGTTTGGAAAAGGTAGGAAAGTGGTAAGGTACTGTTTTTTATCAGTTTGCAAGCTGCGCACATTATCCCAGTGTTGTGCAGCTTCATTCTTCAGCTTTTGAAAGCAGCCGCTCTCTCTGGTTCGCGGAGGCAAGGAAGCGGCTTCTTCGCGCAAAGGCGATTGTGCCGGTCACAGTGCACTACAGTGCGGCAGCTTCTTCCGAAATGTACCCGGGACCGGCGCTTACCTCCGGGGACATCCGTACCTTCTTCTTTCGGGACTTTTGTGGTCTACATCACTGCAAAACGCTTTTCCACTATGTCTGATAATGAGAAACTGTGCCTGCACAGAAAACATCTCTCATGGTGTTTTATATGTTGCAGAGAGCTCTGCTGAGTGTTTTGCACGAAGAAAATAAAGTTGTTGAAAACACCTTCTAACCGAATATTCATATGTTTGGAAAAGGTAGGAAAGTGGTAAGGTACTGTTTTTTATCAGTTGGCAAGCTGCGCACGCTAGCCCCGTGTTGTGCAGCTTCATTTCCACCTTTCCGAAGCAGCCGCTCTGTCTGGTTCGCCGAGGCAAGGAAGCGGCTTCTTTGCGCAAAGGCGATTGTGCCGGTCACAGTGCACTCCAGTGCGGCGGCTTCTTCCGAAATGTGCCCGGGACCGGCGCTTACCTCCGGGGACATTCGTACCTTCTTCTTTCGGGACTTTTGTGGTCTACATCACTGCAAAACGCTTTTCCACTATGTCTGGTAATGAGAAACTGTGCCTGCACAGAAAACATCTCTCATGGTGTTTTATATGTTGCAGAGAGCTCTGCTGAGTGTTTTGCACGAAGAAAATAAAGTTGTTGAAAACACCTTCTAACCGAATATTCATATGTTTGGAAAAGGTAGGAAAGTGGTAAGGTACTGTTTTTTATCAGTTGGCAAGCTGCGCACGCTAGCCCCGTGTTGTGCAGCTTCATTTCCACCTTTCCGAAGCAGCCGCTCTGTCTGGTTCGCCGAGGCAAGGAAGCGGCTTCTTTGCGCAAAGGCGATTGTGCCGGTCACAGTGCACTCCAGTGCGGCGGCTTCTTCCGAAATGTGCCCGGGACCGGCGCTTACCTCCGGGGACATTCGTACCTTCTTCTTTCGGGACTTTTGTGGTCTACATCACTGCAAAACGCTTTTCCACTATGTCTGGTAATGAGAAACTGTGCCTGCACAGAAAACACCTCCCATCATGTTTAACATGCTGCAGAGAGCTCTGCTGAGTGTTTTGCACGAAGAAAAAAAAAGTTTTCCAAAACACCTTCCAATCGAATGTTCATGTGTTTGGAAAAGGTAGGAGTGGTAAGGTACTGTTTTTTATCAGTTTGCAAGCTGCGCTCACTATCCCAGTGTTGTGCAGCTTCATTCTTCAGCTTTTGAAAGCAGCCGCTCTGTCTGGTTCGCGGAGGCAAGGAAGCGGCTTCTTCGCGCAAAGGCGATTGTGCCGGTCACAGTGCACTTCAGTGCGGCGGCTTCTTCCGAAATGTGCCCGGGACCGGCGCTTACCTCCGGGGACATCCGTACCTTCTTCTTTCGGGACTTTTGTGGTCTACATCATACAGAAAGGTTTTCCACTATGTTAGGCAAGGAGAATCTGTGCCTGCACAGAAAACATCACCCATCGTGTTTTGCATGTTGCAGAGATCTCTGCAGAAGTTTATGCAAGAAGAAAAAGAAAGTTTTCCAAAACACCTTCCAATCGAATGTTCATGTGTTTGGAAAAGGTAGGAAAGTGTTAAGGTAGTGTTTTCTATCAGTTTGCAAGCTGCGCACACTATCCCAGTCTTGTGCAGCTTCATTCTTCACCTTTTGAAAGCAGCCGCTCTCTCCGGCTCCCGGAGACGAAGAATCGGCTTCTTCGCGCAAAGGCGATTGTGCCGGTCACAGTGCACTCCAGTGCGGCGGCTTCTTCCGAAATGTGCCCGGGACCGGCGCTTAGCTCCGGGGAGCTCCAAATTTCGTCTTTAGCGTCTATTGTGGTCTACATCACTGCAAAACGCTTTTCCACTATGTCTGGTAATGAGAAACTCTGCTAGCACAGAAAACATCTCCCATGATATTTTACATGTTGCAGAGAGCTCTGCTGAGTGTTTTGCACGAAGAAAATAAAGTTGTTGAAAACACCTTCTAACCGAATATTCATATGTTTGGAAAAGGTAGGAAAGTGGTAAGGTACTGTTTTCTATCAGTTTGCAAGCTGCGCACACTATTCCAGTGTTGTGCAGCTTCATTCTTCACCTTTTGAAAGCAGCCGCTCTCTCTGGCTCCCGGAGACGAAGAATCGGCTTCTTCGCGCAAAGGCGATTGTGCCGGTCACAGTGCACTCCAGTGCGGCGGCTTCTACCGAAATGTGCCCGGGACCGGCGCTTAGCTCCGGGGAGCTCCATATTTCGTCTTTAGCGTCTTTTGTGGTCTATATCATTGCAAAGATCCTTTCCACTATGTCTGGCATGGAGAAACTGTGCTAGCACAGAAAACATCTCCCATCGTGTTTTACTGGTTTAGAGACCTCTGCAGAATGTTTTGCAAGAAGAAGAAAAAAGTTGTCCAAAACACCTTCCAATCAAATATTCATATGTTTGGAAAAGGTAGGAAAATGGTAAGGTAGTGTTTTTTATCAGTTTGCAAACTGCTCACACTATCCCAGTGTTGTGCAGCTTCATTCCCACCTTTCCGAAGCAGCCGCTCACTCCGGCCCCCGGAGACGAAGAGGCGGCTTCTTCGCGCAAAGGCGATTCTGCCCGTCACCGTGCACTCCAGTGCGGCGGCTTCTTCCGAAATGTGCCCGGGACCGGCGCTTACCTCCGGGGACATCCGTACCTTCTTCTTTCGGGACTTTTGTGGTCTACATCACTGCAAAACGCTTTTCCATAATGTCTGGTAATGAGAAACTGTGCCTGCACAGAAAACATCTCTCATGGTGTTTTACATGTTGCAGAGAGCTCTGCTGAGTGTTTTGCACGAAGAAAAAGAAAGTTTTCCAAAACACCTTCCAATCGAATGTTCATGTGTTTGGAAAAGGTAGGAGTGGTTAGGTACTGTTTTTTATCAGTTTGCAAGCTGCGCACACTATCCCAGTGTTGTGCAGCTTCATTCTTCAGCTTTTGAAAGCAGCCGCTCTCTCCGGCTCCCGGAGACGAAGAATCGGCTTCTTCGCGCAAAGGCGATTGTGCCGGTCACAGTGCACTCCAGTGCGGCGGCTTCTTCCGAAATGTGCCCGGGACCGGCGCTTAGCTCCGGGGAGCTCCAAATTTCGTCTTTAGCGTCTATTGTGGTCTACATCACTGCAAAACGCTTTTCCACTATGTCTGGTAATGAGAAACTCTGCTAGCACAGAAAACATCTCCCATGATATTTTACATGTTGCAGAGAGCTCTGCTGAGTGTTTTGCACGAAGAAAATAAAGTTGTTGAAAACACCTTCTAACCGAATATTCATATGTTTGGAAAAGGTAGGAAAGTTGTAAGGTACTGTTTTCTATCAGTTTGCAAGCTGCGCACACTATTCCAGTGTTGTGCAGCTTCATTCTTCACCTTTTGAAAGCAGCCGCTCTCTCTGGCTCCCGGAGACGAAGAATCGGCTTCTTCGCGCAAAGGCGATTGTGCCGGTCACAGTGCACTCCAGTGCGGCGGCTTCTACCGAAATGTGCCCGGGACCGGCGCTTAGCTCCGGGGAGCTCCATATTTCGTCTTTAGCGTCTTTTGTGGTCTATATCATTGCAAAGATCCTTTCCGCTATGTCTGGCATGGAGAAACTGTGCTAGCACAGAAAACATCTCCCATCGTGTTTTACTGGTTTAGAGACCTCTGCAGAATGTTTTGCAAGAAGAAAAAGAAAGTTTTCCAAAATACCTTCCAATCGAATGTTCATGCGTTTGGAAAAGGTAGGAGTGGTAAGGTACTGCTTCTTATCAGTTTGCAAGCTGCGCTCACTATCCCAGTGTTGTGCAGCTTCATTCTTCACCTTTTGAAAGCAGCCGCTCTGTCTGGTTCGCGGAGGCAAGGAAGCGGCTTCTTCGCGCAAAGGCGATTGTGCCGGTCACAGTGCACTCCAGTGCGGCGGCTTCTTCCGAAATGTGCCCGGGACCGGCGCTTACCTCCGGGGACATCCGTACCTTCTTCTTTCGGGACTTTTGTGGTCTACATCATACAGAAAGGTTTTCCACTATGTTAGGCAAGGAGAATCTGTGCCTGCACAGAAAACATCACCCATCGTGTTTTGCATGTTGCAGAGATCTCTGCAGAAGTTTATGCAAGAAGAAAAAGAAAGTTTTCCAAAACACCTTCCAATCGAATGTTCATGTGTTTGGAAAAGGTAGGAAAGTGTTAAGGTAGTGTTTTCTATCAGTTTGCAAGCTGCGCACACTATCCCAGTGATGTGCAGCTTCATTCTTCACCTTTTGAAAGCAGCCGCTCTCTCCGGCTCCCGGAGACGAAGAATCGGCTTCTTCGCGCAAAGGCGATTGTGCCGGTCACAGTGCACTCCAGTGCGGCGGCTTCTTCGAAATGTGCCCGGGACCGGCGCTTACCTCCGGGGAACTCTGTATTTCGACTTTAGCGTCTCTTGTGTTCTACATCACTACTAAAAGCATTTCCACTATGTCTGGCAAGTAGAAACTGTGCCTGCACAGAAAACATCTCCCATCATATTTTACATGTTGCAGAGAGCTCTGCTGAGTGTTTTGCACGAAGAAAAAGAAAGTTTTCCAAAACACCTTCCAATCGAATGTTCATGTGTTTGGAAAAGGTAGGAAAGTGGTAAGGTAGTGTTTTTTATCAGTTTGCAAGCTGCACACACTATCCCCGTGATGTGCAGCTTCATTCTTCACCTTTTGAAAGCAGCCGCTCTCTCCGGCTCCCGGAGGCGAAGAATCGGCTTCTTCGCGCAAAGGCGATTGTGCCGGTCACAGTGCACTCCAGTGCGGCGGCTTCTTCCGAAATGTGCCCGGGACCGGCGCTTAGCTCCGGGGAACTCCGTACCTTCTTCTTTCGGGACTTTTGTGGTCTACATCACTGCAAAACGCTTTTCCACTATGTCTGGTAATGAGAAACTGTGCCTGCACAGAAAACACCTCCCATCATGTTTTACATGCTGCAGAGAGCTCTGCTGAGTGTTTTGCACGAAGAAAAAGAAAGTTTTCCAAAACACCTTCCAATCGAATGTTCATGTGTTTGGAAAAGGTAGGAGTGGTAAGGTACTGTTTTTTATCAGTTTGCAAGCTGCGCACACTATCCCAGTGTTGTGCAGCTTCATTCTTCAGCTTTTGAAAGCAGCCGCTCTGTCTGGTTCGCGGAGGCAAGGAAGCGGCTTCTTCGCGCAAAGGCGATTGTGCCGGTCACAGTGCACTCCAGTGCGGCGGCTTCTTCCGAAATGTGCCCGGGACCGGCGCTTAGCTCCGGGGAGCTCCGTACCTTCTTCTTTCGGGACTTTTGTGGTCTACATCACTGCAAAAAGCTTTTCCACTATGTCTGGTAATAAGAAACTGTGCCTGCACAGAAAACATCTCCCATCGTGTTTTGCATGTTGCAGAGATCTCTGCAGAAGTTTATGCAAGAAGAAAAAGAAAGTTTTGCAAAACACCTTCCAATCGAATGTTCATGTGTTTGGAAAAGGTAGGAAAGTGGTAAGGTAGTGTTTTCTATCAGTTTGCAAGCTGCGCACACTATCCCAGTGTTGTGCAGCTTCATTCTTCACCTTTTGAAAGCAGCCGCTCTCTCCGGCTCCCGGAGACGAAGAATCGGCTTCTTCGCGCAAAGGCGATTGTGCCGGTCACAGTGCACTCCAGTGCGGCGGCTTCTTCCGAAATGTGCCCGGCACCGGCGCTTACCTCCGGGGACATCCGTGCCTTCTTCTTTAGGGACTTTTGTGGTCTACATCACTGCAAAACGCTTTTCCACTATGTCTGGTAATGAGAAACTGTGCCTGCACAGTAAACATCTCTCATGGTGTTTTACATGTTGCAGAGAGCTCTGCTGAGTGTTTTGCACGAAGAAAAAGAAAGTGTTCCAAAACACCTTCCAATCGAATGTTCATGTGTTTGGAAAAGGTAGGAGTGGTAAGGTACTGTTTTTTATCAGTTTGCAAGCTGCGCACACTATCCCAGTGTTGTGCAGCTTCATTCTTCACCTTTTGAAAGCAGCCGCTCTCTCCGGCTCCCGGAGGCGAAGAGTCGGCTTCTTCGCGCAAAGGCGATTGTGCCGGTCACAGTGCACTCCAGTGCGGCGGCTTCTTCCGAAATGTGCCCGGGACCGGCGCTTAGCTCCGGGGAGCTCCAAATTTCGTCTTTAGCGTCTATTGTGGTCTACATCACTGCAAAACGCTTTTCCACTATGTCTGGTAATAAGAAACTGTGCCTGCACCGAAAACATCTCCCGTGGTGTTTTACATGTTGCAGAGAGTTCTGCAGAAGTTTATGCAAGAAGAAAAAGAAAGTTTTCCAAAACACCTTCCAATCGAATGTTCATGTGTTTGGAAAAGCTAGGAGATTGGTAAGGTAGTGTTTTTTATCAGTTGGCAAGCTGCACACAACTATCCCTATGTTGTGCATCTTCATTCTTCACCTTTTGAAAGCAGCCGCTCTCTCCGGCTCCCGGAGGCGAAGAATCGGCTTCTTCGCGCAAAGGCGATTGTGCCGGTCACAGTGCACTCCAGTGCGGCGGCTTCTTCCGAAATGTGCCCGGGACCGGCGCTTACCTCCGGGGACATCCGTACCTTCTTCTTTCGGGACTTTTGTGGTGTACATCACTGCAAAAAGCTTTTCCGCTTGTCTGGCAAGGAGAAACGGTGCCTTGCACAGAAAACATCTCCCATCGTGTTTTACATGTTGCACAGAGCTCTGCTGAGTGTTTTGCACGAAGAAAAAGAAAGTTTTCCAAAACACCTTCCAATCGAATGTTCATGTGTTTGGAAAAGGTAGAAGTGGTAAGGTACTGTTTTTTATCAGTTTGCAAGCTGCACACACTATCCCAGTGTTGTGCAGCTTCATTCTTCACCTTTTGAAAGCAGCCGCTCTCTCCGGCTCCCGGAGGCGAAGAATCGACTTCTTCGCGCAAAGGCGATTGTACCGGTCACAGCGCACTCCAGTGCGGCGGCATCTTCCGAAATGTGCCCGGGACCGGGGCATAGCTCCGGGGAGCTCCGTACCTTCGTCTTTAGCGTCTTTTGTGGTCTACATCATTGCAAAAATCTTTTCCACTATATCTGGCAAGGAAAAACTGTGCCAGCATAGAAAACTTCTCCCATCGGATTTTACATTTTGCAGAGAAGTCTGCTGTGTGTTTTGCAGGAAGAAAAAGAAAGTTGTCCAAAACACTTTCCAACAGAATGTTCATGTGTTTGGAAAAGTTTGAGAGTGGTAAGGTACTGTTTTGGATCAGTGTGCATCTGTGCACACAATCCCAGTGTTGTGCTGCTTCATTCTTCAGCTTTCAGAGGTAGCCGCTCTCTCCGGCTTCCAGAGGCGAAGAAGCGGCTTCTTCGCGCAAAGGCGATTGTGCTGGTCACAGTGCACTGCAGACGGCGGCTTCTACCGAAATGTGCCCCGTATCTGCTCATAGCTCCGGGCGTCTCTGTACCTTCCAATTCCGTTTTTGGTCTTGGCAATACAAATGGTTTACTTGCAGCAGTAGGATGGGACAGTGAACTGGACTTTTTGCTTTTAGAGAGAAGCTAATGAAAAAGTTTCACCAGGATCAGAGCAGGTTGTAAAACAGAAAAATTGTCATGAAAAGAAGCCAGCCTTGTGCCCTTAGATTTGCTAGCTGTGTTTGAACAAAATGAAATGTGTCAACTCGGTGTTCCTGGGTATCACATCAGTAACAGGTACTTCAGTTGCTGAATTTCTCTCGTCAAGTTAAGAAGAGAATCCAAGGAATTGTGATTTCATGCTCACAATTCACCCTATGGTGCCGAAAGGTGAAAAAGGGGTGGAAGGTGCACGGGTCAACTAACTTGAATGGCCTATGTAAATCAGCGGCCACTGATTTCCTGAAGGCTTCAACAGGTCAGTTGCCTATGTTTTTCTTGGAATTGTTTTAACCTTCGGTCCTGTTTTTCTTGGGATTCTTTTACCCTTTCCCTATTAGTTCAGCCTTTGGTCTCCAGCGTTTGCTGACATTTCAAGCATCTCGGTAGCCTGGAAATGTGTTGTCTTAATTGCTGACATCATTATTCCCTTCAAAGGGTTGTTTGCCTCAAGTCTCAGTTTTGCTGGTTCTCTGCTAGTTGATTGTCAGAGGGCAGCAGGTGTTGTGTAGGAGCAAGTACACAAACCCATAGCTCGCTTTTCTTTTGATTTGGCCTGTGTAGCTAATGGAATGACTGAACATCTGTGAGAGGCTTTTCTCTCCCCGTTAGGTTTCACTGGAATGGCAGATGCAAATTGTCTACCTGAAGTCTTGGCACAGAAGAAAGTAGTGGCTTGCTGCTGCATCTAGCTAGAAGCTTACAAAAGGAAGGCCTTGGGCTGAGGCCCATTCCATTGGCTAAGTAGAAAAGGACTGTGGGAAGGTGAGGCAGCTGAATTAGAGGTAGATCAACAAGTTTTAGAACTGTCGTGTGTTCAAAGCCTGGTGTATGGTGGTTGGTTGAATGGTGTTTGTTATGGCTTAAAGCTATGGAACTGATAAAGGCAAAGTTGCAGGAAAGCAGCTGTCCTTTGCATCTTGCTGGGGACTCTGCTTCACCACGGACCCTCAACTCCAAGTTCACCAAGGAGATGATCAGTAGGACTGTTGCAGAGCTGCTGTGTGCATCTGAATGGAACGGCAGAGAGTGAAGCGCTGGACATTTCTGGCTTTAGTCCAATGCTGCTGCATTGGTGCCAGTTTAGTTGGTTTTCCATCAGTGGCCTTTCTGTCTAGAAGTACACTGCCCAGTGTACTTCTTTCCTAGTCTTTCTAGCATGTGATGCCGTTTCCTTCCTGTTGTTTTCATACCTTCCTTCAGTTGAAAGGATGATACAATGTTTCCATTTTGAAGATCCCTGTTAGGAAACACTATGCAAGAGGAGTCATCGCTCCCTTTTCTTCAGCCTCCTTTGTCATTTTCAGAGACTCATTTCAAATTTCTGCTAATGTCAAGACCAATACTGAGATTACCTAGCAGGGTTGGCACTCTCAGCTGCTTTCTTCTTTCATGCTGCTTCATACTGGATGTGACTTAAAAGGCCTCGTTTTGTCATCTGCATTCTGCTGTGATCCAAAGCTAAATATTCCAGGCGTGTGAACACAAAAAGAACTCCTAGGCTTTTGCAAGAACTAGCCCAGGAGGATTTGTGTTCCATTTGATCTCTACAGTGTTTCAGAAAAAAGGAGATTGTACTGTCTTCTTGTGTACTCTCTTCTTGTGCTCTCATGCCTTGCATGTCCTAGTTAATCTACCGGCGTGACTCATTTGGCATCATCTCATGGTACAAATTCTGCATAGTTTCGTGTCCTTACAAATGCCAGTTGCCAAGGAGCCTATCTGACCATTCAAGGGGCAAAGAATTGTAAGGCTGGCAAGTTCAGTTGCTGAAACTGTAAGTCATGCCATATCAAAGTGACAGAGGAAATCCATTGATCTAGGACTTTCAGCTGGACACCTCTGAGAATAGCAGCTTGTCAGCAATGACACAGCCATCTTCCTAGCTGTATTCCAGAAAGAGGAAAGGGACACCTTCAATGATTAATATGTTTGGCATGAGAAAAACGCAAGAAATGCACCGGAAATTACTTTAGTCAGATAAAGTGCGTTTCTCTAGTGAGAATTTTGCACTTGCTCTTTCTTGTCTGCGCCTCTACTTTTCACAGAAGACAGGGGAGCATTTCATTATTATTGTTCCTTTGTTTTCTTTCGTTGGCCTCCCTCTTTCCACCTCCAATTAACAAATTTGCCTTTCTTTACTGGCTTCTCTTACTTTACTACGAGAATTTTACATTAGGTCAACTTACATAAAGGTCAAAGTTCTCAGACAGTGGAGAGAAGTAGAAGGTAGAGAAAAAAGAACAAAACAAATCCAGAAAAATAGACAAATTTTAACAGTCTTCTGTGAGAACATTAGGACACAAGACTATTGAACTGAGCAACGCAGGGGACATTTGACGCAGTCAAATCAGGCCGACATTGCACTGGAGCCAGCACGGGTCTGGAAACCATCCTGCGTCTCGTGGATTTTCAGGAGCCAGCAGCCCCTACCAGCTACAGTACCCCAAACACAAACGACGGCCCTTTTCCCTGAAAAAAAACTCAGCTGCCCCGCTTCTAGATGGCAGATTGCAGGAGTCACATGGTAATACACGACATGGTATTGGTGCCACCATTCATCTGGAAACCATCCGGCGCGGCGTGGATTTTCAGGAGCCAGCCGGCCATCCCCAGCCTCAGGCCCCCAAACTCAAACTACGGCCCTTTTCCCAGGCAAACAAAACTCACCCACCCCGCTTCTGGCTGGCAGATTGCAGGAGGCACATGGCTCTATCAAACCAGCCCGACTTAACAGTGGTGCCAAATTCGGTCTGGGAACCATCCTGCGTAAAGTGGATTTTCAGGAGCCAGCCGGCCACTCCCAGCCACAGGCCCCCAAATAGAAACTACGGCCCTTTTCCCTGGAAGTAAAACAGACCTGCCCATCTTCTGGCTGTCAGATTGCAGGAGCCACTTGGCTCTATCAAACCAGCCCGATTTGGCACAGGGGCCCCTTGGGTCTGGAAACCATCCTGCGTATCGTGGATTTTCAGGAGCCAGTAGGCCACTCCCAGCCACAGGACCCCAAACAAAAACTACGGCCCTTTTCCGTGGAAGGAAAACTGACCTGCCCATCTTCTGGCTGGCAGATTGCAGGAGCCACTTGGCTCTATCTAACCAGCGCGACTCGGCACTGGTGCCCCTTTGGTCTGGGAATCATCCTGCGTATCGTGGATTTTCAGGAGCCAGCAGGCCACTCCCAGCCACAGGCCCCCAAACACAAACTGTGGGCCTTTTCCCTGCCAAACAAAACTCACCCACCCCGCTTCTGGCTGGCAGATTGCAGGAGCCACATGGCTCTATCAAACCAGCCCGACTCGGCACTGGTGCCACCTTTCATCTGGGAACCATCCTGCGTATCGTGGATTTTCAGGAGCCAGCAGGCCATTCCGAGCCACAGGCTCCCGAAAACAAACCACGGCCCTTTTCCCTGGCAAACAAAACTCACGCACCCCTCTCCTGGCTGGCAGATTGCAGGAGACACTTGGCCCTATCAAACCAGCCGGCTAGGCACTGGTGCCACCATTCATCTGGGAACCATCCTGCGTATTGTGGATTTTCAGGAGCCAGCCGGCCACTCCCAGCCACAGGCCCCCAAACACAAGCTATGGGCCTTTTCCCTGGCAAACAAAACTCACAAACCCCGCTTCTGGCTGGCAGATTGCAGGAGCCACATGGCTCTATCAAACCAGCCCGACTCGGCACTGGTGTCACCTTGGGTCTGGGAACAATCATGCGTGGGGTGGATTTTAAGGAGCCAGACGGCCATTCCCAGCCACAGGCCCCTAAACACAAAGTACGGCCCTTTTCCCTGGAAGTAAAACAGACCTGCCCATCTCCTAGCTGGCAGATTGCAGGAGACACTTGGCTCTATCAAACCAGCCCAACTCGGCAGTGGTGCCACCTTTCATCTGGGAACCATCCTGCGTATCGTGGATTTTCAGGAGCCAGCCGGCCACTCCCAGCCACAGGTCCCCAGACACAAACTACGGCCCTTTTCCCTGGAAGTAAAATAGACCTGCCCATCATCTGGCTGTCAGATTGCAGGAGCCACTTGGCTCTATCAAACCAGCCCGACTCGGCACTGGTGCCCCCTTGGGTCTGGGAACCATCCTGCGTATCGTGGATTTTCAGGAGGCAGCCGGCCACTCCCAGCCACAGGCCCCAACACACACCACGGCCCTTTACCCTGGCAAACAAAACTGACTCGCCCCGCTTCTGGCTGGCAGATTGCAGGAGCCACTTGGCTCTATCAAACCAGCCCGACGCGGCACAGGTGCCCCTTTGGTCTGGGAATCATCCTGCGTATCGTGGATTTTCAGGAGCCAGCCGGCCATTCCCAGCCACAGGCCCCCAACACAAACTACGGCCCTTTTCCCTGGAAGTAAAATTGACCTGCCCATCTTCTGGCTAGCAGATTGCAGGAGCAACTTGGCTTTATCAAACCAGCCCAACTCGGACCTGGTGCCACCTTGGGTCTGGGAACCATCCTGCGTATCGTGGATTTTCAGGAGCCAGCCGGCCACTCCCAGCCACAGGTCCCCAAACACATACCACGGCCCTTTTCCCTGGAAGTAAAATAGACCTGCCCATCATCTGGCTGTCAGATTGCAGGAGCCACTTGGCTCTATCAAACCAGCCCGACTCGGCACTGGTGCCCCCTTGGGTCTGGGAACCATCCTGCGTATCGTGGATTTTCAGGAGGCAGCCGGCCACTCCCAGCCACAGGCCCCCAACACACACCACGGCCCTTTACCCTGGCAAACAAAACTGACTCGCCCCGCTTCTGGCTGGCAGATTGCAGGAGCCACTTGGCTCTATCAAACCAGCCCGACTCGGCACAGGTGCCCCTTTGGTCTGGGAATCATCCTGCGTATCGTGGATTTTAAGGAGCCAGCCGGCCATTCCCAGCCACAGGCCCCCAACACAAACTGCGGCCCTTTTCCCTGGAAGTAAAATTGACCTGCCCATCTTCTGGCTAGCAGATTTCAGGAGCAACTTGGCTTTATCAAACCAGCCCAACTCGGACCTGGTGCCACCTTGGGTCTGGGAACCATCATGCGTATCGTGGATTTTCAGGAGCCAGCCGGCCATTCCCAGCCACAGGCCCCCAAACACAAACTACGGCCCTTTTCCCTGGAATTAAAACAGACCTGCCCATCTTCTGGCTGTCAGATTGCAGGAGCTACTTGGTACTATCAAACCAGCCCGACTTGGCACTGGTGCCATTTTTCATTTGGGAACCATCCTGCGTATCGTGGATTTTCAGGAGCCAGCCGGCCACTCCCAGCCACAGGACCCCAAACAAAACTACGGCCCTTTTCCGTGGAAGGAAAACTGACCTGCCCATCTTCTAGCTGGCAGATTGCAGGAGCCACTTGGCCCAATCTAACCAGCGCGACTCGGCACTGGTGCCCCTTTGGTCTGGGAATCATCCTGCGTATCGTGGATTTTCAGGAGCCAGCAGGCCACTCCCAGCCAGAGGCCCCCAAACACAAACTGTGGGCCTTTTCCCTGCCAAACAAAACTCACCCACCCCGCTTCTGGCTGGCAGATTGCAGGAGCCACATGGCTCTATCAAACCAGCCCAACTCGGCACTGGTGCCACCTTGGGTCTGGGAACAATCATGCGCGGCGTGGATTTTAAGGAGCCAGCCGGCCATTCTCAGCCACAGGCCCCCAAACACAAACTACGGCAATTGTCCCTGGAAGTAAAACAGACCTGCCCATCATCTGGCTGGCAGATTGCAGGAGCCACTTGGCTCTATCAAACAAGCCCAACTCGGCACTGGTGCCACCTTTCATCTGGGAACCATCCTGCGTATCGTGGATTTTTAGGAGCCAGCCGGCCACTCCCAGCCACAGGCCCCCAAACACAAACTACGGCCCTTTTTTCTGGAAGTAAAACTGACCTGCCCATCTTCTGGCTGGCAGATTGCAGGAGCCACATGACTCTATCAAACCAGCTCGACTTGGCAGTGGTTCCAACTTAGGTCTGGGAACCATCCTGCGCGGCGTGGATTTTAAGAAGCCAGCCGGCCGTTCCCAGCCACAGGCCCCCGAAAACTAACCATGGCCCTTTTCCCTGGAAGTAAAACTGACCTGCCCATCTTCTGGCTGGCAGATTGCAGGAGCCACTTGGCTCTATCAAAACAGCCCGACTCGGCACTGGTGCCACCTTTCATCTGGGAACCATCCTGCTTATCCTGGATTTTCAGGAGCCAGCCGGCCACTCCCAGCCACAGGCCCCCAAACACAAACTACGGCCCTTTTCCCTGGAAGTAAAACTGACCTGCCCATCTTCTGGCTGGCAGATTGCAGGAGCCACTTGGCTCTATCAAACCAGCCCGACTTGGCACTGGTGCCACCTTTCATCTGGGAACCATCCTGCGTATCGTGGATTTTCAGGAGCCAGCCGGCCACTCCCAGCCACAGGCCCCCAAACAAAAACTACGGCCCTTTTCCCTGGAAGTAAAACAGACCTGCCCATCTTCTGGCTGGCAGATTGCAGGAGCCACTTGGCTCTATCAAACCAGCCCGACTCGGCACTGGTGCCCCCTTGGGTCTGGGAACCATCCGGCGCGGCGTGGATTTTAAGGAGCCAGCCAGCCATTCTTGGCCACAGGCCCCGGAAAACAAACCATGGCCCTTTTCCCTGGCAAACAAAACTCACCCACCCCGCTTCTGGCTGGCAGATTGCAGGAGACACTTGGCTCTATCAAACCAGCCCGACTCGGCACTTGTGCCACCTTTCTTTTGGAAGCATCTTGCATATCGTGGATTTTAAGGAGCCAGCCTGCCACTGCCTGCCACAGGCCCCCTAACAGAAACCACCACCCCATTCCCTGGAAACAAAATTCAGCCGCCCCGCTTCTTGCTGGCAGATTGCTGGAGCTACTCTGTATTATCAAACCATCACGACTTGGCACTGGTGCCACCTTTTATCTGGGAACCACCCTGCGTATCGAGGATTTTCAGGAGCCAGCCGGCCACTCCCAGCCTCAGGCCCGGAAACACAAACCACAGCCCTTTTCCCTGGAAACAAAACTAGACAAATCTGGGACTTTTTTACCGACTAAAATTGTTTGAATAATCTCGTCATAATAATTGATTTCTAGAAGAAATTTTTAAAATCTTTCTTAGAGTTGAGAAAGTCCAGGACTGAGGTCTTTTTCTTCCCATATCAATATTGCAACGAAATTATTAAATAAAGACCAACTCTTTATTTTTCTTTTTAACCCAAGGAAATAATTCCCATTCATTAATCCATTTTGTGGACCAATATTTGCCATTCTGATGGAAGTTGTCACTTCTTTACAATAGACATTCTGTGACTATGTTGACAAGTCTTGGGTGATGATCCTAACTGGTCTTACATACACATAGGGGGAAATTTCCTCAGCCAGTGTCAGTCCTAAGCATGCGTATCAGAAGATCTTTCTATAGCTGGGAATTTTCCCATGAAAGGGATTCAGTTAGGGAAGAGACACTTGTCCCAGAGTTTTACATTCTTCTTGAACACTGCTTAAGGAACATGGATCCCATGTCCATTTGGATCTCTGTCTGCACAGAACTTTGTCATGCCAGTGCTTGAAATGCATCTCGAAGAGAATTCACTACACAGAATGAATGAGAGCGGTAGGGCTCAGTGGGGCTCACCAGGCCCAACCCCCCTGTTAAAGCAGGATACCTAGAGCCTCTTGCCCGGGATTCTATCTGGGTGTACTTTTAATGTCTTCTAAGATCCAGGCTTCAGAAGCTTTCTGGGCAGTCTGTGCCGCGGTTCAGTCACCGTCACAGTAAAACATCATTTGGTGATGTTCATAGGCAATCTCCTGTATTTCAGTGTGTGCCCACTGCCTCTTGTCTTTTCACTCAGCATCACTTAAAAGACACTGGTTCCTTCCCTTTTGCATTATTGCTTCCCGTATGTATGTGTGCAGCCACACATAAATGTAGATAAATGTAAAAACCTCCCTGAAGGCCACGCAGACAATATTCCCTTCATCTACCAGTCAAGTTGATTCATCAGAGGTGTTGAAAAAGTTGTCCAGCATGAAATTCCCCAGGAAAATCCACGCCGAGTACATTGCTTTGTCCTCCTTCATATGCCAGGCAAGGCTTTCAGGAATAGCTGCCCCATCAACTTCATGGGGATAAAAAAGAGGCTGGCTGATTTGTACTTTTCCGAGTCCTCCTAATTGCCATTTTTGAAGAGGGCAGTCTTTTGCTTTCATGCATTCTTAGCTACGGAAAACTCCATACTTTCGTCTTTAGCGTTTCTTGTCCTCTCCAACTTCGCAAAAAGATTTTCCACTATGTCTGGCAAGGAGAATCTGGGTCAGGGCTGAAAACATCTCCCATAGTGTTGTACATGTTGCAGAGAAGTCTGCAGAGTGTTTTGCAGGAAGAAAAAGAAAGATGTCCAAAACACCTTCCAACCGAATGTTCATGTGTTTGGAAAAGCTAGGAGAGTTGTAAGGTACTGTTTTCTATCAGTTTGCAAGCTGCGCACACTACCCCAGTGTTGTGCAGCTTCATTCTCACCTTTCCGAAGCTACTGCTCCCTACGGCTTCCGGAGGCGAAGACGAGGTTTCGTCGAGCAAATGGGATTGTACCGGCGCCAATGCTCTAAAGTGCGGCGGCTTCTTCCGAAATGTGCCCGGGACCGGCGCTTACCTCCGGGGACATCCGTACCTTCTTCTTTAGGGACTTTTGTGGTCTACATCACTGCAAAAAGCTTTTCCACTATGTCTGGCAAGGAGAAACTGTGCCTGCACAGAAAACATCTCCCGTGGTGTTTTACATGTTGCAGAGAGCTCTGCTGAGTGTTTTGCACGAAGAAAATAAAGTTGTTGAAAACACTTCTAACCGAATATTCATATGTTTGGAAAAGGTAGGAAAGTGGTAAGGTACTGTTTTCTATCAGTTTGCAAGCTGCGCACACTATCCCAGTGTTGTGCAGCTTCATTTCCACCTTTCCGAAGCAGCCGCTCTGTCTGGTTCGCGGAGGCAAGGAAGCGGCTTCTTCGCGCAAAGGCGATTCTGCCCGTCACAGTGCACTCCAGTGCGGCGGCTTCTTCCGAAATGTGCCCGGGCCCGGCGCTTACCTCCGGGGACATCCGTACCTTCTTCTTTCGGGACTTTTGTGGTCTACATCACTGCAAAACGCTTTTCCACTACGTCTGGTAATGAGAAACTGTGCCTGCACAGAAAACATCTCCCATCATGTTTTGCATGTTGCAGAGAGCTCTGCTGAGTGTTTTGCACGAAGAAAATAAAGTTGTTGAAAACACCTTCTAACCGGATATTCATATGTTTGGAAAAGTTAGGAATGTGGTAAGGTACTGTTTTCTATCAGTTTGCAACCTGCGCACACTATTCCCGTGTTGTGTAGCTTCATTCTTCACCTTTCCGAAGCAGCCGCTCTGTCCGGCTCGCGGAGGCAAGGAAGCGGCTTCTTCGCGCAAAGGCGATTGTGCCGGTCACAGTGCACTCCAGTGCGGCGGCTTCGGCCGAAATGTGCCCGGGACCGGCGCTTAGCTCCGGGGAGCTCCATATTTCGTCTTTAGCGTCTTTTTTGGTCTACATCATTGGGAAAATCCTCTCCACTATGTCTGGCATGGAGAAACTGTGCCAGCACAGAAAACAACTCTCATGGTATTGTACATGTTGCAGAGAGGTCTGCTGAGTGTTTTGCACGAAGAAAAAGAAAGTTTTCCAAAACACCTTCCAATCGAATGTTCATGTGTTTGGAAAAGGTAGGAGTGGTTAGGTACTGTTTTTTATCAGTTTGCAAGCTGCGCACACTATCCCAGTGTTGTGCAGCTTCATTCCCACCTTTCCGAAGCAGCCGCTCACTCCGGCCCCCGGAGACGAAGAGGCGGCTTCTTCGCGCAAAGACGATTCTGCCCGTCACCGTGCACTCCAGTGCGGCGGCTTCTTCCGAAATGCGCCCGGGCCCGGCGCTTAGCTCCGGGGAACTCTGTATTTCGACTTTAGCGTCTCTTGTGTTCTACATCACTACTAAAAGCATTTCCACTATGTCTGGCAAGTAGAAACTGTGCCAGCACAGAAAACATCTCCCATCATGTTTTACATGTTGCAGAGAGCTCTGCTGAGTGTTTTGCACGAAGAAAATAAAGTTGTTGAAAACACCTTCTAACCGAATATTCATATGTTTGGAAAAGGTAGGAAAGTGGTAAGGTACTGTTTTCTATCAGTTTGCAAGCTGCGCACACTATTCCAGTGTTGTGCAGCTTCATTCTTCAACTTTTGAAAGCAGCCGCTCTCTCTGGCTCCCGGAGACGAAGAATCGGCTTCTTCGCGCAAAGTCGACTGTGGCGGTCACAGTGCACTCCAGTGCGGCAGCTTCTTCCGAAATGCGCCCGGGCCCGGCGCTTAGCTCCGGGGAGCTCCATATTTCGTCTTTAGCGTCTTTTGTGGTCTATATCATTGCAAAGATCCTTTCCACTATGTCTGGCATGGAGTAACTGTGCTAGCACAGAAAACATCTCCCATCGTGTTTTACTGGTTTAGAGACCTCTGCAGAATATTTTGCAAGAAGAAAAATAAAGTTGTCCAAAACACCTTCCAATCAAATATTCATGTGTTTGGAAAAGGTAGGAAAATGGTAAGGTAGTGTTTTTTATCAGTTTGCAAACTGCTCACACTATCCCCGTGTTGTGCAGCTTCATTTCCACCTTTCCGAAGCAGCCGCTCTGTCCGGCTGCAGGAGGCGAAGAATCGGCTTCTTCGCGCAAAGGCGATTGTGCCGGTCACAGTGCACTCCAGTGCGGCGGCTTCTTCCGAAATGTGCCCGGGACCGGCGCTTATCTCCGGGGACATCCGTACCTTCTTCTTTCGGGACTTTTGTGGTCTACATCACTGCAAAACGCTTTTCCACTACGTCTGGTAATGAGAAACTGTGCCTGCACAGAAAACATCTCTCATGGTGTTTTACATGTTGCAGAGAGCTCTGCTGAGTGTTTTGCACGAAGAAAAAGAAAGTTTTCCAAAACACCTTCTAATCGAATGTTCATGTGTTTGGAAAAGGTAGGAGTGGTAAGGTACTCTTTTTTATCAGTTTGCAAGCTGCGCACACTACCCCAGTGTTGTGCAGCTTCATTCTCACCTTTCCGAAGCTACTGCTCCCTACGGCTTCCGGAGGCGAAGACGAGGTTTCGTCGAGCAAATGGGATTGTACCGGCGCCAATGCTCTAAAGTGCGGCGGCTTCTTCCGAAATGTGCCCGGGACCGGCGCTTAGCTCCGGGGACATCCGTACCTTCTTCTTTAGGGACTTTTGTGGTCTACATCACTGCAAAAAGCTTTTCCACTATGTCTGGCAAGGAGAAACTGTACCTGCACAGAAAACATCTCCCATCATGTTTTACATGTTGCAGAGAGCTCTGCTGAGTGTTTTGCACGAAGAAAATAAAGTTGTTGAAAACACTTCTAACCGAATATTCATATGTTTGGAAAAGGTAGGAAAGTGGTAAGGTACTGTTTTCTATCAGTTTGCAAGCTGCGCACACTATCCCAGTGCGGCAGCTTCATTCCCACCTTTCCGAAGCAGCCGCTCACTCCGGCCCCCGGAGACGAAGAGGCGGCTTCTTCGCGCAAAGGCGATTCTGCCCGTCACCGTGCACTCCAGTGCGGCGGCTTCTTCCGAAATGCGCCCGGGCCCGGCGCTTAGCTCCGGGGAACTCTGTATTTCGACTTTAGCGTCTTTTTTGTTCTACATCACTACTAAAAGCATTTCCACTATGTCTGGCAAGTAGAAACTGTGCCAGCACAGAAAACATTTCCCGTAGTGTTTTACATGTTGCAGAGAGCTTTGCAGAAGTTTATGCAAGAAGAAAAAGAAAGTGTTCCAAAACACCTTCCAATCGAATGTTCATGTGTTTGGAAAAGGTAGGAGAGTGGTAAGGTAGTGTTTTCTATCAGTTTGCATGATGCGCACGCTAGCCCCGTGTTTTGCAGCTTCATTTCCACCTTTCCGAAGCAGCCGCTCTGTCTGGTTCGCGGAGGCAAGGAAGCGGCTTCTTCGCGCAAAGGCGATTGTGCCGGTCACAGTGCACTCCAGTGCGGCGGCTTCTTCCGAAATGTGCCCGGGCCCGGCGCTTACCTCCGGGGACATCCGTACCTTCTTCTTTCGGGACTTTTGTGGTCTACATCACTGCAAAACGCTTTTCCACTACGTCTGGTAATGAGAAACTGTGCTAGCACAGAAAACATCTCTCATGGTGTTTTACATGTTGCAGAGAGCTCTGCTGAGTGTTTTGCACGAAGAAAAAGAAAGTTTTCCAAAACACCTTCTAATCGAATGTTCATGTGTTTGGAAAAGGTAGGAGTGGTAAGGTACTGTTTTTTATCAGTTTGCAAGCTGCGCACACTATCCCAGTGTTGTGCAGCTTCATTCTTCAGCTTTTGAAAGCAGCCGCTCTCTCCGGCTCCCGGAGGCGAAGAATCGGCTTCTTCGCGCAAAGGCGATTGTGCCGGTCACAGTGCACTCCAGTGCGGCAGCTTCTTCCGAAATGCGCCCGGGCCCGGCGCTTAGCTCCGGGGAGCTCCAAATTTCGTCTTTAGCGTCTTTTGTGGTCTATGTCATTGCAAAGATCCTTTCCACTATGTCTGGCATGGAGAAACTGTGCTAGCACAGAAAACATCTCCCATCGTGTTTTACTGGTTTAGAGACCTCTGCAGAATGTTTTGCAAGAAGAAAAAGAAAGTTTTCCAAAACACCTTCCAATCAAATATTCATGTGTTTGGAAAAGGTAGGAAAGTGTTAAGGTAGTGTTTTCTATAAGTTTGCAAGCTGCGCACACTATCCCAGTGTTGTGCAGCTTCATTCTTCACCTTTTGAAAGCAGCCGCTCTGTCCGGCTGCAGGAGGCGAAGAATCGGCTTCTTCGCGCAAAGGCGATTGTGCCGGTCACAGTGCACTCCAGTGCGGCGGCTTCTTCCGAAATGTGCCCGGGACCGGCGCTTACCTCCGGGGAGCTCCATATTTCGTCTTTAGTGTCTTTTGTGGTCTACATCATTGGGAAAATCCTCTCCACTATGTCTGGCATGGAGAAACTGTGCCAGCACAGAAAACAACTCTCATGGTATTGTACATGTTGCAGAGAGGTCTGCTGAGTGTTTTGCACGAAGAAAATAAATTTGTTGGAAACACCTTCCAACCCAATATTCATATGTTTGGAAAAGGTAGGAGAGTGGTAAGGTACTGTTTTCTATCAGTTTGCAAGCTGCGCACACTATCCCAGTGTTGTGCAGCTTCATTCCCACCTTTCCGAAGCAGCCGCTCACTCCGGCCCCCGGAGACGAAGAGGCGGCTTCTTTGCGCAAAGGCGATTGTGCCGGTCTCAGAGCACTCCAGTGCGGCGGCTTCTTCCGAAATGTGCCCGGGACCGGCGCTTACCTCCGGGGATATCCGTACCTTCTTCTTTCGGGACTTTTGTGGTCAACATCACAGCAAAATGCTTTTCCACTATGTCTGGTAATGAGAAACTGTGCCTGCACAGAAAACATCTCCCATCATGTTTTACATGTTGCAGAGAGCTCTGCTGAGTGTTTTGCACCAAGAATAAGAAAGTTGTCCAAAACACCTTCCAACAGGATATTCATATGTTTGGAAAAGGTAGGAAAGTTGTAAGGTACTGTTTTCTATCAGTTGGCAAGCTGCACACACTATCCCAGTGTTGTGCAGCTTCATTCTCACCTTTCCGAAGCTACTGGTCTCTCCGGCTCCCGGAGGCGAAGAATCGGCTTCTTCGCGAAAAGGCGATTGTACCCGTCACAGTGCACTCCCAGTGCGGCGGCATCTGCCGAAATTTGCCCGGGATCGGGGCATAGCTCCGGGGAGCTCCGTACCTTCGTCTTTCGGGACTTTTGTGGTCTACATCCTACAGAAAGGTTTTCCACTATGTTAGGCAAGGAGAAACTGTGCCAGCACAGAAAACATCTCCCGTGGTGTTTTACATGTTGCAGAGAGCTTTGCAGAAGTTTATGCAAGAAGAAAAAGAAAGTTTTCCAAAACACCTTCCAATCGAATGTTCATGTGTTTGGAAAAGGTAGGAGTGGTAAGGTACTGTTTTCTATCAGTTTGCAAGCTGCGCACACTATCCCAGTGTTGTGCAGCTTCATTCTTCACCTTTTGAAAGCAGCCGCTCTCTCCGGCTCCCGGAGGCGAAGAATCGGCTTCTTCGCGCAAAGGCGATTGTGCCGGTCACAGTGCACTCCAGTGCGGCGGCTTCTTCCGAAATGTGCCCGGGACCGGCGCTTACCTCCGGGGACATCCGTACCTTCTTCTTTCGGGACTTTTGTGGTCTACATCACTGCAAAAAGCTTTTCCGCTTGTCTGGCAAGGAGAAACGGTGCCTTGCACAGAAAACATCTCCCATCGTGTTTTACATGTTGCACAGAGCTCTGCTGAGTGTTTTGCACGAAGAAAAAGAAAGTTTTCCAAAACACCTTCCAATCGAATGTTCATGTGTTTGGAAAAGGTAGAAGTGGTAAGGTACTGTTTTTTATCAGTTTGCAAGCTGCACACACTATCCCAGTGTTGTGCAGCTTCATTCTTCACCTTTTGAAAGCAGCCGCTCTCTCCGGCTCCCGGAGGCGAAGAATCGACTTCTTCGCGCAAAGGCGATTGTACCGGTCACAGCGCACTCCAGTGCGGCGGCATCTTCCGAAATGTGCCCGGGACCGGGGCATAGCTCCGGGGAGCTCCGTACCTTCGTCTTTAGCGTCTTTTGTGGTCTACATCATTGCAAAAATCTTTTCCACTATATCTGGCAAGGAAAAACTGTGCCAGCATAGAAAACTTCTCCCATCGGATTTTACATTTTGCAGAGAAGTCTGCTGTGTGTTTTGCAGGAAGAAAAAGAAAGTTGTCCAAAACACTTTCCAACAGAATGTTCATGTGTTTGGAAAAGTTTGAGAGTGGTAAGGTACTGTTTTGGATCAGTGTGCATCTGTGCACACAATCCCAGTGTTGTGCTGCTTCATTCTTCAGCTTTCAGAGGTAGCCGCTCTCTCCGGCTTCCAGAGGCGAAGAAGCGGCTTCTTCGCGCAAAGGCGATTGTGCTGGTCACAGTGCACTGCAGACGGCGGCTTCTACCGAAATGTGCCCCGTATCTGCTCATAGCTCCGGGCGTCTCTGTACCTTCCAATTCCGTTTTTGGTCTTGGCAATACAAATGGTTTACTTGCAGCAGTAGGATGGGACAGTGAACTGGACTTTTTGCTTTTAGAGAGAAGCTAATGAAAAAGTTTCACCAGGATCAGAGCAGGTTGTAAAACAGAAAAATTGTCATGAAAAGAAGCCAGCCTTGTGCCCTTAGATTTGCTAGCTGTGTTTGAACAAAATGAAATGTGTCAACTCGGTGTTCCTGGGTATCACATCAGTAACAGGTACTTCAGTTGCTGAATTTCTCTCGTCAAGTTAAGAAGAGAATCCAAGGAATTGTGATTTCATGCTCACAATTCACCCTATGGTGCCGAAAGGTGAAAAAGGGGTGGAAGGTGCACGGGTCAACTAACTTGAATGGCCTATGTAAATCAGCGGCCACTGATTTCCTGAAGGCTTCAACAGGTCAGTTGCCTATGTTTTTCTTGGAATTGTTTTAACCTTCGGTCCTGTTTTTCTTGGGATTCTTTTACCCTTTCCCTATTAGTTCAGCCTTTGGTCTCCAGCGTTTGCTGACATTTCAAGCATCTCGGTAGCCTGGAAATGTGTTGTCTTAATTGCTGACATCATTATTCCCTTCAAAGGGTTGTTTGCCTCAAGTCTCAGTTTTGCTGGTTCTCTGCTAGTTGATTGTCAGAGGGCAGCAGGTGTTGTGTAGGAGCAAGTACACAAACCCATAGCTCGCTTTTCTTTTGATTTGGCCTGTGTAGCTAATGGAATGACTGAACATCTGTGAGAGGCTTTTCTCTCCCCGTTAGGTTTCACTGGAATGGCAGATGCAAATTGTCTACCTGAAGTCTTGGCACAGAAGAAAGTAGTGGCTTGCTGCTGCATCTAGCTAGAAGCTTACAAAAGGAAGGCCTTGGGCTGAGGCCCATTCCATTGGCTAAGTAGAAAAGGACTGTGGGAAGGTGAGGCAGCTGAATTAGAGGTAGATCAACAAGTTTTAGAACTGTCGTGTGTTCAAAGCCTGGTGTATGGTGGTTGGTTGAATGGTGTTTGTTATGGCTTAAAGCTATGGAACTGATAAAGGCAAAGTTGCAGGAAAGCAGCTGTCCTTTGCATCTTGCTGGGGACTCTGCTTCACCACGGACCCTCAACTCCAAGTTCACCAAGGAGATGATCAGTAGGACTGTTGCAGAGCTGCTGTGTGCATCTGAATGGAACGGCAGAGAGTGAAGCGCTGGACATTTCTGGCTTTAGTCCAATGCTGCTGCATTGGTGCCAGTTTAGTTGGTTTTCCATCAGTGGCCTTTCTGTCTAGAAGTACACTGCCCAGTGTACTTCTTTCCTAGTCTTTCTAGCATGTGATGCCGTTTCCTTCCTGTTGTTTTCATACCTTCCTTCAGTTGAAAGGATGATACAATGTTTCCATTTTGAAGATCCCTGTTAGGAAACACTATGCAAGAGGAGTCATCGCTCCCTTTTCTTCAGCCTCCTTTGTCATTTTCAGAGACTCATTTCAAATTTCTGCTAATGTCAAGACCAATACTGAGATTACCTAGCAGGGTTGGCACTCTCAGCTGCTTTCTTCTTTCATGCTGCTTCATACTGGATGTGACTTAAAAGGCCTCGTTTTGTCATCTGCATTCTGCTGTGATCCAAAGCTAAATATTCCAGGCGTGTGAACACAAAAAGAACTCCTAGGCTTTTGCAAGAACTAGCCCAGGAGGATTTGTGTTCCATTTGATCTCTACAGTGTTTCAGAAAAAAGGAGATTGTACTGTCTTCTTGTGTACTCTCTTCTTGTGCTCTCATGCCTTGCATGTCCTAGTTAATCTACCGGCGTGACTCATTTGGCATCATCTCATGGTACAAATTCTGCATAGTTTCGTGTCCTTACAAATGCCAGTTGCCAAGGAGCCTATCTGACCATTCAAGGGGCAAAGAATTGTAAGGCTGGCAAGTTCAGTTGCTGAAACTGTAAGTCATGCCATATCAAAGTGACAGAGGAAATCCATTGATCTAGGACTTTCAGCTGGACACCTCTGAGAATAGCAGCTTGTCAGCAATGACACAGCCATCTTCCTAGCTGTATTCCAGAAAGAGGAAAGGGACACCTTCAATGATTAATATGTTTGGCATGAGAAAAACGCAAGAAATGCACCGGAAATTACTTTAGTCAGATAAAGTGCGTTTCTCTAGTGAGAATTTTGCACTTGCTCTTTCTTGTCTGCGCCTCTACTTTTCACAGAAGACAGGGGAGCATTTCATTATTATTGTTCCTTTGTTTTCTTTCGTTGGCCTCCCTCTTTCCACCTCCAATTAACAAATTTGCCTTTCTTTACTGGCTTCTCTTACTTTACTACGAGAATTTTACATTAGGTCAACTTACATAAAGGTCAAAGTTCTCAGACAGTGGAGAGAAGTAGAAGGTAGAGAAAAAAGAACAAAACAAATCCAGAAAAATAGACAAATTTTAACAGTCTTCTGTGAGAACATTAGGACACAAGGTTTCTTTGAACTGAGCAACGCAGGGGATATTTGACGCAGTCAAATCAGGCCGAAATTGCACTGGAGCCAGAACGGGTCTGGAAACCATCCTGCGTCTCGTGGATTTTCAGGAGCCAGCAGCCCCTACCAGCTACAGTACCCCAAACACAAACGACGGCCCTTTTCCCTGAAAAAAAACTCAGCTGCCCCGCTTCTAGATGGCAGATTGCAGGAGTCACATGGTAATACACGACATGGTATTGGTGCCACCATTCATCTGGAAACCATCCTGCGCGGCGTGGATTTTCAGGAGCCAGCCGGCCATCCCCAGCCTCAGGCCCCCAAACTCAAACTACGGCCCTTTTCCCAGGCAAACAAAACTCACCCACCCCGCTTCTGGCTGGCAGATTGCAGGAGGCACATGGCTCTATCAAACCAGCCCGACTTAACAGTGGTGCCAAATTCGGTCTGGGAACCATCCTGCGTAAAGTGGATTTTCAGGAGCCAGCCGGCCACTCCCAGCCACAGGCCCCCAAATAGAAACTACGGCCCTTTTCCCTGGAAGTAAAACAGACCTGCCCATCTTCTGGCTGTCAGATTGCAGGAGCCACTTGGCTCTATCAAACCAGCCCGATTTGGCACAGGGGCCCCTTGGGTCTGGAAACCATCCTGCGTATCGTGGATTTTCAGGAGCCAGTAGGCCACTCCCAGCCACAGGACCCCAAACAAAAACTACGGCCCTTTTCCGTGGAAGGAAAACTGACCTGCCCATCTTCTGGCTGGCAGATTGCAGGAGCCACTTGGCTCTATCTAACCAGCGCGACTCGGCACTGGTGCCCCTTTGGTCTGGGAATCATCCTGCGTATCGTGGATTTTCAGGAGCCAGCAGGCCACTCCCAGCCACAGGCCCCCAAACACAAACTGTGGGCCTTTTCCCTGCCAAACAAAACTCACCCACCCCGCTTCTGGCTGGCAGATTGCAGGAGCCACATGGCTCTATCAAACCAGCCCGACTCGGCACTGGTGCCACCTTTCATCTGGGAACCATCCTGCGTATCGTGGATTTTCAGGAGCCAGCAGGCCATTCCGAGCCACAGGCTCCCGAAAACAAACCACGGCCCTTTTCCCTGGCAAACAAAACTCACGCACCCCTCTCCTGGCTGGCAGATTGCAGGAGACACTTGGCCCTATCAAACCAGCCGGCTAGGCACTGGTGCCACCATTCATCTGGGAACCATCCTGCGTATTGTGGATTTTCAGGAGCCAGCCGGCCACTCCCAGCCACAGGCCCCCAAACACAAGCTATGGGCCTTTTCCCTGGCAAACAAAACTCACAAACCCCGCTTCTGGCTGGCAGATTGCAGGAGCCACATGGCTCTATCAAACCAGCCCGACTCGGCACTGGTGTCACCTTGGGTCTGGGAACAATCATGCGTGGGGTGGATTTTAAGGAGCCAGACGGCCATTCCCAGCCACAGGCCCCTAAACACAAAGTACGGCCCTTTTCCCTGGAAGTAAAACAGACCTGCCCATCTCCTAGCTGGCAGATTGCAGGAGACACTTGGCTCTATCAAACCAGCCCAACTCGGCAGTGGTGCCACCTTTCATCTGGGAACCATCCTGCGTATCGTGGATTTTCAGGAGCCAGCCGGCCACTCCCAGCCACAGGTCCCCAGACACAAACTACGGCCCTTTTCCCTGGAAGTAAAATAGACCTGCCCATCATCTGGCTGTCAGATTGCAGGAGCCACTTGGCTCTATCAAACCAGCCCGACTCGGCACTGGTGCCCCCTTGGGTCTGGGAACCATCCTGCGTATCGTGGATTTTCAGGAGCCAGTAGGCCACTCCCAGCCACAGGCCCCCAAACACAAACTATGGCCCTTTTCCCTGAAAGTAAAACTGACCTGCCCATCTTCTGGCTGGCAGATTGCAGTAGCCACGTGCCTCTATCAAACCAGCCCGACTTGGCACTGGTACCCCTTTGGGTCTAGGAACCATCCTACGTATCGTGGATTTTCAGGAGCCAGCCGGCCACTCCCAGCCACAGGCCCCCAACAGAAACAACATCCCTTTTCCCTGGCAAACAAAACTGACCCGCCCCGCTCCTGGCTGGCAGATTGCAGGAGCCACGCGGTACTATCAAACCAGCCCGACTGGGCACTGGTGCCATTTTTTTCATTTGGGAATCATCCAGCGCGGCATGGATTTTCAAGACAGCCGGCCATTCCCAGCCACAGGCCCCCGAAAACAAATCACGGCCCTTTTCCCTGGCAAACAAAACTCACTCACCCCGCTTATGGATGGCAGATTGCAGGAGACACTTGGCTCTATCAAACCAACCCGACTCAGCACTGGTGCCATTTTTCATTTGGGAACCATCCTGCGTATCGTGGATTTTCAGGAGCCAGCCGGCCACTCTCAGCCACAGGCCCCCAAACACAAACTACGGCCCTTTTCCCTGGAAGTAAAACTGACCTGTCCATCTTCTGGCTGGCAGATTGCAGGAGCCTCTTAGCTCTATCAAACCACCCCGACTCGGCACTGGTGCCACCTTTCATCTGCGAACCATCCTGCGTGTCGTGGATTTTCAGGAGCCAGCCAGCCACTCTCAGCCACAGGGCCCCAAACACATACCACGGCCATTTTCCCTGGAAGAAAATCTTAGCGGCCCAACTTCTGGCTGGCAGATTGCAGGAGCCACGCGGTACTATCAAACCAGCCCGAATTGGCACTGGTGCCATTTTTCATTTGAGAACCATCCTGCGTATCGTGGATTTTCAGGAGCCAGCCGGCCTCTCCCAGCCACAGGCCCCCAAACACAAACTACGGCCCTTTTCCCTGGAAGTAAAACTGACCTGCCCATCTTCTGGCTGGCAGATTGCAGGAGCCACTTGGCTCTATCAAACCAGCCCAACTCGGCACTGGTGCCACCTTGGGTCTGGGAACAATCCTGCGCGGCGTGGATTTTCAGGAGCCAGTCGGCCACTCCCAGCCACAGGCCCTGAAAACAAACCACGGCCCTTTTCCCTGGCAAACAAAACTCACCCACCCCGCTTCTGGCTGGCAGATTGCAGGAGCCACTTGGTTCTATCAAACCAGCCCGACTCGGACCTGGTGCCACCTTGGGTCTGGGAACCATCATGCGCGGCATGGATTTTAAGGAGCCAGCCGGCCATTCCCAGCCACAGGCCCCCAACACAAACTACGGCCCTTTTCCCTGGAAGTAAAATTGACCTGCCCATCTTCTGGCTAGCAGATTGCAGGAGCTACTTGGCTCTATCAAACCAGCCCAACTCGGCACTGGTGCCACCTTGGGTCTGGGAACCATCATGCGCGGCGTGGATTTTCAGGAGCCAGCCGGCCATTCCCAGCCACAGGCCCCCAAACACAAACTACAGCCCTTTTTCCTGGAAGTAAAACTGACCTGCCCATCTTCTGGCTGTCAGATTGCAGGAGCTACTTGGTACTATCAAACCAGCCCGACTCGGCACTGGTGCCACCTTTCATCTGGGAACTCTCCTGCGTGTCGTGGATTTTCAGGAGCCAGCCGGCCATTCCCATCCACAGGCCCCTGAAAAAAAGCTATGGTCCTTTTCCCTGGAAGTAAAACTGACCTGTCCATTTTCTGGCTGGCAGAATGCAGGAGCCACTTGGCTCTATCAAACCAGCTGTATTTGGCACTGGTACCCCCTTGGGTCTGGGAACCACCCTGCGTATCATGGATTTTCAGGGGCCAGCCGGGCACTCCCAGCCACAGGCCCCCAAACACAAACTACGGCCCTTTTCCCTGGAAGTAAAACTGACCTGCCCATCTTCTGGCTGGCAGATTGCAGGAGCCACTTGGCTCTATCAAACCAGCCCGACTCGGCACTGGTGCCACCTTGGGTCTGGGAACCATCCTGCGCGGCGTGGATTTCCAGGAGCCAGTCGGCCATTCCCAGCCACAGGCCCCTGAAAACAAATCACGGCCCTTTTCCCTGCCAAACAAAACTCACCCACCCCGCTTATTGATGGCAGATTGCAGGAGCCACTTGACTCTATCAAACCAGCCCGACTCAGCACTGGTGCCACCTTTCATCTGGGAACCATCCTGTGTATTGGGGATTTTCAGGAGCCAGCCGGCCATTCCCAGCCACAGGCCCCCAAACACAAACTACGGCCCTTTTCCCTGGAAGTAAAACTGACCAGCCCATCTTCTGGCTGGCAGATTGCAGGAGCCACATGGCTCTATCAAACCAGCCCAACTCGGACCTGGTGCCACCTTGGGTCTGGGAACCATCATGCGCGGCGTGGATTTTCAGGAGCCAGCCGGCCATTCCAAGCCACAGGCCCCCAACACAAACTACGGCCCTTTTCCCTGGAAGTAAAACAGACCCGCCCATCTTCTGGCTGTCAGATTGCAGGAGCCACATGGCTCGATCAAACCAGCCCGACTTGGCAGTGGTGCCAACTTGGGTCTGGCAATCATCCTGAGTATCGTGCATTTTCAGGAGCCAGCCGGCCACTCCCAGCCTCAGGCCCCCAAACACAAACTACCGGCCCTCTTCCCCGGAAGTAAAACTGACCTGTCCATCTTCTGGCTGGCAGATTGCAGGAGCCACTTAGCTCTATCAAACCAGCCCGACTCGGCACTGGTGCCACCTTTCATCTGCGAAACATCCTGCGTGTCGTGGATTTTCAGGAGCCAGCCAGGCACTCTCAGCCACAGGGCCCCAAACACATACCACGGCCATTTTCCCTGGAAGAAAATCTTAGCGGCCCATCTTCTGGCTGGCAGATTGCAGGAGCCACGCGGTACTATCAAACCAGCCCGAATTGGCACTGGTGCCATTTTTTTCATTTGGGAACCATCCAGTGCGGCATGGATTTTCAGGAGCCAGTAGGCCACTCGCAGCCACAGGGCCCCAAACACAAACTACGGCACTTTTCCCTGGAAGTAAAACTGACCTGCCCATCTTCTGGCTGACAGATTGCAGGAGCCACATGGCTCTATCAAACCAGCCCAACTCGGCACTGGTGCCACCTTGGGTCTGGGAACCATCATGCGCGGCGTGGATTTTAAGGAGCCAGCCGGCCATTCCCAGCCACAGGCCCCCAACACAAACTACGGCCCTTTTCCATAGAAGTAAAATTGACCTGCCCATCTTCTGGCTAGCAGATTGCTGGAGCAACTTGGCTCTATCAAATCAGCCCAACTCGGCACTGGTGCCACCTTTCATCTGGGAACCATCATGCGCGGCGTGGATTTTCAGGAGCCAGCCGGCCATTCCCAGCCACAGGCCCCCAAACACAAACTACGGCCCTTTTCCCTGGAAGTAAAACTGACCTGCCCATCTTCTGGCTGTCAGATTGCAGGAGCTACTTGGTACTATCAAACCAGCCCGACCTGGCACTGGTGCCATTTTTCATTTGGGAACCATCCTGCGTATCGTGGATTTTCTGGAGCCAGCCGGCCACTCCCAGCCACAGGCCCCCAAACACAAACTACGGCCCTTTTCCCTGGAAGTAAAACTGACCTGCCCATCTTCTGGCTGGCAGATTGCAGGAGCCACTTGGCTCTATCAAACCAGCCCGACTCTGCACTGGTGCCCCCTTGGGTCTGGGAACCATCCTGCGCGGCGTGGATTTTCAGGAGCCAGCCGGCCACTCCAAGCCACAGGCCCTGAAAACAAACCACGGCCCTTTTCCCTGGCAAACAAAACTCACCCACCCCGCTTCTGGCTGGCAGATTGCAGGAGCCACTTGGCTCTATCAAACCAGCCCGACTCGGCACCGGTGCCACCTTGGGTCTGGGAACCATCATGCGCGGCGTGGATTTTCAGGAGCCAGCCGGCTATTCCTCGACACAGGCCCCCAAACACAAACTACGGCCCTTTTCCCTGGAAGTAAAACAGACCTGCCCATCTTCTGGCTGGCAGATTGCAGGAGCCACTTGGCTCTATCAAACCAGCCCGATTTGGCACTGGGGCCCCTTGGGTCTGGATACCATCCTGCGTCTCGTGGATTTTCAGGAGCCAGTAGGCCACTGCCAGCCGCAGGACCCCAAACAAAAAACTACGGCCCTTTTCCCTGGAAGGAAAACTGACCTGCCCATCTTCTGGCTGGCAGATTGCAGGAGCCACTTGGCTCTATCAAACCAGCCCGACTCGGCACTGGTGCACCTTTGGTCTGGGAATCATCTTGCGTATCGTGGATTTTCAGGAGCCAGCAGGCCACTCCCAGCCAGAGGCCCCCAAACACAAACTGTGGGCCTTTTCCCTGCCAAACAAAACTCACCCACCCCGCTTCTGGCTGGCAGATTGCAGGAGCCCCGTGGCTCTATCAAACCAGCCCGACTCGGCACGGGTGCCACCTTTCATCTGGGAACCATCCTGCGTATCGTGGATTTTCAGGAGCCAGCCGGCCATTCCCAGCCACAGGCCCCCAAAAAAAATCTATGGTCCTTTTCCCTGGAAGTAAAACTGACCTGTCCATCTTCTGGCTGGCAGAATGCAGGAGCCACTTGGCTCTATCAAACCAGCCCGATTTGGCACTGGTGCCCCCTTGGGTCTGGGAACCACCCTGCGTATCGTGGATTTTCAGGAGCCAGCCGGCCACTCCCAGTCACAGGCCCCCAAACACAAACTACGGCCCTTTTCCCTGGAAGTAAAACTTACCTGCCCATCTTCTGGCTGGCAGATAGCAGGAGCCACATGGCTCTATCAAACCAGCCCGACTTGGCAGTGTTGCCAACTTGGGTCTGGCAATCATCCTGAGTATCGTGCATTTTCAGGAGCCAGCCGGCCACTCCCAGCCTCAGGCCCCCAAACACAAACTACCGGCCTTCTTCCCCGGAAGTAAAACTGACCTGTCCATCTTCTGGCTGGCAGATTGCGGGAGCCACTTAACTCTATCAGACCAGCCCGACTCGGCACTGGTGCCACCTTTCATCTGCGAACCATCCTGCGTGTCGTGGATTTCCAGGAGCCAGCCAGCCACTCTCAGCCACAGGGCCCCAAACACATACCACGGCCATTTTCCCTGGAAGAAAATCTTAGCGGCCCGCCTTCTGGCTGGCAGATTGCAGGATCCACTCGGTACTATCAAACCAGCCCGACTTGGCACTGGTGCCACCTTTCATCTGGGAACCATCCTGCGTATCGTGGATTTTCAGGAGCCAGCCGGCCACTCCCAGCCACAGGTCCCCAAAAACAAACTACGGCCCTTTTCCCTGGAAGTAAAATAGACCTGCCCATCATCTGGCTGGCAGATTGCAGGAGCCACTTGGCTCTATCAAAACAGCCCGACTCGGCACTGGTGCCACCTTTCATCTGGGAACCATCCTGCGCGGCGTGGATTTTAAGGAACCAGCCGGCCATTCAAGGCCACAGGCCCCGGAAAAAAATCCACGGCCTTTTTCCCTGGCAAACAAAACTCAGCGACCCCGCTTCTGGCTGACAGATTGCAGGAGTCACATGGCTCTATCACACCAGCCCAACTCGGCACTGGTGCCACCTTGGGTCTGGGAACCATCATGCGCGGCGTGGATTTTAAGGAGCCAGCCGGCCATTCCAAGCCACAGGGCCCCAAACACAATCTGCGGCCCTTTTCCCTGGAAGTAAAACAGACATGCCCATCTTCTGGCTGGCAGATTGCAGGAGCCACTTGGCTCTATCAAACCAGCCCGACTCGGCACTGGTGCCACCTTGGGTCTGGGAACCATCTTGCGCGGCGTGGATTTTCAGGAGCCAGCCAGCCATTCCCAGCCACAGGCCCCCAAACACAAACTACGGCCCTTTTCCCTGGAAGTAAAACTGACCTGCCCATCTTCTGGCTGGCAGATTGCAGTAGCCACTTGCCTCTATCAAACCAGCCCGACTCGGCACTGGTGCCACCTTGGGTCTGGGAACAATCCTGCGCGGCGTGGATTTTCAGGAGCCAGCCGGCAACTCCCTGCGACAGGCCCTGAAAACAAACCACGGCCCTTTTCCCGGGCAAACAAAACTCACCCACCCCGCTTCTGGCTGGCAGATTGCAGGAGCCACATGGCTCTATCAAACCAGCCCGATTTGACACTGGTGCCCCCTTGGGTCTGGGAACCACCCTGCGTATCGTGGATTTTCAGGAGCCAGCCGGCCACTCCCAGCCACAGGCCCCCAAACACAAACTACGTCCCTTTTCCCTGGAAGTAAAACTGACCTGCCCATCTTCTGGCTGGCAGATAGCAGGAGCCACATGGCTCTATCAAACCAGCCCGACTTGGCAGTGGTGCCTACTTGGGTCTGGCAATCATCCTGAGTATCGTGCATTTGCAGAGTCCAGACGGCCACTCCCAGCCACAGGCCCCCAAACACAAACTACCGGCCCTCTTCCCCGGAAGTAAAACTGGCCTGTCCATCTTCTGGCTGGCAGATTGCAGGAGCCACTTAGCTCTATCAAACCAGCCCGACGCGGCAGTGGTGCCACCTTTCATCTGGGAACCATCCTGCGTATCGTGGATTTTCAGGATCCAGCCGGCCATTCCCAGCCACAGGTCCCTGAAAAAACATCACGGCCCTTTTCCCTGGCAAACAATACTCACCCACCCGCTTATGGATGGCAGATTGCAGGAGTCACATGGCTCTATCACACCAGCCCAACTCGGCACTGGTGCCACCTTGGGTCTGGGAACCATCATGCGCGGCGTGGATTTTAAGGAGCCAGCCGGCCATTCCAAGCCACAGGGCCCCAAACACAAACTGCGGCCCTTTTCCCTGGAAGTTAAACAGACATGCCCATCTTCTGGCTGGCAGATTGCAGGAGCCACTTGGCTCTATCAAACCAGCCCGACTCGGCACTGGTGCCATTTTTTTCATTTGGGAACCATCCAGCGCGGCATGGATTTTCAGGAGCCAGCCGGCCATTCCCAGCCACAGGCCTCCGAAAACAAATCACGGCCATTTTCCCTGGCAAACAAAACTCACCCACCCCGCTTCTGGCTGGCAGATTGCAGGAGCCACTTGGCTCTATCAAACCAGCCCGACTCAGCACTGGTGCCACCTTTCATCTGGGAACCATCCTGTGTATTGGGGATTTTCAGGAGCCAGCCGGCCATTCCCAGCCTTAGGCCCCCAACACAAACTACGGCCCTTTTCCCTGGAAGTAAAATTGACCTGCCCATCTTCTGGCTAGCAGATTGCAGGAGCAACTTGGCTCTATCAAACCAGCCCGATTTGGCACTGGTGCCCCCTTGGGTCTGGGAACCACCCTGCGTATCGTGGATTTTCAGGAGCCAGCCGGCCACTCCCAGCCACAGGCCCCCAAACACAAACTACGGCTCTTTTCCCTGGAAGTAAAACTTACCTGCCCATCTTCTGGCTGGCAGATAGCAGGAGCCACATGGCTCTATCAAATCAGCCCGACTTGGCAGTGGTGCCAACTTGGGTCTGGCAATCATCCTGAGTATCGTGCATTTTCAGGAGCCAGCCGGCCACTCCCAGCCTCAGGCCCCCAAACACAAACTACCGCCCTCTTCCCCGGAAGTAAAACTGACCTGTCCATCTTCTGGCTGGCAGATTGCGGGAGCCACTTAACTCTATCAAACCAGCCCGACTCGGCACTGGTGCCACCTTTCATCTGCGAACCATCCTGCGTGTCGTGGATTTCCAGGAGCCAGCCAGCCACTCTCAGCCACAGGGCCCCAAACACATACCACGGCCATTTTCCCTGGAAGAAAATCTTAGCGGCCCGCCTTCTGGCTGGCAGATTGCAGGATCCACTCGGTACTATCAAACCAGCCCGACTTGGCACTGGTGCCACCTTTCATCTGGGAACCATCCTGCGTATCGTGGATTTTCAGGAGCCAGCCGGCCACTCCCAGCCACAGGTCCCCAAAAACAAACTACGGCCCTTTTCCCTGGAAGTAAAATAGACCTGCCCATCATCTGGCTGGCAGATTGCAGGAGCCACTTGGCTCTATCAAAACAGCCCGACTCGGCACTGGTGCCACCTTTCATCTGGGAACCATCCTGCGCGGCGTGGATTTTAAGGAACCAGCCGGCCATTCAAGGCCACAGGCCCCGGAAAAAAAACCACGGCCTTTTTCCCTGGAAACAAAACTCAGCGACCCCGCTTCTGGCTGACCGATTGCAGGAGTCACATGGCTCTATCAAACCAACCCGATTTGGCACTGGGGCCCCTTAGGTCTGGAAACCATCCTGCGTATCGTGGATTTTCAGGAGCCAGTAGGCCAATCCCAGCCGCAGGACCCCAAAAAAAAAACTACGGCCCTTTTCCCTGGAAGGAAAACTGACCTGCCCATCTTCTGGCTGGCAGATTGCAGGAGCCACATGGCTCTATCAAACCAGCCCGACTCGGCACTGGTGCCCCTTTGGTCTGGGAATCATCCTGCGTACCGTAGATTTTCAGGAGCCAGCAGGCCACTCCCAGCCACAGGCCCCCAAACACAAACTGTGGTCCTTTTCCCTGCCAAACAAAACTCACCCACCCCGCTTCTGGCTGGCAGATTGCAGGAGCCACATGGCTCTATCAAACCAGCCCGACTCGGCACTGGTGCCACCTTTCATCTGGCAACCATCCTGCGTATCGTGGATTTTCAGGAGCCAGCCGGCCATTCCCAGCCTCAGGCCCCCAAAAAAAAGCTATGGTCCTTTTCCCTGGAAGTAAAACTGACCTGTCCATCTTCTGGCTGGCAGAATGCAGGAGCCACTTGGCTCTATCAAACCAGCCCGATTTGGCACTGGTGCCCCCTTGGGTCTGGGAACCACCCTGCGTATCGTGGATTTTCAGGAGCCAGCCGGCCACTCCCAGCCACAGGCCCCCAAACACAAACTACGGCCCTTTTCCCTGGAAGTAAAACTTACCTGCCCATCTTCTGGCTGGCAGATAGCAGGAGCCACATGGCTCTATCAAATCAGCCCGACTTGGCAGTGGTGCCAACTTGGGTCTGGCAATCATCCTGAGTATCGTGCATTTTCAGGAGCCAGCCGGCCACTCCCAGCCTCAGGCCCCCAAACACAAACTACCGCCCTCTTCCCCGGAAGTAAAACTGACCTGTCCATCTTCTGGCTGGCAGATTGCGGGAGCCACTTAACTCTATCAAACCAGCCCGACTCGGCACTGGTGCCACCTTTCATCTGCGAACCATCCTGCGTGTCGTGGATTTCCAGGAGCCAGCCAGCCACTCTCAGCCACAGGGCCCCAAACACATACCACGGCCATTTTCCCTGGAAGAAAATCTTAGCGGCCCGCCTTCTGGCTGGCAGATTGCAGGATCCACTCGGTACTATCAAACCAGCCCAACTCGGCACTGGTGCCACCTTTCATCTGGGAACCATCCTGCGTATCGTGGATTTTCAGGAGCCAGCCGGCCACTCCCAGCCACAGGTCCCCAAAAACAAACTACGGCCCTTTTCCCTGGAAGTAATATAGACCTGCCCATCATCTGGCTGGCAGATTGCAGGAGCCACTTGGCTCTATCAATACAGCCCGACTCGGCACTGGTGCCACCTTTCATCTGGGAACCATCCTGCGCGGCGTGGATTTTAAGGAACCAGCCGGCCATTCAAGGCCACAGGCCCCGGAAAAAAAACCACGGCCTTTTCCCTGGCAAACAAAACTCAGCGACCCCGCTTCTGGCTGACAGATTGCAGGAGTCACATGGCTCTATCACACCAGCCCAACTCGGCACTGGTGCCACCTTGGGTCTGGGAACCATCATTCGCGGCGTGGATTTTAAGGAGCCAGCCGGCCATTCCAAGCCACAGGGCCCCAAACACAAACTGCGGCCGTTTTCCCTGGAAGTAAAACAGACATGCCCATCTTCTGGCTGGCAGATTGCAGGAGCCACTTGGCTCTATCAAACCAGCCCGACTCGGCACTGGTGCCACCTTGGGTCTGGGAACCATCTTGCGCGGCGTGGATTTTCAGGAGCCAGCCAGCCATTCCCAGCCACAGGCCCCCAAACACAAACTACAGCCCTTTTCCCTGGAAGTAAAACTGACCTGCCCATCTTCTGGCTGGCAGATTGCAGTAGCCACTTGGTACTAACAAACCAGCCCGACTTGGCACTGGTGCCATTTTTCATTTGGGAACCATCCTGCGTATCGTGGATTTTCAGGAGCCAGCCGGCCACTCCCAGCCACAGGCCCCAAAACACAAACTACAGCCCTTTTCCCTGGAAGTAAAACTGACCTGCCCATCTTCTGGCTGGCAGATTGCAGTAGCCACTTGCCTCTATCAAACCAGCCCGACTCGGCACTTTTGCCACCTTGGGTCTGGGAACAATCCTGCGCGGCGTGGATTTTCAGGAGCCAGCCGGCAACTCCCTGCGACAGGCCCTGAAAACAAACCACGGCCCTTTTCCCGGGCAAACAAAACTCACCCACCCCGCTTCTGGCTGGCAGATTGCAGGAGCCACATGGCTCTATCAAACCAGCCCGATTTGACACTGGGGCCCCTTGGGTCTGGAAACCATCCTGCGTATTGTGGATTTTCAGGAGCCAGTAGGCCACTCCCAGCCACAGGACCCCAAACAAAATCGACGGCCCTTTTCCCTGGAAGGAAAACTGACCTGCCCATCTTCTGGCTGGCAGATTGCAGGAGCCACATGGCTCTATCAAACCAGCCCGACTCGGCACTGGTGCCCCTTTGGTCTGGGAATCATCCTGCGTATCGTGGATTTTCAGGAGCCAGCAGGCCACTCCCAGCCAGAGGCCCCCAAACACAAACTGTGGGCCTTTCCCCTGCCAAACAAAACTCACACACCCCGCTTCTGGCTGGCAGATTGCAGGAGCCACATGGCTCTGTCAAACCAGCCCGACTTGGCACTGGTGCCACCTTTCATCTGGGAACCATCCTGCGTATCGTGGATTTTCAGGAGCCAGCAGGCCATTCCCAGCCACGGGCCCCCAAAAGAACTATGGTCCTTTTCCCTGGAAGTAAAACTGACCTGTCCATCTTCTGGTTGGCAGAATGCAGGAGACACTTGGCTCTATCAAACCAGCCCGATTTGGCACTGGTGCCCCCTTGGGTCTGGGAACCACCCTGCGTATCGTGGATTTTCAGGAGCCAGCCGGCCACTCCCAGCCACAGGCCCCCAAACACAAACTACCGGCCCTCTTCCCCGGAAGTAAAACTGGCCTGTCCATCTTCTGGCTGGCAGATTGCAGGAGCCACTTAGCTCTATCAAACCAGCCCGACGCGGCAGTGGTGCCACCTTTCATCTGGGAACCATCCTGCGTATCGTGGATTTTCAGGATCCAGCCGGCCATTCCCAGCCACAGGTCCCTGAAAAAAAATCACGGCCCTTTTCCCTGGCAAACAATACTCACCCACCCGCTTATGGATGGCAGATTGCAGGAGCCACTTGGCTCTATCAAACCAGCCCGACTCAGTACTGGTGCCACTTTTCATCTGGGAACCATCCTGTGTATTGGGGATTTTCAGGAGGCAGCCGGCCACAGCCAGCCACAGGTCCCCAAAAACAAACTACGGCCCTTTTCCCTGGAAGTAAAATTGACCTGCCCGTCTTCTGGCTGGCAGATTGCAGGAGCCACATGGCTCTATCAAACCAGCCCAACTCGGACCTGGTGCCACCTTGGGTCTGGGAACCATCATGCGCGGCGTGGATTTTAAGTAGCCAGCCGGCCACTCCCAGCCACAGGCCCTGAAAACAAACCACGGCCCTTTTCCCTGGCAAACAAAACTCACCCACCCCGCTTCTGGCTGGCAGATTGCAGGAGCCACATGGCTCTATCAAACCAGCCCGACTCGGAACCGGTGCCACCTTGGGTCTGGGAACCATCATGCGCGGCGTGGATTTTCAGGAGCCAGTCGGCTATTCCCGACACAGGCACCCAAACACAAACTACGGCCCTTTTCCATGGAAGTAAAACAGACCTGCCCATCTTCTGGCTGGCAGATTGCAGGAGCCACTTGGCTCTATCAAACCAACCCGATTTGGCACTGGGGCCCCTTAGGTCTGGAAACCATCCTGCGTATCGTGGATTTTCAGGAGCCAGTAGGCCAATCCCAGCCGCAGGACCCCAAAAAAAACACTACGGCCCTTTTCCCTGGAAGGAAAACTGACCTGCCCATCTTCTGGCTGGCAGATTGCAGGAGCCACTTGGCTCTATCAAACCAGCCCGACTCGGCACTGGTGCCCCTTTGGTCTGGGAATCATCCAGCGTATCGTGGATTTTCAGGAGCCAGCAGGCCACTCCCAGCCAGAGGCCCCCAAACACAAACTGTGGGCTTTTTACCTGCCAAACAAAACTCACCCACCCCGCTTCTGGCTGGCAGATTGCAGGAGCCACATGGCTCTATCAAACCAGCCAGCTTGGCACTGGTGCCACCATTCATTAGGGAACCATCCTGCGTATCGTGGATTTTCAGGAGCCAGCCGGCCACTCCCAGCCACAGGCCCCCAAACAAAACTACGGCCCTTTTCCCTGGAAGTAAAACTGACCTGCCCATCTTCTGGCTGGCAGATTGCAGGAGCCACTTGCCTTTATCAAACCAGCCTGACTTGGCACTGGTACCCCTTTGGGTCTGGGGACCATCCTATGTATCGTGGATTTTCAGGAGCCAGCCGGCCACTCCCAGCCACAGGACCCCAACAGAAACCACATCCCTTTTCCATGGCAAACAAAACTGACCCGCCCCGCTCCTGGCTGGCAGATAGCATGAGCCACATGGCTCTATCAAACCAGCCCGACTCGGCACTGGTGCCCCTTTGGTCTGGGAATCATCCTGCGTATCGTGGATTTTCAGGAGCCACCCAGCCACTCCAAGCCACAGGCCACCAAACACAAACTAGGGCCCTTTTCCCTGGAAACAAAACTCACACACCCGCTTCTGGCCGGCAGATTGCAGAAGCCACATGGCTCTATCAAACCAGCCCAACTCGGCACTGGTGCCACCTTGGGTCTGGGAATCATCCTGCGTATCGTGGATTTTCAGGTGCCAGCCGGCCACTCCCAGCCACAGGCCCCCAAACACAAACTACGGCAATTTTCCCTGGAAGTAAAACTGACCTGCCCATCTTCTGGCTGGCAGATTGCAGGAGCCACTTGGCTCTATCAAACCAGCCCGACTTGGCACTGGTGCCACCTTTCATCTGGGAACCATCCTGCGTATCGTGGATTTTCAGGAGCCAGCAGGCCATTCCCAGCCACAGGCCCCCAAAAAAAAGCTATGGTCCTTTTCCCTGGAAGTAAAACTGACCTGTCCATCTTCTGGCTGGCAGAATGCAGGACCCACTTGGCTCTATCAAACCAGCCCGATTTGGCACTGGTACCCCCTTGGGTCTGGGAACCACCCTGCGTATCGTGGATTTTCAGGAGCCAGCCGGCCACTCCCAGCCACTGGCCCCCAAACACAAACTACGGCTCTTTTCCCTGGAAGTAAAACTGACCTGTCCATCTTCTGGCTGGCAGATAGCAGGAGCCACATGGCTCTATCACACCAGCCCGACTTGGCAGTGTTGCCAACTTGGGTCTGGCAATCATTTTGAGTATCGTGCATTTTCAGGAGCCAGCCGGCCACTCCCAGCCTCAGGCCCCCAAACACAAACTACCGGCCCTCTTCCCCGGAAGTAAAACTGACCTGTCCATCTTCTGGCTGGCAGATTGCAGGAGCCTCTTAGCTCTATCAAACCAGCCCGACTCGGCAGTGGTGCCCCCTTTCATCTGGGAATCATCCTGCGTATCGTGGATTTTCAGGTGCCAGCCGGCCACTCCCAGCCACAGGCCCCCAAACACAAACTACGGCAATTTTCCCTGGAAGTAAAACTGACCTGCCCATCTTCTGGCTGGCAGATTGCAGGAGCCACTTGGCTCTATCAAACCAGCCCGACTTGGCACTGGTGCCACCTTTCATCTGGGAACCATCCTGCGTATCGTGGATTTTCAGGAGCCAGCAGGCCATTCCCAGCCACAGGCCCCCAAAAAAAAGCTATGGTCCTTTTCCCTGGAAGTAAAACTGACCTGTCCATCTTCTGGCTGGCAGAATGCAGGACCCACTTGGCTCTATCAAACCAGCCCGATTTGGCACTGGTACCCCCTTGGGTCTGGGAACCACCCTGCGTATCGTGGATTTTCAGGAGCCAGCCGGCCACTCCCAGCCACTGGCCCCCAAACACAAACTACGGCTCTTTTCCCTGGAAGTAAAACTGACCTGTCCATCTTCTGGCTGGCAGATAGCAGGAGCCACATGGCTCTATCACACCAGCCCGACTTGGCAGTGTTGCCAACTTGGGTCTGGCAATCATTTTGAGTATCGTGCATTTTCAGGAGCCAGCCGGCCACTCCCAGCCTAAGGCCCCCAAACACAAACTACCGGCCCTCTTCCCCGGAAGTAAAACTGACCTGTCCATCTTCTGGCTGGCAGATTGCAGGAGCCTCTTAGCTCTATCAAACCAGCCCGACTCGGCACTGGTGCCACCTTTCATCTGCGAACCATCCTGCGTGTCGTGGATTTTCAGGAGCCAGCCAGCCACTCTCTGCCACAGGGCCCCAAACACATACCACGGCCATTTTCCCTGGAAGAAAATCTTAGCGGCCCAACTTCTGGCTGGCAGATTGCAGGAGCCACTCGGTACTATCAAACCAGCCCGACTTTGCACTGGTGCCACCTTTCATCTCGGAACCATCCTGCGTATCGTGGATTTTCAGGAGCTAGCCGGCCACTCCCAGCCACAGGTCCCCAAAAACAAACTACGGCCCTTTTCCCTGGAAGTAATATAGACCTGCCCATCATCTGGCTGGCAGATTGCAGGAGCCACTTGGCTCTATCAAAACAGCCCGACTCGGCACTGGTGCCACCTTTCATCTGGGAACCACCCTGCGCGGGGTGGATTTTAAGGAAGGAACCAGCCGGCCATTCAAGGCCACAGGACCCGGAAAAAAATCACGGCCTTTTTCCCTGGCAAACAAAACTCAGCGACCCCGCTTCTGGCTGACAGATTGCAGGAGCCACATGGCTCTATCACACCAGCCCAACTCGGCACTGGTGCTACCTTGGGTCTGGGAACCATCATGCGCGGCGTGGATTTTCAGGAGCCAGCCGGCCATTCCCAGCCACAGGGCCCCAAACACAAACTGCGGCCCTTTTCCCTGGAAGTAAAACAGACATGCCCATCTTCTGGCTGGCAGATTGCAGGAGCCACGCGGTACTATCAAACCAGCCCGACTTGGCACTGGTGCCATTTTTTTCATTTGGGAACCATCCAGCGCGGCATGGATTTTCAGGAGCCAGCCGGCCATTCCCAGCCACAGGCCCCTGAAAACAAATCACGGCCCTTTTCCCTGGAAAACAAAACTCACCCACCCCGCTTATTGACGGCAGATTGCAGGAGCCACTTGACTCTATCAAACCAGCCCGACTCAGCACTGGTGCCACCTTTCATCTGGGAACCATCCTGTGTATTGGGGATTTTCAGGAGCCAGCCGGCCACTCCCAGCCACAGGCCCCCAAACACAAACTACAGCCCTTTTCCCTGGAAGTAAAACTGACCTGCCCATCTTCTGGCTGGCAGATTGCAGGAGCCACATGGCTCTATCAAACCAGCCCAACTCGGACCTGGTGCCACCTTGGGTCTGGGAACCATCATGCGCGGCGTGGCTTTTAAGGAGCCAGCTGGCCATTCCAAGCCACAGGGCCCCAAACAAAAACTGCAGCCCTTTTCCCTGGAAGTAAAACAGACATGCCCATCTTCTGCCTGGCAGATTGCAGGAGCCACGCGGTACTATCAAACCAGCCCGACTTGGCACTGGTACCACCTTTCATCTGCGAACCATCCTGCGTGTCGTGGATTTTCAGGAGCCAGCCAGCCACTCTCAGCCACAGGGCCCCAAACACATACCACGGCCATTTTCCCTGGAAGAAAATCTTAGCGGCCCAACTTCTGGCTGGCAGATTGCAGGAGCCACTCGGTACTATCAAACCAGCCCGACTTTGCACTGGTGCCACCTTTCATCTCGGAACCATCCTGCGTATCGTGGATTTTCAGGAGCTAGCCGGCCACTCCCAGCCACAGGTCCCCAAAAACAAACTACGGCCCTTTTCCCTGGAAGTAATATAGACCTGCCCATCATCTGGCTGGCAGATTGCAGGAGCCACTTGGCTCTATCAAAACAGCCCGACTCGGCACTGGTGCCACCTTTCATCTGGGAACCACCCTGCGCGGGGTGGATTTTAAGGAAGGAACCAGCCGGCCATTCAAGGCCACAGGACCCGGAAAAAAATCACGGCCTTTTTCCCTGGCAAACAAAACTCAGCGACCCCGCTTCTGGCTGACAGATTGCAGGAGCCACATGGCTCTATCACACCAGCCCAACTCGGCACTGGTGCTACCTTGGGTCTGGGAACCATCATGCGCGGCGTGGATTTTCAGGAGCCAGCCGGCCATTCCCAGCCACAGGGCCCCAAACACAAACTGCGGCCCTTTTCCCTGGAAGTAAAACAGACATGCCCATCTTCTGGCTGGCAGATTGCAGGAGCCACGCGGTACTATCAAACCAGCCCGACTTGGCACTGGTGCCATTTTTTTCATTTGGGAACCATCCAGCGCGGCATGGATTTTCAGGAGCCAGCCGGCAACTCCCAGCCACAGGCCCCCAAACACAAACTACGGCCCTTTTCCCTGGAAGTAAAACTGACCTGCCCATCTTCTGGCTGGCAGATTGCAGGAGCCACTTGGCTCTATCAAACCAGCCCGACTTGGCACTGGTGCCACCTTGGGTCTGGGAACCATCCTGCGCGGCGTGGATTTCCAGGAGCCAGCCGGCCATTCCCAGCCACAGGCCCCTGAAAACAAATCACGGCCCTTTTCCCTGGCAAACAAAACTCACCCACCCCGCTTATTGATGGCAGATTGCAGGAGCCACTTGACTCTATCAAACCAGCCCGACTCAGCACTGGTGCCACCTTTCATCTGGGAACCATCCTGTGTATTGGGGATTTTCAGGAGCCAGCCGGCCACTCCCAGCCACAGGCCCCCAAACACAAACTACGGCCCTTTTCCCTGGAAGTAAAACTGACCTGCCCATCTTCTGGCTGGCAGATTGCAGGAGCCACATGGCTCTATCAAACCAGCCCGACTTGGCACTGGTGCCGTTTTTCATTTGGGAACCATCCTCCGTATCGTGGATTTTCAGGAGCCAGCCGGCCACTCCCAGCCACAGGCCCCAAAACACAAACTACGGCCCTTTTCCCTGGAAGTAAAACTTACCTGCCCATCTTCTGGCTGGCAGATTGCAGGAGCCACTTGGCTCTATCAAACCAGCCCGACTCGGCACTGGTGCCCCCTTGGGTCTGGGAACCATCCTGCGCGGCATGGATTTTCAGGAGCCACCCGGCCACTCCCAGCCACAGGCCCTGAAAACAAACCACGGCCCTTTTCCCTGGCAAACAAAACTCACCCACCCCGCTTCTGGCTGGCAGATTGCAGGAGCCACTTGGCTCTATCAAACCAGCCCGACTCGGCACCGGTGCAACCTTGGGTCTGGGAACCATCATGCGTGGCATGGATTTTCAGGAGCCAGCCGGCTATGCCCCGACACTGGCCCCGAAACACAAACTACGGCCCTTTTCCCTGGAAGTAAAACAGACCTGCCCATCTTCTGGCTGTCAGATTGCAGGAGCCACTTGGCTCTATCAAACCAGCCCGATTTGACACTGGGGCCCCTTGGGTCTGGAAACCATCCTGCGTATCCTGGATTTTCAGGAGCCAGTAGGCCACTCCCAGCCACAGGACCCCAAACAAAAACTACGGCCCTTTTCCCTGGAAGGAAAACTGACCTGCCCATCTTCTGGCTGACAGATTGCAGGAGCCACTTGCCTTTATCAAACCAGCCCGACTTGGCACTGGTAACCCTTTGGGTCTGTGAACCATCCTGCGTATCGTGGATTTTCAGGAGCCAGCCGGCCACTCCCAGCCACAGGCCCCCAACAGAAACCACGTCCCTTTTCCCTGGCAAACAAAACTGACCCGCCCCGCTCCTGGCTGGCAGATAGCAGGAGCAACTTGGCTCTATCAAACCAGCCCGACTCGGCAGTGGTGCCCCCTTTCATCTGGGAATCATCCTGCGTATCGTGGATTTTCAGGTGCCAGCCGGCCACTCCCAGCCACAGGCCCCCAAACACACACTACGGCCCTTTTCCCTGGAAGTAAAACTGACCTGCCCATCTTCTGGCTGGCAGATTGCAGGAGCCACTTGGCTCTGTCAATCCAGCCCGACTTGGCACTGGTGCCACCTTTCATCTGGGAACCATCCTGCGTATCGTGGATTTTCAGGAGCCAGCAGGCCATTCCCAGCCACAGGCCCCCAAAAAAAACCTATGGTCCTTTTCCCTGGAAGTAAAACTGACCTGTCCATCTTCTGGCTGGCAGAATGCAGGACCCACTTGGCTCTATCAAACCAGCCCGATTTGGCTCTGGTATCCCCTTGGGTCTGGGAACCACCCTGCGTATCGTGGATTTTCAGGAGCCAGCCGGCCACAGCCAGCCACTGGCCCCCAAACACAAACTACGGCCCTTTTCCCTGGAAGGAAAACTGACCTGCCCATCTTCTGGCTGGCAGATTGCAGGAGCCACATGGCTCTATCACACCAGCCCGACTTGGCAGTGTTGCCAACTTGGGTCTGGCAATCATCCTGAGTATCGTGCATTTTCAGGAGCCAGCCGGCCACTCCCAGCCTCAGGCCCCCAAACACAAACTACCGGCCCTCTTCCCCGGAAGTAAAACTGACCTGTCCATCTTCTGGCTGGCAGATTGCGGGAGCCACTTAACTCTATCAAACCAGCCCGACTCGGCACTGGTGCCACCTTTCATCTGCGAACCATCCTGCGTGTCGTGGATTTTCAGGAGCCAGCCAGCCACTCTCAGCCACAGGGCCCCAAACACATACCACGGCCATTTTCCCTGGAAGAAAATCTTAGCGGCCCAACTTCTGGCTGGCAGATTGCAGGAGCCACTCGGTACTATCAAACCAGCCCGACTTGGCACTGGTGCCACCTTTCATCTGGGAACCATCCTGCGTATCGTGGATTTTCAGGAGCTAGCCGGCCACTCCCAGCCACAGGTCCCCAAAAACAAACTACGGCCCTTTTCCCTGGAAGTAATATAGACCTGCCCATCATCTGGCTGGCAGATTGCAGGAGCCACTTGGATCTATCAAAACAGCCCGACTCGGCACTGGTGCCCCTTTGTTCTGAGAATCATCCTGCGTATCGTGGATTTTCAGGAGCCAGCAGGCCACTCCCAGCCAGAGGCCCCCAAACACAAACTGTGGGCCTTTCCCCTGCCAAACAAAACTCACCCACCCCGCTGCTGGCTGGCAGATTGCAGGAGCCACATGGCTCAGTCAAACAAGCCCCACTCAGCACTGGTGCCACCTTTCATCTGGGAACCATCCTGCGTATCGTAGATTTTCAGGAGCCAGCAGGCCATTCCCAGCCACGGGCCCCCAAAAGAACTATGGTCCTTTTCCCTGGAAGTAAAACTGACCTGTCCATCTTCTGGCTGGCAGAATGCAGGAGACACTTGGCTCTATCAAACCAGCCCGATTTGGCACTGGTGCCCCCTTGGGTCTGGGAACCACCCTGCGTATCGTGGATTTTCAGGAGCCAGCCGGCCACTCCCAGCCACAGGCCCCCAAACCCAAACTACGGCCCTTTTCCCTGGAAGTAAAACTGACCTGTCCATCTTCTGGCTGGCAGATAGCAGGGGCCACATGGCTCTATCAAACCAGCCCGACTTGGCAGTGGTGCCTACTTGGGTCTGGCAATCATCCTGAGTATCGTGCATTTGCAGAGGCCAGCCGGCCACTCCCAGCCACAGGCCCCCAAACACAAACTACCGGCCCTCTTCCCCGGAAGTAAAACTGGCCTGTCCATCTTCTGGCTGGCAGATTGCAGGAGCCACTTAGCTCTATCAAACCAGCCCGACTCGGCAGTGGTGCCACCTTGCATCTGGGAACCATCCTGCGCGGCATGGATTTTCAGGATCCAGCCGGCCATTCCCAGCCACAGGCCCCTGAAAAAAAATCACGGCCCTTTTCCCTGGCAAACAATACTCACCCACCCGCTTATGGATGGCAGATTGCAGGAGCCACTTGGCTCTTTCAAACCAGCCCGACTCAGCACTGGTGCCACCTTTCATCTGGGAACCATCCTGTGTATTGGCGATTTTCAGGAGGCAGCCGGCCACAGCCAGCCACAGGTCCCCAAAAACAAACTACGGCCCTTTTCCCTGGAAGTAAAACTGACCTGCCCATCTTCTGGCTGGCAGATTGCAGGAGCCACATGGCTCTATCAAACCAGCCCAACTCGGACCTGGTGCCACCTTGGGTCTGGGAACCATCATGCGCGGCGTGGATTTTAAGTAGCCAGCCGGCCACTCCCAGCCACAGGCCCTGAAAACAAACCACGGCCCTTTTCCCTGGCAAACAAAACTCACCCACCCCGCTTCTGGCTGGCAGATTGCAGGAGCCACTTGGCTCTATCAAACCAGCCCGACTCGGAACCGGTGCCACCTTGGGTCTGGGAACCATCATGCGCGGCGTGGATTTTCAGGAGCCAGCCGGCTATTCCCGACACAGGCCCCCAAACACAAACTACGGCCCTTTTCCATGGAAGTAAAACAGACCTGCCCATCTTCTGGCTGGCAGATTGCAGGAGCCACTTGGCTCTATCAAACCAACCCGATTTGGCACTGGGGCCCCTTAGGTCTGGAAACCATCCTGCGTATCGTGGATTTTCAGGAGCCAGTAGGCCACTCCCAGCCACAGGACCCCAAACAAAAACTACGGCCCTTTTCCCTGGAAGGAAAACTGACCTGCCCATCTTCTGGCTGGCAGATTGCAGGAGCCACTTGGCTCTATCAAACCAGCCCGACTCGCCACTGGTGCCCCTTTGGTCTGGGAATCATCCTGCGTATCGTGGATTTTCAGGAGCCAGCAGGCCACTCCCAGCCAGAGGCCCCCAAACACAAACTGTGGGCCTTTCCCCTGCCAAACAAAACTCACCCACCCCGCTTCTGGCTGGCAGATTGCAGGAGCCACATGGCTCAGTCAAACAAGCCCGACTCAGCACTGGTTCCACCTTTCATCTGGGAACCATCCTGCGTATCGTAGATTTTCAGGAGCCAGCAGGCCATTCCCAGCCACGGGCCCCCAAAAGAACTATGGTCCTTTTCCCTGGAAGTAAAACTGACCTGTCCATCTTCTGGCTGGCAGAATGCAGGAGACACTTGGCTCTATCAAACCAGCCCGATTTGGCACTGGTGCCCCCTTGGGTCTGGGAACCACCCTGCGTATCGTGGATTTTCAGGAGCCAGCCGGCCACTCCCAGCCACAGGCCCCCAAACACAAACTACGGCCCTTTTCCCTGGAAGTAAAACTGACCTGTCCATCTTCTGGCTGGCAGATAGCAGGGGCCACATGGCTCTATCAAACCAGCCCGACTTGGCAGTGGTGCCTACTTGGGTCTGGCAATCATCCTGAGTATCGTGCATTTGCAGAGGCCAGCCGGCCACTCCCAGCCACAGGCCCCCAAACACAAACTACCGGCCCTCTTCCCCGGAAGTAAAACTGGCCTGTCCATCTTCTGGCTGGCAGATTGCAGGAGCCACTTAGCTCTATCAAACCAGCCCGACTCGGCAGTGGAGCCACCTTTCATCTGGGAACCATCCTGCGCGGCATGGATTTTCAGGATCCAGCCGGCCATTCCCAGCCACAGGCCCCTGAAAAAAAATCACGGCCCTTTTCCCTGGCAAACAATACTCACCCACCCGCTTATGGATGGCAGATTGCAGGAGCCACTTGGCTCTATCAAACCAGCCCGACTCAGTACTGGTGCCACCTTTCATCTGGGAACCATCCTGTGTATTGGCGATTTTCAGGAGGCAGCCGGCCACAGCCAGCCACAGGTCCCCAAAAACAAACTACGGCCCTTTTCCCTGGAAGTAAAACTGACCTGCCCATCATCTGGCTGGCAGATTGCAGGAGCCACATGGCTCTATCAAACCAGCCCAACTCGGACCTGGTGCCACCTTGGGTCTGGGAACCATCATGCGCGGCGTGGATTTTAAGTAGCCAGCCGGCCACTCCCAGCCACAGGCCCTGAAAACAAACCACGGCCCTTTTCCCTGGCAAACAAAACTCACCCACCCCGCTTCTGGCTGGCAGATTGCAGGAGCCACTTGGCTCTATCAAACCAGCCCGACTCGGAACCGGTGCCACCTTGGGTCTGGGAACCATCATGCGCGGCGTGGATTTTCAGGAGCCAGCCGGCTATTCCCGACACAGGCCCCCAAACACAAACTACGGCCCTTTTCCATGGAAGTAAAACAGACCTGCCCATCTTCTGGCTGGCAGATTGCAGGAGCCACTTGGCTCTATCAAACCAACCCGATTTGGCACTGGGGCCCCTTAGGTCTGGAAACCATCCTGCGTATCGTGGATTTTCAGGAGCTAGTAGGCCACTCCCAGCCACAGGACCCCAAACAAAAACTACGGCCCTTTTCCCTGGAAGGAAAACTGACCTGCCCATCTTCTGGCAGGCAGATTGCAGGAGCCACTTGGCTCTATCAAACCAGCCCGACTCGCCACTGGTGCCCCTTTGGTCTGGGAATCATCCTGCGTATCGTGGATTTTCAGGAGCCAGCAGGCCACTCCCAGCCACTGGCCCCCAAACACAAACTGTGGGCCTTTTCCCTGCCAAACAAAACTCACCCACCCCGCTTCTGGCTGGCAGATTGCAGGAGCCACATGGCTCTATCAAACCAGCCCGACTCGGCACTGGTGCCACCTTTCATCTGGGAACCATCCTGCGTATCGTGGATTTTCAGGAGCCAGCCGGCCATTCCCAGCCACAGGCCCCCAAAAAAAAGCTATGGTCCTTTTCCCTGGAAGTAAAACTGACCTGTCCATCTTCTGGCTGGCAGAATGCAGGAGCCACTTGGCTCTATCAAACCAGCCCGATTTGGCACTGGTGCCCGCTTGGGTCCGGGAACCACCCAAAGTATCGTGGATTTTCAGGAGCCAGCCGGCCACTCCCAGCCACAGGCCCCCAAACACAAACTACGGCCCTTTTCCCTGGAAGTAAAACTTACCTGCCCATCTTCTGGCTGGCAGATAGCAGGAGCCACATGGCTCTATCAAACCAGCCCGACTTGGCAGTGGTGCCACCTTTCATCTGCGAACCATCCTGCGTGTCGTGGATTTTCAGGAGCCAGCCAGCCACTCTCAGCCACAGGGCCCCAAACACATACCACGTCCATTTTCCCTGGAAGAAAATCTTAGCGGCCCAACTTCTGGCTGGCAGATTGCAGGAGCCACTCGGTAGTATCAAACCAGCCCGACTTGGCACTGGTGCCACCTTTCATCTGGGAACCATCCTGCATATAGTGGATTTTCAGGAGCCAGCCTGCCACTCCCAGCCACAGGTCCCCAAAAACAAACTACGGCCCTTTTCTCTGGAAGTAAAATAGACCTGCCCATCATCTGGCTGGCAGATTGCAGGAGCCACTTGGCTCTATCAAAACAGCCTGACTCGGCACTGGTGCCACCTTTCATCTGGGATCCATCCCGCGCGGCGTGGATTTTAAGGAACCAGCCGGCCATTCAAGGCCACAGGCCCCTGAAAAAACACCACGGCCTTTTTCCCTGGCAAACAAAACTCAGCGACCCCGCTTCTGGCTGACAGATTGCAGGAGTCACATGGCTCTATCACACCAGCCCAACTCGGCACTGGTGCCACCTTGGGTCTGGGAACCATCATGCGCGGCGTGGCTTTTAAGGAGCCAGCCGGCCATTCCAAGCCACAGGGCCCCAAACACAAACTGCAGCCCTTTTCCCTGGAAGTAAAACAGACATGCCCATCTTCTGGCTGGCAGATTGCAGTAGCCACGCGGTACTATCAAACCAGCCCGACTTGGCACTGGTGCCATTTTTTTCATTTGGGAACCATCCAGCGCGGCATGGATTTTCAGGAGCCAGCCGGCAACTCCCAGCCACAGGCCCCCAAACACAACCTACGGCCCTTTTCCCTGGAAGTAAAACTGACCTGCCCATCTTCTGGCTGGCAGATTGCAGGAGCCACTTCGCTCTATCAAACCAGCCCGACTCGGCACTGGTGCCACCTTGCGTCTGGGAACCATCCCGCGCGGCGTGGATTTCCAGGAGCCAGCCGGCCATTCCCAGCCACAGGCCCCTGAAAACAAATCACGGCCCTTTTCCCTGGCAAACAAAACTCACCCACCCCGCTTATTGATGGCAGATTGCTGGAGCCACTTGACTCTATCAAACCAGCCCGACTCAGCACTGGTGCCACCTTTCATCAGGGAACCATCCTGTGTATTGGGGATTTTCAGGAGCCAGCCGGCCACTCCCAGCCACAGGCCCCCAAACACAAACTACGGCCCTTTTCCCTGGAAGTAAAACTGACCTGCCCATCTTCTGGCTGGCAGATTGCAGGAGCCACATGGCTCTATCAAACCAGCCCGACTTGGCACTGGTGCCGTTTTTCATTTGGGAACCATCCTCCGTATCGTGGATTTTCAGGAGCCAGCCGGCCACTCCCAGCCACAGGCCCCCAAACACAACCTACGGCCCTTTTCCCTGGAAGTAAAACTGACCTGCCCATCTTCTGGCTGGCAGATTGCAGGAGCCACTTGGCTCTATCATACCAGCCCGACTCGGCACTGGTGCCCCCTTGGGTCTGGGAACCATCCTGCGCGGCGTGGATTTTCAGTAGCCAGCCGGCCACTCCCAGCCACAGGCCCTGAAAACAAACCACGGCCCTTTTCCCTGGCAAACAAAACTCACCCACCCCGCTTCTGGCTGGCAGATTGCAGGAGCCACTTGGCTCTATCAAACCAGCCCGACTCGGCACCGGTGCCACCTTGGGTCTCGGAACCATCATGCGCGGCGTGGATTTTCAGGAGCCAGCCGGCTATTCCCCGACACAGGCCCCCAAACAAAAACTACGGCCCTTTTCCCTGGAAGGAAAACTGACCTGCCCATCTTCTGGCTGGCAGATTGCAGGAGCCACTTGGCTCTATCAAACCATCCCGACTCGGCACTGGTGCCACCTTTCATCTGGGAACCATCCTGCGTATCGTGGATTTTCAGGAGCCAGCAGGCCATTCCCAGCCACAGGCCCCCAAAAAAAAGCTATGGTCCTTTTCCCTGGAAGTAAAACTGACCTGTCCATCTTCTGGCTGGCAGATTGCCGGAGCCACATGGCTCTATCACACCAGCCCGACTTGGCAGTGTTGCCAACTTGGGTCTGGCAATCATCCTGAGTATCGTGCATTTTCAGGAGCCAGCCGGCCACTCCCAGCCTCAGGCCCCCAAACACAAACTACCGGCCCTCTTCCCCGGAAGTAAAACTGACCTGTCCATCTTCTGGCTGGCAGATTGCAGGAGCCTCTTAGCTCTATCAAACCAGCCCGACTCGGCACTGGTGCCACCTTTCATCTGCGAACCATCCTGCGTGTCGTGGATTTTCAGGAGCCAGCCAGCCACTCTCTGCCACAGGGCCCCAAACACATACCACGGCCATTTTCCCTGGAAGAAAATCTTAGCGGCCCAACTTCTGGCTGGCAGATTGCAGGAGCCACTCGGTACTATCAAACCAGCCCGACGTGGCACTGGTGCCACCTTTCATCTGGGAACCATCCTGCGTATCGTGGATTTTCAGGAGCTAGCCGGCCACTCCCAGCCACAGGTCCCCAAAAACAAACTACGGCCCTTTTCCCTGGAAGTAATATAGACCTGCCCATCATCTGGCTGGCAGATTGCAGGAGCCACTTGGCTCTATCAAAACAGCCCGACTCGGCACTGGTGCCACCTTTCATCTGAGAACCATCCTGCGCGGCGTGGATTTTAAGGAAGGAACCAGCCGGCCATTCGTGGCCACAGGACCCGGAAAAAAACCACGGCCTTTTTTCCTGGCAAACAAAACTCAGCGACCCCGCTTCTGGCTGACAGATTGCAGGAGCCACATGGCTCTATCACACCAGCCCAACTCAGCACTGGTGCCCCCTTGGGTCTGGGAACCATCCTGTGTATTGGGGATTTTCAGGAGCCAGCCGGCCATTCCCAGCCACAGGCCCCTGAAAACAAATCACGGCCCTTTTCCCTGGCAAACAAAACTCACCCACCCCGCTTATTGACGGCAGATTGCAGGAGCCACATGGCTCTATCAAACCAGCCCGATTTGACACTGGGGCCCCTTGGGTCTGGAAACCATCCTGCGTATCGTGGATTTTCAGGAGCCAGTAGGCCACTCCCAACCACAGGACCCCAAAAAAAAACTACGGCCCTTTTCCCTGGAAGGAAAACTGACCTGCCCATCTTCTGGCTGGCAGATTGCAGGAGCCACTTGGCTCTATCAAACCAGCCCGACTCGGCACTGGTGCCCCTTTGGTCTGGGAATCATCCTGCGTATCGTGGATTTTCAGGAGCCAGCAGGCCACTCCCAGCCAGAGGCCCCCAAACACAAACTGTGGGCCTTTTCCCTTCCAAACAAAACTCACCCACCCCGCTTCTGGCTGGCAGATTGCAGGAGCCACATGGCTCTATCAAACCAGCCCGACTCGGCACTGGTGCCACCTTTCATCTGGGAACCATCCTGCGTATCGTGGATTTTCAGGAGCCAGCCGGCCACTCCCAGCCACTGGCCCCCAAACACAAACTACGGCCCTTTTCCCTGGAAGTAAAACTGACCTGCCCATCTTCTGGCTGGCAGATAGCAGGAGCCACTTGCCTTTATCAAACCAGCCTGACTTGGCACTGGTACCCCTTTGGGTCTGGGGACCATGCTATGTATCGTGGATTTTCAGGAGCCAGCCGGACACTCCCAGCCACAGGACCCCAACAGAAACCACATCCCTTTTCCCTGGCAAACAAAACTGACCCGCCCCGCTTCTGGCTGGCAGATTGCAGGAGACACTTGGCTCTATCAAACCATCCCGACTCGGCACTGGTGCCCCTTTGGTCTGGGAATCATCCTGCGTATCGTGGATTTTCAGGAGCCACCCAGCCACTCCAAGCCACAGGCCCCCAAACAAAAACTGCAGCCCTTTTCCCTGGAAACAAAACTCACACACCCCGCTTCTGGCCGGCAGATTGCAGAAGCCACATGGCTCTATCAAACCAGCCCAACTCGGCACTGGTGCCACCTTGGGTCTGGGAACCATCATGCGCGGCGTGGATTTTAAGGAGCCAGCCGGCCATTCTCAGCCAAAGGCCCCCAAACAAAAACTACGGCCCTTTTCCCAGGAAGTAAAACAGACCTGCCCATCTTCTGGCTGTCAGATTGCAGGAGCCACTTGGCTCAATCAAACCAGCCCGACTCGGCAGTGGTGCCCCCTTTCATCTGGGAATCATCCTGCGTATCGTGGATTTTCAGGTGCCAGCCGGCCACTCCCAGCCACAGGCCCCCAAACACAAACTACGGCCCTTTTCCCTGGAAGTAAAACAGACCTGCCCATCTTCTGGCTGTCAGATTGCAGGAGCCACTTGGCTCTATCAAACCAGCCCGATTTGACACTGGGGCCCCTTGGGTCTGGAAACCATCCTGCGTATCGTGGATTTTCAGGAGCCAGTACGCCACTCCCAGCCACAGGACCCCGAACAAAAACTACGGCCCTTTTCCCTGGAAGGAAAACTGACCTGCCATCTTCTGGCTGGCAGATTGCAGGAGCCACTTGGCTCTATCAAACCAGCCCGACTCGGCACTGGTGCCCCTTTGGTCTGGGAATCATCCTGCGTATCGTGCATTTTCAGGAGCCAGCAGGCCACTCCCAGCCAGAGGCCCCCAAACACAAACTGTGGGCCTTTTCCCTGCCAAACAAAACTCACCCACCCCGCTTCTGGCTGGCAGATTGCAGGAGCCACATGGCTCTATCAAACCAGCCAGCTTGGCACTGGTGCCACCATTCATTAGGGAACCATCCTGCGTATCGTGGATTTTCAGGAGCCAGCCGGCCACTCCCAGCCACAGGCCCCCAAACAAAACTACGGCCCTTTTCCCTGGAAGTAAAACTGACCTGCCCATCTTCTGGCTGGCAGATAGCAGGAGCCACTTGCCTTTATCAAACCAGCCTGACTTGGCACTGGTACCCCTTTGGGTCTGGGGACCATCCTATGTATCGTGGATTTTCAGGAGCCAGCCGGCCACTCCCAGCCACAGGACCCCAACAGAAACCACATCCCTTTTCCCTGGCAAACAAAACTGACCCGCCCCGCTTCTGGCTGGCAGATTGCAGGAGACACTTGGCTCTATCAAACCATCCCGACTCGGCACTGGTGCCCCTTTGGTCTGGGAATCATCCTGCGTATCGTGGATTTTCAGGAGCCACCCAGCCACTCCAAGCCACAGGCCCCCAAACAAAAACTACAGCCCTTTTCCCTGGAAACAAAACTCACACACCCCGCTTCTGGCTGGCAGATTGCAGAAGCCACATGGCTCTATCAAACCAGCCCAACTCGGCACTGGTGCCACCTTGGGTCTGGGAACCATCATGCGCGGCGTGGATTTTAAGGAGCCAGCCGGCCATTCTCAGCCACAGGCCCCCAAACAAAAACTACGGCCCTTTTCCCAGGAAGTAAAACAGACCTGCCCATCTTCTGGCTGTCAGATTGCAGGAGCCACTTGGCTCAATCAAACCAGCCCGACTCGGCAGTGGTGCCCCCTTTCATCTGGGAATCATCCTGCGTATCGTGGATTTTCAGGTGCCAGCCGGCCACTCCCAGCCACAGGCCCCCAAACACAAACTACGGCCCTTTTCCCTGGAAGTAAAACAGACCTGCCCATCTTCTGGCTGTCAGATTGCAGGAGCCACTTGGCTCTATCAAACCAGCCCGATTTGACACTGGGGCCCCTTGGGTCTGGAAACCATCCTGCGTATCGTGGATTTTCAGGAGCCAGTACGCCACTCCCAGCCACAGGACCCCGAACAAAAACTACGGCCCTTTTCCCTGGAAGTAAAACTGACCTGCCATCTTCTGGCTGGCAGATTGCAGGAGCCACTTGGCTCTATCAAACCAGCCCGACTCGGCACTGGTGCCCCTTTGGTCTGGGAATCATCCTGCGTATCGTGCATTTTCAGGAGCCAGCAGGCCACTCCCAGCCAGAAGCCCCCAAACACAAACTGTGGGCCTTTTCCCTGCCAAACAAAACTCACCCACCCCGCTTCTGGCTGGCAGATTGCAGGAGCCACATGGCTCTATCAAACCAGCCAGCTTGGCACTGGTGCCACCATTCATTAGGGAACCATCCTGCGTATCGTGGATTTTCAGGAGCCAGCCGGCCACTCCCAGCCACAGGCCCCCAACAGAAACCACATCCCTTTTCCCTGGCAAACAAAACTGACCCGCCCAGCTCCTGGCTGGCAGATAGCAGGAGACACTTGGCTCTATCAAACCATCCGACTCGGCACTGGTGCCCCTTTGGTCTGGGAATCATCCTGCGTATCGTGGATTTTCAGGAGCCACCCAGCCACTCCAAGCCACAAGCCCCCAAACACAAACTAGGGCCCTTTTCCCTGGAAACAAAACTCACACACCCCGCTTCTGGCCGGCAGATTGCAGAAGCCACATGGCTCTATCAAACCAGCCCAACTCGGCACTGGTGCCACCTTGGGTCTGGGAACCATCATGCGCGGCGTGGATTTTAAGGAGCCAGCCGGCCATTCTCAGCCACAGGCACCCAAACACAAACTACGGCCCTTTTCCCTGGAAGTAAAACAGACATGCCCATCTTCTGGCTGGCAGATTGCAGGAGCCACGCGGTACTATCAAACCAGGCCGACTTGGCACTGGTGCCATTTTTTTCATTTGGGAACCATCCAGCGCAGCATGGATTTTCAGGAGCCAGCCGGCAACTCCCAGCCACAGGCCCCCAAACACAACCTACGGCCCTTTTCCCTGGAAGTAAAACTGACCTGCCCATCTTCTGGCTGGCAGATTGCAGGAGCCACTTGGCTCTATCAAACCAGCCCGACTCGGCACTGGTGCCACCTTGGGTCTGGGAACCATCCTGCGCGGCGTGGATTTCCAGGAGCCAGTCGGCCATTCCCAGCCACAGGCCCCTGAAAACAAATCACGGCCCTTTTCCCTGGCAAACAAAAATCACCCACCCCGCTTATTGATGGCAGATTGCAGGAGCCACTTGACTCTATCAAACCAGCCCGACTCAGCACTGGTGCCACCTTTCATCTGGGAACCATCCTGTGTATTGGGGATTTTCAGGAGCCAGCCGGCCATTCCCAGCCACAGGCCCCCAAACACAAACTACGGCCCTTTTCCCTGGAAGTAAAACTGACCTGCCCATCTTCTGGCTGGCAGATTGCAGGAGCCACATGGCTCTATCAAACCAGCCCAACTCGGACCTGGTGCCACCTTGGGTCTGGGAACCATCATGCCCGGCGTGGATTTTCAGGAGCCAGCCGGCCACTCCCAGCCACTGGCCCCCAACACAAACTACGGCCCTTTTCCCTGGAAGTAAAACAGACCCGCCCATCTTCTGGCTGTCAGATTGCAGGAGCCACTTGGCTCTATCAAACCAGCCCGATTTGACACTGGGGCCCCTTGGGTCTGGAAACCATCCTGCGTATCGTGGATTTTCAGGAGCCAGTAGGCCACTCCCAACCACAGGACCCCAAAAAAAAACTACGGCCCTTTTCCCTGGAAGGAAAACTGACCTGCCCATCTTCTGGCTGGCAGATTGCAGGAGCCACTTGGCTCTATCAAACCAGCCCGACTCGGCACTGGTGCCCCTTTGGTCTGGGAATCATCCTGCGTATCGTGGATTTTCAGGAGCCAGCAGGCCACTCCCAGCCAGAGGCCCCCAAACACAAACTGTGGGCCTTTTCCCTGCCAAACAAAACTCACCCACCCCGCTTCTGGCTGGCAGATTGCAGGAGCCACATGGCTCTATCAAACCAGCCTGACTCGGCACTGGTGCCACCTTTCATCTGGGAACCATCCTGCGTATCGTGGATTTTCAGGAGCCAGCCGGCCACTCCCAGCCACTGGCCCCCAAACACAAACTACGGCCCTTTTCCCTGGAAGTAAAACTGACCTGCCCATCTTCTGGCTGGCAGATAGCAGGAGCCACTTGCCTTTATCAAACCAGCCTGACTTGGCACTGGTACCCCTTTGGGTCTGGGGACCATCCTATGTATCGTGGATTTTCAGGAGCCAGCCGGACACTCCCAGCCACAGGACCCCAACAGAAACCACATCCCTTTTCCCTGGCAAACAAAACTGACCCGCCCCGCTTCTGGCTGGCAGATTGCAGGAGACACTTGGCTCTATCAAACCATCCCGACTCGGCACTGGTGCCCCTTTGGTCTGGGAATCATCCTGCGTATCGTGGATTTTCAGGAGCCACCCAGCCACTCCAAGCCACAGGCCCCCAAACAAAATCTACAGCCCTTTTCCCTGGAAACAAAACTCACACACCCCGCTTCTGGCCGGCAGATTGCAGAAGCCACATGGCTCTATCAAACCAGCCCAACTCGGCACTGGTGCCACCTTGGGTCTGGGAACCATCATGCGCGGCGTGGATTTTAAGGAGCCAGCCGGCCATTCTCAGCCACAGGCCCCCAAACAAAAACTACGGCCCTTTTCCCAGGAAGTAAAACAGACCTGCCCATCTTCTGGCTGTCAGATTGCAGGAGCCACTTGGCTCAATCAAACCAGCCCGACTCGGCAGTGGTGCCCCCTTTCATCTGGGAATCATCCTGCGTATCGTGGATTTTCAGGTGCCAGCCGGCCACTCCCAGCCACAGGCCCCCAAACACAAACTACGGCCCTTTTCCCTGGAAGTAAAACAGACCTGCCCATCTTCTGGCTGTCAGATTGCAGGAGCCACTTGGCTCTATCAAACCAGCCCGATTTGACACTGGGGCCCCAAGGGTCTGGAAACCATCCTGCGTATCGTGGATTTTCAGGAGCCAGTAGGCCACTCCCAGCCACAGGACCCCGAACAAAAACTACGGCCCTTTTCCCTGGAAGGAAAACTGACCTGCCATCTTCTGGCTGGCAGATTGCAGGAGCCACTTGGCTCTATCAAACCAGCCCGACTCGGCACTGGTGCCCCTTTGGTCTGGGAATCATCCTGCGTATCGTGCATTTTCAGGAGCCAGCAGGCCACTCCCAGCCAGAGGCCCCCAAACACAAACTGTGGGCCTTTTCCCTGCCAAACAAAACTCACCCACCCCGCTTCTGGCTGGCAGATTGCAGGAGCCACATGGCTCTATCAAACCAGCCAGCTTGGCACTGGTGCCACCATTCATTAGGGAACCATCCTGCGTATCGTGGATTTTCAGGAGCCAGCCGGCCACTCCCAGCCACAGGCCCCCAAACAAAACTACGGCCCTTTTCCCTGGAAGTAAAACTGACCTGCCCATCTTCTGGCTGGCAGATTACAGGAGTCACTTGCCTTTATCAAACCAGCCCGACTTGGCACTGGTACCCCTTTGGGTCTGGGAACCATCCTATGTATCGTGGATTTTCAGGAGCCAGCCGGCCACTCCCAGCCACAGGCCCCCAACAGAAACCACATCCCTTTTCCCTGGCAAACAAAACTCACCCACCCCGCTTATTGATGGCAGATTGCAGGAGCCACTTGACTCTATCAAACCAGCCCGACTCAGCACTGGTGCCACCTTTCATCTGGGAACCATCCTGTGTATTGGGGATTTTCAGGAGCCAGCCGGCCATTCACAGCCACAGGCCCCCAAACACAAACTACGGCCCTTTTCCCTGGAAGTAAAACTGACCTGCCCATCTTCTGGCTGGCAGATTGCAGGAGCCACATGGCTCTATCAAACCAGCCCAACTCGGACCTGGTGCCACCTTGGGTCTGGGAACCATCATGCGCGGCGTGGATTTTCAGGAGCCAGCCGGCCATTCCAAGCCACAGGCCCCCAACACAAACTACGGCCCTTTTCCCTGGAAGTAAAACAGACCCGCCCATCTTCTGGCTGTCAGATTGCAGGAGCCACTTGGCTCTATCAAACCAGCCCGACCCGACACTGGGGCCCCTTGGGTCTGGAAACCATCCTGCGTATCGTGGATTTTCAGGAGCCAGTAGGCCACTCCCAACCACAGGACCCCAAAAAAAAACTACGGCCCTTTTCCCTGGAAGGAAAACTGACCTGCCCATCTTCTGGCTGGCAGATTGCAGGAGCCACTTGGCTCTATCAAACCAGCCCGACTCGGCACTGGTGCCCCTTTGGTCTGGGAATCATCCTGCGTATCGTGGATTTTCAGGAGCCACCCAGCCACTCCAAGCCACAGGCACCCAAACACAAACTAGGGCCCTTTTCCCTGGAAACAAAACTCACACACCCCGCTTCTGGCCGGCAGATTGCAGAAGCCACATGGCTCTATCAAACCAGCCCAACTCGGCACTGGTGCCACCTTGGGTCTGGGAACCATCATGCGCGGCGTGGATTTTAAGGAGCCAGCCAGCCATTCTCAGCCACAGGCCCCCAAACACAAACTACGGCCCTTTTCCCTGGAAGTAAAACAGACATGCCCATCTTCTGGCTGGCAGATTGCAGGAGCCACGCGGTACTATCAAACCAGCCCGACTTGGCACTGGTGCCATTTTTTTCATTTGGGAACCATCCAGCGCGGCATGGATTTTCAGGAGCCAGCCGGCAACTCCCAGCCACAGGCCCCCAAACACAAAGTACGTCCCTTTTCCCTGGAAGTAAAACTGACCTGCCCATCTTCTGGCTGGCAGATTGCAGGAGCCACTTGGCTCTATCAAACCAGCCCGACTCGGCACTGGTGCCACCTTGGGTCTGGGAACCATCCTGCGCGGCGTGGATTTCCAGGAGCCAGTCGGCCATTCCCAGCCACAGGCCCCTGAAAACAAATCACGGCCCTTTTCCCTGGCAAACAAAAATCACCCACCCCGCTTATTGATGGCAGATTGCAGGAGCCACTTGACTCTATCAAACCAGCCCGACTCAGCACTGGTGCCACCTTTCATCTGGGAACCATCCTGTGTATTGGGGATTTTCAGGAGCCAGCCGGCCATTCCCAGCCACAGGCCCCCAAACACAAACTACGGCCCTTTTCCCTGGAAGTAAAACTGACCTGCCCATCTTCTGGCTGGCAGATTGCAGGAGCCACATGGCTCTATCAAACCAGCCCAACTCGGACCTGGTGCCACCTTGGGTCTGGGAACCATCATGCGCGGCGTGGATTTTCAGGAGCCAGCCGGCCATTCCAAGCCACAGGCCCCCAACACAAACTACGGCCCTTTTCCCTGGAAGTAAAACAGACCCGCCCATCTTCTGGCTGTCAGATTGCAGGAGCCACTTGGCTCTATCAAACCAGCCCGATTTGACACTGGGGCCCCTTGGGTCTGGAAACCATCCTGCGTATCGTGGATTTTCAGGAGCCAGTAGGCCACTCCCAACCACAGGACCCCAAAAAAAAACTACGGCCCTTTTCCCTGGAAGGAAAACTGACCTGCCCATCTTCTGGCTGGCAGATTGCAGGAGCCACTTGGCTCTATCAAACCAGCCCGACTCGGCACTGGTGCCCCTTTGGTCTGGGAATCATCCTGCGTATCGTGGATTTTCAGGAGCCAGCAGGCCACTCCCAGCCAGAGGCCCCCAAACACAAACTGTGGGCCTTTTCCCTGCCAAACAAAACTCACCCACCCCGCTTCTGGCCGGCAGATTGCAGAAGCCACATGGCTCTATCAAACCAGCCCAACTCGGCACTGGTGCCACCTTGGGTCTGGGAACCATCATGCGCGGCGTGGATTTTAAGGAGCCAGCCGGCCATTCTCAGCCACAGGCCCCCAAACAAAAACTACGGCCCTTTTCCCAGGAAGTAAAACAGACCTGCCCATCTTCTGGCTGTCAGATTGCAGGAGCCACTTGGCTCAATCAAACCAGCCCGACTCGGCAGTGGTGCCCCCTTTCATCTGGGAATCATCCTGCGTATCGTGGATTTTCAGGTGCCAGCCGGCCACTCCCAGCCACAGGCCCCCAAACACAAACTACGGCCCTTTTCCCTGGAAGGAAAACTGACCTGCCCATCTTCTGGCTGGCAGATTGCAGGAGCCACTTGGCTCTATCAAACCAGCCCGATTTGACACTGGGGCCCCTTGGGTCTGGAAACCATCCTGCGTATCGTGGATTTTCAGGAGCCAGTAGGCCACTCCCAGCCACAGGACCCCGAACAAAAACTACGGCCCTTTTCCCTGGAAGGAAAACTGACCTGCCATCTTCTGGCTGGCAGATTGCAGGAGCCACTTGGCTCTATCAAACCAGCCCGACTCGGCACTGGTGCCCCTTTGGTCTGGGAATCATCCTGCGTATCGTGGATTTTCAGGAGCCAGCCGGCCACTCCCAGCCACAGGCCCCCAACAGAAACCACATCCCTTTTCCCTGGCAAACAAAACTGACCCGCCCAGCTCCTGGCTGGCAGATAGCAGGAGACACTTGGCTCTATCAAACCATCCGACTCGGCACTGGTGCCCCTTTGGTCTGGGAATCATCCTGCGTATCGTGGATTTTCAGGAGCCACCCAGCCACTTCAAGCCACAGGCCCCCAAACAAAAACTAGGGCCCTTTTCCCTGGAAACAAAACTCACACACCCCGCTTCTGGCCGGCAGATTGCAGAAGCCACATGGCTCTATCAAACCAGCCCAACTCGGCACTGGTGCCACCTTGGGTCTGGGAACCATCATGCGCGGCGTGGATTTTAAGGAGCCAGCCAGCCATTCTCAGCCACAGGCCCCCAAACACAAACTACGGCCCTTTTCCCTGGAAGTAAAACAGACATGCCCATCTTCTGGCTGGCAGATTGCAGGAGCCACGCGGTACTATCAAACCAGCCCGACTTGGCACTGGTGCCACCATTCATTTGGGAACCATCCAGCGCGGCATGGATTTTCAGGAGCCAGCCGGCAACTCCCAGCCACAGGCCCCCAAACAAAACTACGGCCCTTTTCCCTGGAAGTAAAACTGACCTGCCCATCTTCTGGCTGGCAGATTACAGGAGTCACTTGCCTTTATCAAACCAGCCCGACTTGGCACTGGTACCCCTTTGGGTCTGGGAACCATCCTATGTATCGTGGATTTTCAGGAGCCAGCCGGCCACTCCCAGCCACAGGCCCCCAACAGAAACCACATCCCTTTTCCCTGGCAAACAAAACTCACCCACCCCGCTTATTGATGGCAGATTGCAGGAGCCACTTGACTCTATCAAACCAGCCCGACTCAGCACTGGTGCCACCTTTCATCTGGGAACCATCCTGTGTATTGGGGATTTTCAGGAGCCAGCCGGCCATTCCCAGCCACAGGCCCCCAAACACAAACTACGGCCCTTTTCCCTGGAAGTAAAACTGACCTGCCCATCTTCTGGCTGGCAGATTGCAGGAGCCACATGGCTCTATCAAACCAGCCCAACTCGGACCTGGTGCCACCTTGGGTCTGGGAACCATCATGCGCGGCGTGGATTTTCAGGAGCCAGCCGGCCATTCCAAGCCACAGGCCCCCAACACAAACTACGGCCCTTTTCCCTGGAAGTAAAACAGACCCGCCCATCTTCTGGCTGTCAGATTGCAGGAGCCACTTGGCTCTATCAAACCAGCCCGATTTGACACTGGGGCCCCTTGGGTCTGGAAACCATCCTGCGTATCGTGGATTTTCAGGAGCCAGCCGGCCACTCCCAACCACAGGACCCCAAAAAAAAACTACGGCCCTTTTCCCTGGAAGGAAAACTGACCTGCCCATCTTCTGGCTGGCAGATTGCAGGAGCCACTTGGCTCTATCAAACCAGCCTGACTCGGCACTGGTGCCCCTTTGGTCTGGGAATCATCCTGCGTATCGTGGATTTTCAGGAGCCAGCAGGCCACTCCCAGCCAGAGGCCCCCAAACACAAACTGTGGGCCTTTTCCCTTCCAAACAAAACTCACCCACCCCGCTTCTGGCTGGCAGATTGCAGGAGCCACTTGGCTCTATCAAACCAGCCAGCTTGGCACTGGTGCCACCATTCATTAGGGAACCATCCTGCGTATCGTGGATTTTCGGGAGCCAGCCGGCCACTCCCAGCCACTGGCCCCCAAACACAAACTACGGCCCTTTTCCCTGGAAGTAAAACTGACCTGCCCATCTTCTGGCTGGCAGATTGCAGGAGCCACTTGCCTTTATCAAACCAGCCTGACTTGGCACTGGTACCCCTTTGGGTCTGGGGACCATCCTATGTATCGTGGATTTTCAGGAGCCAGCCGGCCACTCCCAGCCACAGGACCCCAACAGAAACCACATCCCTTTTCCCTGGCAAACAAAACTGACCCGCCCCGCTTCTGGCTGGCAGATTGCAGGAGACACTTGGCTCTATCAAACCATCCCGACTCGGCACTGGTGCCCCTTTGGTCTGGGAATCATCCTGCGTATCGTGGATTTTCAGGAGCCACCCAGCCACTCCAAGCCACAGGCCCCCAAACAAAAACTACAGCCCTTTTCCCTGGAAACAAAACTCACACACCCCGCTTCTGGCCGGCAGATTGCAGAAGCCACATGGCTCTATCAAACCAGCCCAACTCGGCACTGGTGCCACCTTGGGTCTGGGAACCATCCTGCGCGGCGTGGTTTTTTAGGAGCCAGCAGGCCATTCTCAGCCACAGGCCCCCAAACAAAAACTACGGCCCTTTTCCCAGGAAGTAAAACAGACCTGCCCATCTTCTGGCTGTCAGATTGCAGGAGCCACTTGGCTCTATCAAACCAGCCCGACTCGGCACTGGTGCCCCCTTTCATCTGGGAATCATCCTGCGTATCGTGGATTTTCAGGTGCCAGCCGGCCACTCCCAGCCACAGGCCCCCAAACACAAACTACGGCCCTTTTCCCTGGAAGTAAAACTGACCTGCCCATCTTCTGGCTGGCAGATTGCAGGAGCCACATGGCTCTGTCAAACCAGCCCGACTTGGCACTGGTGCCACCTTTCATCTGGGAACCATCCTGCGTATCGTGGATTTTCAGGAGCCAGCAGGCCATTCCCAGCCACAGGCCCCCAAAAAAAAGCTATGGTCCTTTTCCCTGGAAGTAAAACTGACCTGTCCATCTTCTGGCTGGCAGAATGCAGGACCCACTTGGCTCTATCAAACCAGCCCGATTTGGCACTGGTACCCCCTTGGGTCTGGGAACCACCCTGCGTATCGTGGATTTTCAGGAGCCAGCCGGCCACTCCCAGCCACAGGCCCCCAAACACAACCTACGGCCCTTTTCCCTGGAAGTAAAACTGACCTGCCCATCTTCTGGCTGGCAGATTACAGGAGCCACATGGCTCTATCACACCAGCCCGACTTGGCAGTGTTGCCAACTTGGGTCTGGCAATCATCCTGAGTATCGTGCATTTTCAGGAGCCAGCCGGCCACTCCCAGACTCAGGCCCCCAAACACAAACTACCGGCCCTCTTCCCCGGAAGTAAAACTGACCTGTCCATCTTCTGGCTGGCAGATTGCAGGAGCCTCTTAGCTCTATCAAACCAGCCCGACTCGGCACTGGTGCCACCTTTCATCTGCGAACCATCCTATGTGTCGTGGATTTTCAGGAGCCAGCCAGCCACTCTCAGCCACAGGGCCCCAAACACATACCACGGCCATTTTCCCTGGAAGAAAATCTTAGCGGCCCAACTTCTGGCTGGCAGATTGCAGGAGCCACTCGGTACTATCAAACCAGCCCGACTTGGCACTGGTGCCACCTTTCATCTGGGAACCATCCTGTGTATCGTGGATTTTCAGGAGCCAGCCGGCCACTCCCAGCCACAGGTCCCCAAAAACAAACTACGGCCCTTTTCCCTGGAAGTAATATAGACCTGCCCATCATCTGGCTGGCAGATTGCAGGAGCCACTTGGCTCTATCAAAACAGCCTGACTCGGCACTGGTGCCACCTTGGGTCTGGGAACCATCCTGCGCGGCGTGGATTTTAAGGAAGGAACCAGCCGGCCATTCAAGGCCACAGGACCCGGAAAAAAAACCACGGCCTTTTTCCCTGGCAAACAAAACTCAGTGACCCCGCTTCTGGCTGACAGATTGCAGGAGCCACATGGCTCTATCACACCAGCCCAACTCGGCACTGGTGCCCCCTAGGGTCTGGGAACCATCATGCGCGGCGTGGATTTTCAGGAGCCAGCCGGCCATTCCCAGCCACAGGGCCCCAAACACAAACTGCGGCCCTTTTCCCTGGAAGTAAAACAGACATGCCCATCTTCTGGCTGGCAGATTGCAGGAGCCACGCGGTACTATCAAACCAGCCCGACTTGGCACTGGTGCCATTTTTTTCATTTGGGAACCATCCAGCGCGGCATGGATTTTCAGGAGCCAGCCGGCCACTCCCAGCCACAGGCCCCCAAACACAAACTACGGCCCTTTTCCCTGGAAGTAAAACTGACCTGCCCATCTTCTGGCTGGCAGATTGCAGGAGCCACTTGGCTCTATCAAACCAGCCCAACTCGGACCTGGTGCCACCTTGGGTCTGGGAACCATTATGCGCGGCGTGGATTTTAAGGAGGCAGCCGGCCATTCCCAACCACAGGCACCCAACACAAACTACGGCACTTTTCCCTGGAAGTAAAACAGACCTGCCCATCTTCTGGCTGTCAGATTGCAGGAGCTACTTGGTACTATCAAACCAGCCCGACTTGGCACTGGTGCCGTTTTTCATTTGGGAACCATCCTCCGTATCGTGGATTTTCAGGAGCCAGCCGGCCACTCCCAGCCACAGGCCCCCAAACATAACCTAAGGCCCTTTTCCCTGGAAGTAAAACTGACCTGCCCATCTTCTGGCTGGCAGATTGCAGGAGCCACTTGGCTCTATCAAACCAGCCCGACTCGGCACTGGTGCCCCCTTGGGTCTGGGAACCATCATGCGCGGCGTGGATTTTCAGGAGCCACCCGGCCACTCCCAGCCACAGGCCCTGAAAACAAACCACGGCCCTTTTCTCTGGTAAACAAAACTCACCCAGCCCGCTTCTGGCTGGCAGATTGCAGGAGCCACTTGGCTCTATCAAACCAGCCCGACTCGGCACCGGTGCCACCTTGGGTCTGGGAACCATCATGCGCGGCGTGGATTTTCAGGAGCCAGCCGGCTATTCCCCGACACAGGCCCCCAAACACAAACTACGGCCCTTTTCCCTGGAAGCAAAACAGACCTGCCCATCTTCTGGCTGGCAGATTGCAGGAGCTACTTCTACTAACAAACCAGCCCGACTTGGCACTGGTGCCATTTTTCATTTGGGAACCATGCTGCGTATCGTGGATTTTCAGGAGCCAGCCGGCCACTCCCAGCCACAGGCCCCAAAACACAAACTACAGCCCTTTTCCCTGGAAGTAAAACTGACCTGCCCATCTTCTGGCTGGCAGATTGCAGGAGCCACTTGCCTCTATCAAACCAGCCCGACACGGCACTGGTGCCACCTTGGGTCTGGGTACAATCCTGCGCGGCGTGGATTTTCAGGAGCCAGCCGGCAACTCCCAGCGACAGGCCCTGAAAACAAACCACGGCCCTTTTCCCGGGCAAACAAAACTCACCCACCCCGCTTCTGGCTGGCAGATTGCAGGAGCCACTTGGCTCTATCAAACCAGCCCGATTTGACACTGGGGCCCCTTTGGTCTGGGAATCATCCTGCGTATCGTGGATTTTCAGGAGCCAGCAGGCCACTCCCAGCCACAGGACCCCAAACAAAATCGACGGCCCTTTTCCCTGGAAGGAAAACTGACCTGCCCATCTTCTGGCTGGCAGATTGCAGGAGCCACTTGGCTCTATCAAACCATCCCGACTCGGCACTGGTGCCCCTTTGGTCTGGGAATCATCCTGCGTATCGTGGATTTTCAGGAGCCAGCAGGCCACTCCCAGCCAGAGGCCCCCAAACACAAACTGTGGGCCTTTTCCCTGCCAAACAAAACTCACCCACCCCGCTTCTGGCTGGCAGATTGCAGGAGCCACATGGCTCTGTCAAACCAGCCCGACTTGGCACTGGTGCCACCTTTCATCTGGGAACCATCCTGCGTATCGTGGATTTTCAGGAGCCAGCAGGCCATTCCCAGCCACGGGCCCCCAAAAGAACTATGGTCCTTTTCCCTGGAAGTAAAACTGACCTGTCCATCTTCTGGCTGGCAGAATGCAGGAGACACTTGGCTCTATCAAACCAGCCCGATTTGGCACTGGTACCCCCTTGGGTCTGGGAACCACCCTGCGTATCGTGGATTTTCAGGAGCCAGCCGGCCACTCCCAGCCACAGGCCCCCAAACACAAACTACGGCCCTTTTCCCTGGAAGTAAAACTGACCTGCCCATCTTCTGGCTGGCAGATTGCAGGAGCCACATGGGTCTAGCAAACCAGCCCGACTTGGCAGTGGTGCCTACTTGGGTCTGGCAATCATCCTGAGCATCGTGCATTTGCAGAGGCCAGCCGGCCACTCCCAGCCACAGGCCCCCAAACACAAACTACCGGCCCTCTCCCCGGAAGTAATACTGGCCTGTCCATCTTCTGGCTGGCAGATTGCAGGAGCCACTTAGCTCTATCAAACCAGCCCGACTCGGCAGTGGTTCCACCTTTCATCTGGGAACCATCCTGCGTATCGTGGATTTTCAGGAGCCAGCCGGCCCTTCCCAGCCACAGGCCCCTGAAAAAAAATCACGGCCCTTTTCCCTGGCAAACAATACTCACTCACCCACTTATGGATGGCAGATTGCAGGAGCCACTTGGCTCTATCAAACCAGCCCGACTCAGCACTGGTGCCACCTTTCATCTGGGAACCATCCTGTGTATTGGGGATTTTCAGGAGGCAGCCGGCCACAGCCAGCCACAGGTCCCCAAAAACAAACTACGGCCCTTTTCCCTGGAAGTAAAACTGACCTGCCCATCTTCTGGCTGGCAGATTGCAGGAGCCACATGGCTCTATCAAACCAGCCCAACTCGGACCTGGTGCCACCTTGGGTCTGGGAACCATCATGCGCGGCGTGGATTTTAAGTAGCCAGCCGGCCACTCCCAGCCACAGGCCCTGAAAACAAACCACGGCCCTTTTCCCTGGCAAACAAAACTCACCCACCCCGCTTCTGGCTGGCAGATTGCAGGAGCCACTTGGCTCTATCAAACCAGCCCGACTCGGAACCGGTGCCACCTTGGGTCTGGGAACCATCATGCGCGGCGTGGATTTTCAGGAGCCAGCCGGCTATTCCCGACACAGGCCCCCAAACACAAACTACGGCCCTTTTCCATGGAAGTAAAACAGACCTGCCCATCTTCTGGCTGGCAGATTGCAGGAGCCACTTGGCTCTATCAAACCAACCCGATTTGGCACTGGGGCCCCTTAGGTCTGGAAACCATCCTGCGTATCGTGGATTTTCAGGAGCCAGCCGGCCACTCCCAGCCACAGGACCCCAAACAAAAACTACGGCCCTTTTCCCTGGAAGGAAAACTGACCTGCCCATCTTCTGGCTGGCAGATTGCAGGAGCCACTTGGCTCTATCAAACCAGCCCACCTCGGCACTGGTGCCCCTTTGTTCTGGCAATCATCCTGCGTATCGTGGATTTTCAGGAGCCAGCAGGCCACTCCCAGCCAGAGGCCCCCAAACACAAACTGTGGGCCTTTTCCCTGCCAAACAAAACTCACCCATCCCGCTTCTGGCTGGCAGATTGCAGGAGCCACATGGCTCTATCAAACCAGCCCGACTTGGCAGTGGTGCCAACTTGCGTCTGGCAATCATCCTGAGTATCGTGGATTTTCAGGAGCCATCCGGCCACTCCCAGCCACAGGACCCCAAACAAAAACTACGGCCCTTTTCCCTGGAAGGAAAACTGACCTGCCCATCTTCTGGCTGGCAGATTGCAGGAGCCACTTGGCTCTATCAAACCAGCCCACCTCGGCACTGGTGCCCCTTTGGTCTGGGAATCATCCTGCGTATCGTGGATTTTCAGGAGCCAGCAGGCCACTCCCAGCCAGAGGCCCCCAAACACAAACTGTGGGCCTTTTCCCTGCCAAACAAAACTCACCCATCCCGCTTCTGGCTGGCAGATTGCAGGAGCCACATGGCTCTATCAAACCAGCCCGACTTGGCAGTGGTGCCAACTTGCGTCTGGCAATCATCCTGAGTATCGTGCATTTTCAGGAGCCAGCCGGCCACTCCCAGACTCAGGCCCCCAAACACAAACTACCGGCCCTCTTCCCCGGAAATAAAACTGACCTGTCCATCTTCTGGCTGGCAGATTGGGGGAGCCACTTAACACTATCAAACCAGCCCGACTCGGCACTGGTGCCACCTTTCATCTGCGAACCATCCTGCGTGTCGTGGATTTTCAGGAGCCAGCCAGCCACTCTCAGCCACAGGGCCCCAAACACATACCACGGCCATTTTCCCTGGAAGAAAATCTTAGCGGCCCGCCTTCTGGCTGGCAGATTGCAGGATCCACTCGGTACTATCAAACCAGCCCGACTTGGCACTGGTGCCACCTTTCATCTGGGAACCATCCTGCGTATAGTGGATTTTCAGGAGCCAGCCGGCCACTCCCAGCCACAGGTCCCCAAAAACAAACTACGGCCCTTTTCCCTGGAAGTAAAATAGACCTGCCCATCATCTGGCTGGCAGATTGCAGGAGCCACTTGGCTCTATCAAAACAGCCTGACTCGGCACTGGTGCCACCTTTCATCTGGGATCCATCCCGCGCAGCGTGGATTTTAAGGAACCAGCCGGCCATTCAAGGCCACAGGCCCCTGAAAAAAAACCACGGCCTTTTTCCCTGGCAAACAAAACTCAGCGACCCCGCTTCTGGCTGACAGATTGCAGGAGTCACATGGCTCTATCACACCAGCCCAACTCGGCACTGGTGCCACCTTGGGTCTGGGAACCATCATGCGCGGCGTGGATTTTCAGGAGCCAGCCGGCCACTCCCAGCCACAGGCCCCCAAACAAAACTACGGCCCTTTTCCCTGGAAGTAAAACTGACCTGCCCATCTTCTGGCTGGCAGATTGCAGGAGCCACTTGCCTTTATCAAACCAGCCCGACTTGGCACTGGTACCCCCTTGGGTCTGGGAACCATCCTATGTATCGTGGATTTTCAGGAGCCAGCCGGCCACTCCCAGCCACAGGCCCCCAACAGAAACCACATCCCTTTTCCCTGGCAAACAAAACTGACCCGCCCAGCTCCTGGCTGGCAGATAGCAGGAGACACTTGGCTCTATCAAACCATCCCGACTCGGCACTGGTGCCCCCTTGGTCTGGGAATCATCCTGCGTATCGTGGATTGTCAGGAGCCACCCAGCCACTCCAAGCCACAGGCCCCCAAACAAAAACTAGGGCCCTTTTCCCTGGAAACAAAACTCACACACCCCGCTTCTGGCCGGCAGATTGCAGAAGCCACATGGCTCTATCAAACCAGCCCAACTCGGCACTGGTGCCACCTTGGGTCTGGGAACCATCATGCGCGGCGTGGATTTTAAGGAGCCAGCAGGCCATTCTCAGCCACAGGCCCCCAAATACAAACTACGGCCCTTTTCCCAGGAAGTAAAACAGACCTGCCCATCTTCTGGCTGGCAGATTGCAGGAGCCACTTGGCTCTATCAAACCAGCCCGACTCGGCAGTGGTGCCACCTTTCATCTGGGAACCATCCTGCGTATCGTGGATTTTCAGGAGCCAGCAGGCCATTCCCAGCCACAGGCCCCCAAAAAAAAGCTATGGTCCTTTTCCCTGGAAGTAAAACTGACCTGTCCATCTTCTGGCTGGCAGAATGCAGGACCCACTTGGCTCTATCAAACCAGCCCGATTTGGCACTGGTACCCCCTTGGGTCTGGGAACCACCCTGCGTATCGTGGATTTTCAGGAGCCAGCCGGCCACTCCCAGCCACTGGCCCCCAAACACAAACTACGGCCCTTTTCCCTGGAAGTAAAACTGACCTGCCCATCTTCTGGCTGGCAGATTGCCGGAGGCACATGGCTCTATCACACCAGCCCGACTTGGCACTGTTGCCAACTTGGGTCTGGCAATCATCCTGAGTATCGTGCATTTTCAGGAGCCAGCCGGCCACTCCCAGCCTCAGGCCCCCAAACACAAACTACCGGCCCTCTTCCCTGGAAGTAAAACTGACCTGTCCATCTTCTGGCTGGCAGATTGCAGGAGCCTCTTAGCTCTATCAAACCAGTCCGACTCGGCACTGGTGCCACCTTTCATCTGCGAACCATCCTGCGTGTCGTGGATTTTAAGGAGCCAGCCAGCCACTCGCAGCCACAGGGCCCCAAACACATACCACGGCCATTTTCCCTGGACGAAAATCTTAGCGGCCCAACTTCTGGCTGGCAGATTGCAGGAGCCACTCGGTACTATCAAACCAGCCCGACTTGGCACTGGTGCCACCTTTCATCTGGGAACCATCCTGCATATCGTGGATTTTCAGGAGCTAGCCGGCCACTCCCAGCCACAGGTCCCCAAAAACAAACTACGGCCCTTTTCCCTGGAAGTAATATAGACCTGCCCATCATCTGGCTGGCAGATTGCAGGAGCCACTTGGCTCTATCAAAACAGCCCGACTCGGCACTGGTGCCACCTTTCATCTGGGAACCATCCTGCGCGGCATGGATTTTAAGGAAGGAACCAGCCGGCCATTCAAGGCCACAGGACCCGGAAAAAAACCACGGCCTTTTTTCCTGGCAAACAAAACTCAGCGACCCCGCTTCTGGCTGACAGATTGCAGGAGCCACATGGCTCTATCACACCAGCCCAACTCGGCACTGGTGCCACCTTGGGTCTTGGAACCATCATGCGCGGCGTGGATTTTCAGGAGCCAGCCGGCCATTCCCAGCCACAGGGCCCCAAACACAAACTGCAGCCCTTTTCCCTGGAAGTAAAACAGCCATGCCCATCTTCTGGCTGGCAGATTGCAGGAGCCACGCGGTACTATCAAACCAGCCCGCCTTGGCACTGGTGCCATTTTTTCCATTTGGGAACCATCCAGCGCAGCATGGATCTTCAGGAGCCAGCCGGCCATTCCAAGCCACAGGCCCCCAAACACAACCTACGGCCCTTTTCCCTGGAAGTAAAACTGACCTGCCCATCTTCTGGCGGGCAGATTGCAGGAGCCACTTGGCTCTATCAAACCAGCCCGACTCGGCACTGGTGCCCCCTTGGGTCTGGGAACCATCCTGCGCGGCGTGGATTTTCAGGAGCCACCCGGCCACTCCCAGCCACAGGCCCTGAAAACAAACCACGGCCCTCTTCTCTGGTAAACAAAACTCACCCAGCCCGCTTCTGGCTGGCAGATTGCAGGAGCCACTTGGCTCTATCAAACCAGCCCGACTCGGCACCGGTGCCTCCTTGGGTCTGGGAACCATCATGCGCGGCGTGGATTTTCAGGAGCCAGCCGGCCATTCCAAGCCACAGGCCGCCAAACACAAACTACGGCCCTTTTCCCTGGAAGTAAAACTGACCTGCCCATCTTCTGGCTGGCAGATTGCAGGAGCCACTTGGCTCTATCAAACCAGCCCGACTCGGCACTGGTGCCACCTTGGGTCTGGGAACCATCCTGCGCGGCGTGGATTTCCAGGAGCCAGCCGGCCATTCCCAGCCACAGGCCCCTGAAAACAAATCACGGCCCTTTTCCCTGGCAAACAAAACTCACCCACCCCGCTTATTGATGGCAGATTGCAGGAGCCACTTGACTCTATCAAACCAGCCCGACTCAGCACTGGTGCCACCTTTCATCTGGGAACCATCCTGTGTATTGGGGATTTTCAGGAGCCAGCCGGCCATTCCCAGCCACAGGCCCCCAAACACAAACTACGGCCCTTTTCCCTGGAAGTAAAACTGACCTTCCCATCTTCTGGCTGGCAGATTGCAGGAGCCACATGGCTCTATCAAACCAGCCCAACTCGGACCTGGTGCCACCTTGGGTCTGGGAACCATCATGCGCGGCGTGGATTTTCAGGAGCCAGCCGGCCATTCCAAGCCACAGGCCCCCAACACAAACTACGGCCCTTTTCCCTGGAAGTAAAACAGACCTGCCCATCTTCTGGCTGTCAGATTGCAGGAGCTACTTGGTACTATCAAACCAGCCCGACTTGGCACTGGTGCCGTTTTTCATTTGGGAACCATCCTGCGTATCGTGGATTTTCAGGAGCCAGCCGGCCACTCCCAGCCACAGGCCCCCAAACACAACCTACGGCCCTTTTCCCTGGAAGTAAAACTGACCTGCCCATCTTCTGGCTGGCAGATTGCAGGAGCCACTTGGCTCTATCAAACCAGCCCGACTCGGCACTGGTGCCCCCTTGAGTCTGGGAACCATCCTGCGCGGCGTGGATTTTCAGGAGCCACCCGGCCACTCCCAGCCACAGGCCCTGAAAACAAACCACGGCCCTTTTCCCTGGCAAACAAAACTCACCCACCCCGCTTCTGGCTGGCAGATTCCAGGAGCCACTTGGCTCTATCAAACCAGCCCGACTCGGCACCGGTGCCACCTTGGGTCTGGGAACCATCATGCGCGGCGTGGATTTTCAGGAGCCAGCCGGCTATTCCCCGACACAGGCCCCCAAACACAAACTACGGCCCTTTTCCCTGGAAGTAAAACAGACCTGCCCATCTTCTGGCTGTCAGATTGCAGGAGCCACTTGGCTCTATCAAACCAGCCCGATTTGACACTGGGGCCCCTTGGGTCTGGAAACCATCCTGCGTATCGTGGATTTTCAGGAGCCAGTAGGCCACTCCCAGCCACAGGATCCCGAACAAAAACTACGGCCCTTTTCCCTGGAAGGAAAACTGACCTGCCCATCTTCTGGCTGGCAGATTGCAGGAGCCACTTGGCTCTATCAAACCAGCCCGACTCGGCACTGGTGCCCCTTTGGTCTGGGAATCATCCTGCGTATCGTGGATTTTCAGGAGCCAGCAGGCCACTCCCAGCCAGAGGCCCCCAAACACAAACTGTGGGCCTTTTCCCTGCCAAACAAAACTCACCCACCCCGCTTCTGGCTGGCAGATTGCAGGAGCCACATGGCTCTAGCAAACCAGCCAGCTTGGCACTGGTGCCACCATTCATTAGGGAACCATCCTGCGTATCGTGGATTTTCAGGAGCCAGCCGGCCACTCCCAGCCACAGGCCCCCAAACAGAACTACGGCCCTTTTCCCTGGAAGTAAAACTGACCTGCCCATCTTCTGGCTGGCAGATTGCAGGAGTCACTTGCCTTTATCAAACCAGCCCGACATGGCACTGGTACCCCTTTGGGTCTGGGAACCATCCTATGTATCGTGGATTTTCAGGAGCCAGCCGGCCACTCCCAGCCACAGGCCCCCAACAGAAACCACATCCCTTTTCCCTGGCAAACAAAACTGACCCGCCCCGCTCCTGGCTGGCAGATAGCAGGAGACACTTGGCTCTATCAAACCATCCCGACTCGGCACTGGTGCCCCTTTGGTCTGGGAATCATCGTGCGTATCGTGGATTTTCAGGAGCCACCCAGCCACTCCAAGCCACAGGCCCCCAAACACAAACTAGGGCCCTTTTCCCTGGAAACAAAACTCACACACCCCGCTTCTGGCCGGCAGATTGCAGAAGCCACATGGCTCTATCAAACCAGCCCAACTCGGCACTGGTGCCACCTTGGGTCTGGGAACCATCATGCGCGGCGTGGATTTTAAGGAGCCAGTCGGCCATTCCCCGACACAGGCCCCCAAACACAAACTACGGCCCTTTTCCCTGGAAGTAAAACAGACATGCCCATCTTCTGGCTGGCAGATTGCAGGAGCCACGCGGTACTATCAAACCAGCCCGACTTGGCACTGGTGCCATTTTTTTCATTTGGGAACCATCCAGCGCGGCATGGATTTTCAGGAGCCAGCCGGCAACTCCCAGCCACAGGCCCCCAAACACAAACTACGGCCCTTTTCCCTGGAAGTAAAACTGACCTGCCCATCTTCTGGCTGGCAGATTGCAGGAGCCACTTGGCTCTATCAAACCAGCCCGACTCGGCACTGGTGCCACCTTGGGTCTGGGAACCATCCTGCGCGGCGTGGATTTCCAGGAGCCAGCCGGCCATTCCCAGCCACAGGCCCCTGAAAACAAATCACGGCCCTTTTCCCTGGCAAACAAAAATTACCCACCCCGCTTATTGATGGCAGATTGCAGGAGCCACTTGACTCTATCAAACCAGCCCGACTCAGCACTGGTGCCACCTTTCATCTGGGAACCATCCTGTGTATTGGGGATTTTCAGGAGCCAGCCGGCCACTCCAAGCCACAGGCCCCCAAACACAAACTACGGCCCTTTTCCCTGGAAGTAAAACTGACCTGCCCATCTTCTGGCTGTCAGATTGCAGGAGCCACTTGGCTCTATCAAACCAGCCCGATTTGACACTGGGGCCCCATGGGCTCGGAAACCATCCTGCGTATCGTGGATTTTCAGGAGCCAGTAGGCCACTCCCAGCCACAGGACCCCAAACAAAAACTACGGCCCTTTTCCCTGGAAGGAAAACTGACCTGCCCATCTTCTGGCTGGCAGATTGCAGGAGCCACTTGGCTCTATCAAACCAGCCCGACTCGGCACTGGTGCCCCTTTGGTCTGGGAATCATCCTGCGTATCGTGGATTTTCAGGAGCCAGCAGGCCACTCCCAGCCAGAGGCCCCCAAACACAAACTGTGGGCCTTTTCCCTTCCAAACAAAACTCACCCACCCCGCTTCTGGCTGGCAGATTGCAGGAGCCACATGGCTCTATCAAACCAGCCCGACTCGGCACTGGTGCCACCTTTCATCTGGGAACCATCCTGCGTATCGTGGATTTTCAGGAGCCAGCCGGCCACTCCCAGCCACTGGCCCCCAAACACAAACTACGGCCCTTTTCCCTGGAAATAAAACTGACCTGCCCATCTTCTGGCTGGCAGATTGCAGGAGCCACTTGCCTTTATCAAACCAGCCTGACTTGGCACTGGTACCCCTTTGGGTCTGGGAACCATCCTATGTATCGTGGATTTTCAGGAGCCAGCCGGCCACTCCCAGCCACAGGCCCCCAACAGAAACCACATCCCTTTTCCCTGGCAAACAAAACTGACCCGCCCCGCTCCTGGCTGGCAGATTGCAGGAGACACTTTGCTCTATCAAACCATCCCGACTCGGCACTGGTGCCCCTTTGGTCTGGGAATCATCGTGCGTATCGTGGATTTTCAGGAGCCACCCAGCCACTCCAAGCCACAGGCCCCCAAACACAAACTAGGGCCCTTTTCCCTGGAAACAAAACTCACACACCCCGCTTCTGGCCGGCAGATTGCAGAAGTCACATGGCTCTATCAAACCAGCCCATCTCGGCACTGGTGCCACCTTGGGTCTGGGAACCATCATGCGCGGCGTGGATTTTAAGGAGCCAGCCGGCCATTCTCAGCCACAGGCCCCCAAAAACAAACTACGGCCCTTTTCCCTGGAAGTAAAACTGACCTGCCCATCTTCTGGCTGGCAGATTGCAGGAGCCACATGGCTCTGTCAAACCAGCCCGACTTGGCACTGGTGCCACCTTTCATCTGGGAACCATCCTGCGTATCGTGGATTTTCAGGAGCCAGCAGGCCATTCCCAGCCACAGGCCCCCCAAAAAAAGCTATGGTCCTTTTCCCTGGAAGTAAAACTGACGTGTCCATCTTCTGGCTGGCAGAATGCAGGACCCACTTGGCTCTATCAAACCAGCCCGATTTGGCACTGGTACCCCCTTGGGTCTGGGAACCACCCTGCGTATCATGGATTTTCAGGAGCCAGCCGGCCACTCCCAGCCACTGGCCCCCAAACACAAACTACGGCCCTTTTCCCTGGAAGTAAAACTTACCTGCCCATCTTCTGGCTGGCAGATTGCAGGAGCCACATGGCTCTATCACACCAGCCCGACTTGGCAGTGTTGCCAACTTGGGTCTGGCAATCATCCTGAGTATCGTGGATTTTCAGGAGCCAGCCGGCCACTCCCAGCCTCAGGCCCCCAAACACAAACTACCGGCCCTCTTCCCCGGAAGTAAAACTGACCTGTCCATCTTCTGGCTGGCAGATTGCAGGAGCCTCTTAGCTCTATCAAACCAGCCCGACTCAGCACTGGTGCCACCTTTCATCTGCGAACCATCCTATGTGTCGTGGATTTTCAGGAGCCAGCCAGCCACTCTCAGCCACAGGGCCCCAAACACATACCACGGCCATATTCCCTGGAAGAAAATCTTAGCGGCCCAACTTCTGGCTGGCAGATTGCAGGAGCCACTCGGTACTATCAAACCAGCCCGACTTGGCACTGGTGCCACCTTTCATCTGGGAACCATACTGCGTATCGTGGATTTTCAGGAGCTAGCCGGCCACTCCCAGCCACAGGTCCCCAAAAGCAAACTACGGCCCTTTTCCCTGGAAGTAATATAGACCTGCCCATCATCAGGCTGGCAGATTGCAGGAGCCACTTGGCTCTATCAAAACAGCCCGACTCGGCACTGGTGCCACCTTTCATCTGGAAACCATCCTGCGCGGCGTGGATTTTAAGGAAGGAACCAGCCGGCCATTCAAGGCCACAGGACCCGGAAAAAAAACCACGGCCTTTTTCCCTGGCAAACAAAACTCAGCGACCCCGCTTCTGGCTGACAGATTGCAGGAGCCACATGGCTCTATCACACCAGCCCAACTCGGCACTGGTGCCACCTTGGGTCTGGGAACCATCATGCGCGGCGTGGATTTTCAGGAGCCAGCCGGCCATTCCCCGACACAGGCCCCCAAACACAAACTGCGGCCCTTTTCCCTGGAAGTAAAACTGACCTGCCCATCTTCTGGCTGGCAGATTGCAGGAGCCACATGGCTCTATCAAACCAGCCCAACTCGGACCTGGTGCCACCTTGGGACTGGGAACCATTATGCGCGGCGTGGATTTTAAGGAGCCAGCCGACCAATCCCAACCACAGGCACCCAAAACAAAGTACGGCACTTTTCCCTGGAAGTAAAACTGACCTGCCCATCTTCTGGCTGGCAGACTGCAGGAGCCACTTGGATCTGTCAAACCAGCCCGACTTGGCACTGGTGCCACCTTTCATCTGCGAACCATCCTGCGTATCGTGGATTTTCAGGAGCCAGCAGGCCATTCCCAGCCACAGGCCCCCAAAAAAAAGCTATGGTCCTTTTCCCTGGAAGTAAAACTGACCTGTCCATCTTCTGGCTGGCAGAATGCAGGAGCCACTTGGCTCTATCAAACCAGCCCGACTTGGCACTGGTGCCCCCTTGGGTCTGGGAACCACCCTGCGTATCGTGGATTTTCAGGAGCCAGCCGGCCACTCCCAGCCACTGGCCCCCAAACACAAACTACGGCCCTTTTCCCTGGAAGTAAAACTGACCTGCCCATCTTCTGGCTGTCAGATTGCAGGAGCCACTTGGCTCTATCAAACCAGCCCGACTCGGCACCGGTGCCACCTTGGATCTGGGAACCATCATGCGCGGCGTGGATTTTCAGGAGCCAGCCGGCTATTCCCCGACACAGGCCCCCAAACACAAACTACGGCCCTTTTCCCTGGAAGTAAAACTGACCTGCCCATCTTCTGGCTGTCAGATTGCAGGAGCCACTTGGCTCTATCAAACCAGCCCGATTTGACACTGGGGCCCCATGGGCTCGGAAACCATCCTGCGTATCGTGGATTTTCAGGAGCCAGTAGGCCACTCCCAGCCACAGGACCCCAAACAAAAACTACGGCCCTTTTCCCTGGAAGGAAAACTGACCTGCCCATCTTCTGGCTGGCAGATTGCAGGAGCCACTTGGCTCTATCAAACCAGCCCGACTCGGCACTGGTGCCCCTTTGGTCTGGGAATCATCCTGCGTATCGTGGATTTTCAGGAGCCAGCAGGCCACTCCCAGCCAGAGGCCCCCAAACACAAACTGTGGGCCTTTTCCCTTCCAAACAAAACTCACCCACCCCGCTTCTGGCTGGCAGATTGCAGGAGCCACATGGCTCTATCAAACCAGCCCGACTCGGCACTGGTGCCACCTTTCATCTGGGAACCATCCTGCGTATCGTGGATTTTCAGGAGCCAGCCGGCCACTCCCAGCCACTGGCCCCCAAACACAAACTACGGCCCTTTTCCCTGGAAATAAAACTGACCTGCCCATCTTCTGGCTGGCAGATTGCAGGAGCCACTTGCCTTTATCAAACCAGCCTGACTTGGCACTGGTACCCCTTTGGGTCTGGGAACCATCCTATGTATCGTGGATTTTCAGGAGCCAGCCGGCCACTCCCAGCCACAGGCCCCCAACAGAAACCACATCCCTTTTCCCTGGCAAACAAAACTGACCCGCCCCGCTCCTGGCTGGCAGATTGCAGGAGACACTTGGCTCTATCAAACCATCCCGACTCGGCACTGGTGCCCCTTTGGTCTGGGAATCATCGTGCGTATCGTGGATTTTCAGGAGCCACCCAGCCACTCCAAGCCACAGGCCCCCAAACACAAACTAGGGCCCTTTTCCCTGGAAACAAAACTCACACACCCCGCTTCTGGCCGGCAGATTGCAGAAGTCACATGGCTCTATCAAACCAGCCCATCTCGGCACTGGTGCCACCTTGGGTCTGGGAACCATCATGCGCGGCGTGGATTTTAAGGAGCCAGCCGGCCATTCTCAGCCACAGGCCCCCAAAAACAAACTACGGCCCTTTTCCCTGGAAGTAAAACTGACCTGCCCATCTTCTGGCTGGCAGATTGCAGGAGCCACATGGCTCTGTCAAACCAGCCCGACTTGGCACTGGTGCCACCTTTCATCTGGGAACCATCCTGCGTATCGTGGATTTTCAGGAGCCAGCAGGCCATTCCCAGCCACAGGCCCCCCAAAAAAAGCTATGGTCCTTTTCCCTGGAAGTAAAACTGACGTGTCCATCTTCTGGCTGGCAGAATGCAGGACCCACTTGGCTCTATCAAACCAGCCCGATTTGGCACTGGTACCCCCTTGGGTCTGGGAACCACCCTGCGTATCATGGATTTTCAGGAGCCAGCCGGCCACTCCCAGCCACTGGCCCCCAAACACAAACTACGGCCCTTTTCCCTGGAAGTAAAACTTACCTGCCCATCTTCTGGCTGGCAGATTGCAGGAGCCACATGGCTCTATCACACCAGCCCGACTTGGCAGTGTTGCCAACTTGGGTCTGGCAATCATCCTGAGTATCGTGGATTTTCAGGAGCCAGCCGGCCACTCCCAGCCTCAGGCCCCCAAACACAAACTACCGGCCCTCTTCCCCGGAAGTAAAACTGACCTGTCCATCTTCTGGCTGGCAGATTGCAGGAGCCTCTTAGCTCTATCAAACCAGCCCGACTCAGCACTGGTGCCACCTTTCATCTGCGAACCATCCTATGTGTCGTGGATTTTCAGGAGCCAGCCAGCCACTCTCAGCCACAGGGCCCCAAACACATACCACGGCCATATTCCCTGGAAGAAAATCTTAGCGGCCCAACTTCTGGCTGGCAGATTGCAGGAGCCACTCGGTACTATCAAACCAGCCCGACTTGGCACTGGTGCCACCTTTCATCTGGGAACCATACTGCGTATCGTGGATTTTCAGGAGCTAGCCGGCCACTCCCAGCCACAGGTCCCCAAAAGCAAACTACGGCCCTTTTCCCTGGAAGTAATATAGACCTGCCCATCATCAGGCTGGCAGATTGCAGGAGCCACTTGGCTCTATCAAAACAGCCCGACTCGGCACTGGTGCCACCTTTCATCTGGAAACCATCCTGCGCGGCGTGGATTTTAAGGAAGGAACCAGCCGGCCATTCAAGGCCACAGGACCCGGAAAAAAAACCACGGCCTTTTTCCCTGGCAAACAAAACTCAGCGACCCCGCTTCTGGCTGACAGATTGCAGGAGCCACATGGCTCTATCACACCAGCCCAACTCGGCACTGGTGCCACCTTGGGTCTGGGAACCATCATGCGCGGCGTGGATTTTCAGGAGCCAGCCGGCCATTCCCCGACACAGGCCCCCAAACACAAACTGCGGCCCTTTTCCCTGGAAGTAAAACTGACCTGCCCATCTTCTGGCTGGCAGATTGCAGGAGCCACATGGCTCTATCAAACCAGCCCAACTCGGACCTGGTGCCACCTTGGGACTGGGAACCATTATGCGCGGCGTGGATTTTAAGGAGCCAGCCGACCAATCCCAACCACAGGCACCCAAAACAAAGTACGGCACTTTTCCCTGGAAGTAAAACTGACCTGCCCATCTTCTGGCTGGCAGACTGCAGGAGCCACTTGGATCTGTCAAACCAGCCCGACTTGGCACTGGTGCCACCTTTCATCTGCGAACCATCCTGCGTATCGTGGATTTTCAGGAGCCAGCAGGCCATTCCCAGCCACAGGCCCCCAAAAAAAAGCTATGGTCCTTTTCCCTGGAAGTAAAACTGACCTGTCCATCTTCTGGCTGGCAGAATGCAGGAGCCACTTGGCTCTATCAAACCAGCCCGACTTGGCACTGGTGCCCCCTTGGGTCTGGGAACCACCCTGCGTATCGTGGATTTTCAGGAGCCAGCCGGCCACTCCCAGCCACTGGCCCCCAAACACAAACTACGGCCCTTTTCCCTGGAAGTAAAACTGACCTGCCCATCTTCTGGCTGTCAGATTGCAGGAGCCACTTGGCTCTATCAAACCAGCCCGACTCGGCACCGGTGCCACCTTGGATCTGGGAACCATCATGCGCGGCGTGGATTTTCAGGAGCCAGCCGGCTATTCCCCGACACAGGCCCCCAAACACAAACTACGGCCCTTTTCCCTGGAAGTAAAACAGACCTGCCCATCTTCTGGCTGTCAGATTGCAGGAGCCACTTGGCTCTATCAAACCAGCCCGATTTGACACTGGGGCCCCTTGGGTCTGGAAACCATCCTGCGTATCGTGGATTTTCAGGAGCCAGTACGCCACTCCCAGCCACAGGACCCCAAACAAAAACTACGGCCCTTTTCCCTGGAAGGAAAACTGACCTGCCCATCTTCTGGCTGGCAGATTGCAGGAGCCACTTGGCTCTATCAAACCAGCCCGACTCGGCACTGGTGCCCCTTTGGTCTGGGAATCATCCTGCGTATCGTGGATTTTCAGGAGCCAGCAGGCCACTCCCAGCCAGAGGCCCCCAAACACAAACTGTGGGCCTTTTCCCTGCCAAACAAAACTCACCCACCCCGCTTCTGGCTGGCAGATTGCAGGAGCCACATGGCTCTAGCAAACCAGCCAGCTTGGCACTGGTGCCACCATTCATTAGGGAACCATCCTGCGTATCGTGGATTTTCAGGAGCCAGCCGGCCATTCCCAGCCACAGGCCCCTGAAAACAAATCACGGCCCTTTTCCCTGGCAAACAAAAATCACCCACCCCGCTTATTGATGGCAGATTGCAGGAGCCACTTGACTCTATCAAACCAGCCCGACTCAGCACTGGTGCCACCTTTCGTCTGGGAACCATCCTGTGTATTGGGGATTTTCAGGAGCCAGCTGGCCACTCCCAGCCACAGGCCCCCAAACACAAACTACGGCCCTTTTCCCTGGAAGTAAAACTGACCTGCCCATCTTCTGGCTGGCAGATTGCAGGAGCCACATGGCTCTATCAAACCAGCCCTACTCGGACCTGGTGCTACCTTGGGTCTGGGAACCATCATGCGCGGCGTAGATTTTCAGGAGCCAGCCGGCCATTCCAAGCCACAGGCCCCCAACACAAACTAGGGCCCTTTTCCCTGGAAGTAAAACAGACCCGCCCATCTTCTGGCTGTCAGATTGCAGGAGCCACTTGGCTCTATCAAACCAGCCCGATTTGACACTGGGGCCCCATGGGTCTGGAAACCATCCTGCGTATCGTGGATTTTCAGGAGCCAGTAGGCCACTCCCAGCCACAGGACCCCAAACAAAAACTACGGCCCTTTTCCCTGGAAGGAAAACTGACCTGCCCATCTTCTGGCTGGCAGATTGCAGTAGCCACTTGGCTCTATCAAACCAGCCCGACTCGGCACTGGTGCCCCTTTGGTCTGGGAATCATCCTGCGTATCGTGGATTTTCAGGAGCCAGCAGGCCACTCCCAGCCAGAGGCCCCCAAACACAAACTGTGGGCCTTTTCCCTTCCAAACAAAACTCACCCACCCCGCTTCTGGCTGGCAGATTGCAGGAGCCACATGGCTCTATCAAACCAGCCCGACTCGGCACTGGTGCCACCTTTCATCTGGGAACCATCCTGCGTATCGTGGATTTTCAGGTTCCAGCCGGCCACTCCCAGCCACTGGCCCCCAAACAAAAACTACGGCCCTTTTCCCTGGAAGTAAAACTGACCTGCCCATCTTCTGGCTGGCAGATTGCAGGAGCCACTTGCCTTTATCAAACCAGCCTGACTTGGCACTGGTACCCCTTTGGGTCTGGGAACCATCCTATGTATCGTGGATTTTCAGGAGCCAGCCGGCCACTCCCAGCCACAGGCCCCCAACAGAAACCACATCCCTTTTCCCTGGCAAACAAAACAGCCCCGCCCCGCTCCTGGCTGGCAGATTGCAGGAGACACTTGGCTCTATCAAACCATCCCGACTCGGCACTGGTGCCCCTTTGGTCTGGGAATCATCCTGCGTATCGTGGATTTTCAGGAGCCACCCAGCCACTCCAAGCCACAGGCCCCCAAACACAAACTAGGGCCCTTTTCCCTGGAAACAAAACTCACACACCCCGCTTTTGGCCGGCAGATTGCTGAAGCCACATGGCTCTATCAAACCAGCCCATCTCGGCACTGGTGCCACCTTGGGTCTGGGAACCATCATGCGCGGCGTGGGTTTTAAGGAGCCAGCCGGCCATTCTAAGCCACAGGCCCCCAAAAACAAACTACGGCCCTTTTCCCTGGAAGTAAAACTGACCTGCCCATCTTCTGGCTGGCAGATTGCAGGAGCCACATGGCTCTGTCAAACCAGCCCGACTTGGCACTGGTGCCACCTATCATCTGGGAACCATCCTGCGTATCGTGGATTTTCAGGAGCCAGCCGGCCATTCCCAGCCACAGGGCCCCAAACACAAACTGCGGCCCTTTTCCCTGGAAGTAAAACAGACATGCCCATCTTCTGGCTGGCAGATTGCAGGAGCCACGCGGTACTATCAAACCAGCCCGACTTGGCAGTGGTGCCATTTTTTTCATTTGGGAACCATCCAGCGCGGCATGGATTTTCAGGAGCCAGCCGGCCACTCCCAGCCACAGGCACCCAACACAAACTACGGCACTTTTCCCTGGAAGTAAAACAGACCTGCCCATCTTCTGGCTGTCAGATTACAGGTGCTACTTGGTACTATCAAACCAGCCCGACTTGGCACTGGTGCCGTTTTTCATTTGGGAACCATCCTCTGTATCGTGGATTTTCAGGAGCCAGCCGGCCACTCCCAGCCACAGGCCCCCAAACACAACCTAAGGCCCCTTTCCCTGGAAGTAAAACTGACCTGCCCATCTTCTGGCTGGCAGATTGCAGGAGCCACTTGGCTCTATCAAACCAGCCCGACTCGGCACTGGTGCCCCCTTGGGTCTGGGAACCATCCTGCGCGGCGTGGATTTTCAGGAGCCACCCGGCCACTCCCAGCCACAGGCCCTGAAAACAAACCACGGCCCTTTTCTCTGGTAAACAAAACTCACTCAGCCTGCTTCTGGCTGGCAGATTGCAGGAGCCACTTGGCTCTATCAAACCAGCCCGACTCGGCACCGGTGCCACCTTGGGTCTGGGAACCATCATGCGCGGCGTGGATTTTCAGGAGCCAGCCGGCTATTCCCCGACACAGGCCCCCAAACACAAACTACGGCCCTTTTCCCTGGAAGTAAAACAGACATGCCCATCTTCTGGCTGGCAGATTGCAGGAGCCACTTGGCTCTATCAAACCAGCCCGACTTGGCACTGGTGCCGTTTTACATTTGGGAACCATCCTCCGTATCGTGGATTTTCAGGAGCCAGTAGGCCACTCCCAGCCACAGACCCCAAACACAAACTACGGCCCATTTCCCTGGAAGTAAAACTGACCTGCCCATCTTCTGGCTGGCAGACTACAGGAGCCACTTGGATCTGTCAAACCAGCCCGACTTGGCACTGGTGCCACCTTTCATCTGGGAACCATCCTGCGTATCGTGGATTTTCAGGAGCCAGCAGGCCATTCCCAGCCACAGGCCCCCAAAAAAAAGCTATGGCCCTTTTCCCTGGAAGTAAAACTGACCTGTCCATCTTCTGGCTGGCAGAATGCAGGAGCCATTTGGCTCTATCAAACCAGCCCGATTTGGCACTGGTGCCCCCTTGGGTCTGGGAACCACCCTGCGTATCGTGGATTTTCAGGAGCCAGCCGGCCACTCCCAGCCACAGGCCCCCAAACACAAACTACGGCCCTTTTCCCTGGAAGTAAAACTGACCTGCCCATCTTCTGGCTGGCAGATTGCAGGAGCCACTTGGCTCTATCAAACCAGCCCGACTCGGCACTGGTGCCCCCTTGGGTCTGGGAACCATCATGCGCGGCGTTGATTTTAAGGAGCCAGCCGGCTATTCCCCGACACAGGCCCCCAAACACAAACTGCGGCCGTTTTCCCTGGAAGTAAAACAGACCTGCCCATCTTCTGGCTGTCAGATTGCAGGAGCCAGTTGGCTCTATCAAACCAGCCCGACTCAGCACTGGTGCCACCTTTCATCTGGGAACCATCCTGTGTATTGGGGATTTTCAGGAGCCAGCCGGCCACTCCCAGCCACAGGCCCCCAAACACAAACTAGGGCCCTTTTCCCTGGAAGTAAAACTGACCTGCCCATCTTCTGGCTGTCAGATTGCAGGAGCTACTTGGTACTATCAAACCAGCCCGACTTGGCACTGGTGCCATTTTTCATTTGGGAACCATCCTGCGTATCGTGGATTTTCAGGAGCCAGCCGGCCACTCCCAGCCACAGGCCCTGAAAACAAACCACGACCCTTTTCTCTGTCAAACAAAACTCACCCACCCCGCTTCTGGCTGGCAGATTGCAGGAGCAACTTGGCTCTATCAAACCTGCCCGACTCGGCACCGGTGCCACCTTGGGTCTGGGAACCATCCTGAGCGGCGTGGATTTTCAGGAGCCAGCCGGCTATTCTCCGACACAGGCCCCCAAACACAAACTGCGGCCGTTTTCCCTGGAAGTAAAACAGACCTGCCCATCTTCTGGCTGTCAGATTGCAGGAGCCACTTCGCTCTATCAAACCAGCCCGATTTGGCACTGGGGCCCCTTGGGTCTGGAAACCATCCTGCGTATCGTGGATTTTCAGGAGCCAGTAGGCCACTCCAAGCCACAGGACCCCAAACAAAATCTACGGCCCTTTTCCCTGGAAGGAAAACTGACCTGCCCATCTTCTGGCTGGCAGATTGCAGGAGCCACTTGGCTCTATCAAACCAGCCCGACTCGGCACTGGTGCCCCTTTGGTCTGGGAATCATCCTGCGTATCGTGCATTTTCAGGAGCCAGCAGGCCACTCCCAGCCAGAGGCCCCCAAACACAAACTGTGGGCCTTTTCCCTGCCAAACAAAACTCACCCACCCCGCTTCTGGCTGGCAGATTGCAGGAGCCACATGGCTCTATCAAACCAGCCCGACTCGGCACTCGTGCCACCTTTCATCTGGGAACCATCCTGCGTATCGTGGATTTTCAGGAGCCAGCAGGCCACTCCGAGCCACAGGCTCCCGAAAACAAACCACGGCCCTTTTCCCAGGCAAACAAAACTCACGCATCCCGCTCCTGGCTGGCAGATTGCAGGAGACACTTGGCCCTATCAAACCAGCCGGCTAGGCACTGGTGCCACCATTCATCTGGGAACCATCCTATGTATCGTGGAGTTTCAGGAGCCAGCCGGCCACTCCCAGCCACAGGCGCCCAAACAAAACTACGGCCCTTTTCCCTGGAAGTAAAACTGACCTGCCCATCTTCTGGCTGGCAGATTGCAGGAGCCACTTGCCTTTATCAAACCAGCCCGACTTGGCACTTGTACCCCTTTGGGTCTGGGAACCATCCTGAGTATCGTGGATTTTCAGGAGCCAGCAGGCCACTCCCAGCCACAGGCCCCCAACAGAAACCATATCACTTTTCCCTGGCAAACAAAACTGACCCGCCCCGCTCCTGGCTGGCAGATTGCAGGAGACACATGGCTCTATTAAACCATCCCGACTCGGCACTGGTGCCCCTTTGGTCTGGGAACCATCCTGCGTATCGTGGATTTTCAGGAGCCAGCCGGCCACTCCCAGCCACAGGCCCCCGAAACAAAAACTACGGCCCATTTCCCTGGAAGTAAAATAGACCAGCCCATCTTCTGGCTGGCAGATTGCAGGAGCCACTTGGCTCTGTCACACCAGCCCGACTTGGCACTGGTGCCACTTTTCATCTGGAAACCATCCTGCGTATCGTGGATTTTCAGGAGCCAGCAGGCCATTCCCAGCCACAGGCACCCAAACACAAACTACGGCCCTTTTCCCTGGAAGTAAAACTGACCTGCCCATCTTCTGGCTGTCAGATTGCAGGTGCTACTTGGTACTATCAAACCAGCCCGACTTGGCACTGGTGCCGTTTTTCATTTGGGAACCATCCTCCGTAACGTGGATTTTCAGGAGCCAGCCGGCCACTCCCAGCCTCAGGCCCCCAAACACAAACTACCGGCCCTCTTCCCCGGAAGTAAAACTGACCTGTCCATCTTCTGGCTGGCAGATTGCAGGAGCCATCTAGCTCTATCAAACCAGCCCGACTCGGCACTGGTGCCACCTTTCATCTGCGAACCATCCTGCGTGTCGTGGATTTTCAGGAGCCAGCCAGCCACTCTCAGCCACAGGGCCCCAAACACATACCACGGCCATTTTCCCTGGAAGAAAATCTTAGCGGTCCACCTTCTGGCTGGCAGATTGCAGGAGCCACTCGGTACTATCAAACCAGCCCGACTTGGCACTGGTGCCACCTTTCATCTGGGAACCATCCTGCGTATCGTGGATTTTCAGGAGCCAGCCGGCCACAGCCAGCCACAGGCCCCCAAACACATACCATGGCCCTTTTCCCTGGAAGTAATATAGACCTGCCCATCATCAGGCTGGCAGTATGCAGGAGCCACTTGGCTCTATCAAAACAGCCCCACTCGGCACTGGTGCCACCTTGGGTCTGGGAACCATCCTGCGCGGCGTGGATTTTCAGGAACCAGCCGGCCATTCAAGGCCACAGGCCCCGGAAAAAAAACCACGGCCTTTTTCCCTGGCAAACAAAACTCAGCGACCCCGCTTCTGGCTGACAGATTGCAGGAGCCACATGGCTCTATCACACCAGCCCAACTCGGCACTGATGCCACCTTGGGTCTGGGAACCATCATGTGCGGCGTGGATTTTCAGGAGCCAGCCGGCAATTCCCAGCCACAGGGCCCTAAACACAAACTGCGGCCCTTTGCCCTGGAAGTAAAACAGACATGCCATCTTCTGGCTGTCAGATTGCAGGAGCCACGCGGTACTATCAAACCAGCCCTACTTGGCACTGGTGCCATTTTTTTCATTTGCGAACCATCCAGCGCGGCGTGGGTTTTCAGGAGCCAGCCGGCCACTCCCAGCCACAGGTCCCCAAACACAAACTACGGCCCTTTTCCCTGGAAGTAAAACTGACCTGCCCATCTTCTGGCTGGCAGATTGCAGGAGCCACATGGCTCTATCAAACCAGCCCAACTCGGCACTCGTGCCACCTTGGGTCTGGGAACCATCATGCGCGGCGTGGATTTTCAGGAGCCAGCCGGCTATTCCCCGACACAGGCCCCCAAACACAAACTGCGGCCGTTTTCCCTGGAAGTAAAACAGACCTGCCCATCTTCTGGCTGTCAGATTGCAGGAGCCAGTTGGCTCTATCAAACCAGCCCGACTCAGCACTGGTGCCACCTTTCATCTGGGAACCATCCTGTGTATTGGGGATTTTCAGGAGCCAGCCGGCCACTCCCAGCCACAGGCCCCCAAACACAAACTAGGGCCCTTTTCCCTGGAAGTAAAACTGACCTGCCCATCTTCTGGCTGTCAGATTGCAGGAGCTACTTGGCACTATCAAACCAGCCCGACTTGGCACTGGTGCCATTTTTCATTTGGGAACCATCCTGCGTATCGTGGATTTTCAGGAGCCAGCCGGCCACTCCCAGCCACAGGCCCTGAAAACAAACCACGACCGTTTTTTCTGGCAAACAAAACTCACCCACCCCGCTTCTGGCTGGCAGATTGCAGGAGCCACTTGGCTCTATCAAACCAGCCCGACTCGGCACCGGTGCCACCTTTCATCTGGGAACCATCCTGTGTATTGGGGATTTTCAGGAGCCAGCCGGCCACTCCCATCCACAGGCCCCCAAACACAAACTATGGCCCTTTTCCCTGGAAGTAAAACTGACCTGCCCATCTTCTGGCTGGCAGATTGCAGGAGCCACTTGCCTCTATCAAACCAGCCCGGCTTGGCACTGGTACCCCTTTGGGTCTGGGAACCATCCTACGTATCGTGGATTTTCAGGAGCCAGCCGGCCACTCCCAGCCACAGGCCCCCAACAGAAACCACATCCCTTTTCCCTGGCAAACAAAACTGACCCGCCCCGCTCCTGGCTGGCAGATTGCAGGAGACACTTGGCTCTATCAAACCAGCCCGACTCGGCACTGGTGCCACCTTTCATCTGGGAACCATCCTGTGCGGCGTGGATTTTAAGGAACCAGCCGGCCATTCAAGGCCACAGGCCCCGGAAAATAAACCACGGCCTTTTTCCCTGGCAAACAAAACTCAGCGACCCCGCTTCTGGGTGACAGATTGCAGGAGCCACATGGCTCTATCACACCAGCCCAACTCGGCACTGGTGCCACCTTGGGTCTGGGAACCATCATGCGCGGCGTGGATTTTAAGGAGCCAGCCGGCCATTCCCAGCCACAGGGCCCCAAACACAAACTGCGGCCCTTTTCCCTGGAAGTAGAACAGACATGCCCATCTTCTGGCTGGCAGATTGCAGGAGCCACGCGGTACTATCAAACCAGCCCGACTTGGCACTGGTGCCATTTTTTTCATTTGGGAACCATCATGCGCGGCATGGATTTTCAGGAGCCAGCCGGCCATTCCCAGCCACAGGCCCCCGAGAAAAAATCACGGCCCTTTTCCCTGGCAAAAAAAACTCACCCACCCCGCTTATGGATGGCAGATTGCTGGAGCCAGTTGGGTCTATCAAACCAGCCCGACTCAGCACTGGTGCCACCTTTCATCTGGGAACCATCCTGTGTATTGGGGATTTTCAGGAGCCAGCCGGCCACTCCCAGCCACAGGCCCCCAAACACAAACTAGGGCCCTTTTCCCTGGAAGTAAAACTGACCTGCCCATCTTCTGGCTGTCAGATTGCAGGAGCTACTTGGTACTATCAAACCAGCCCGACTTGGCACTGGTGCCATTTTTCATTTGGGACCATCCTGCGTATCGTGGATTTTCAGGAGCCAGCCGGCCACTCCCAGCCACAGGCCCTGAAAATAAACCACGGCGCTTTTCTCTGGCAAACAAAACTCACCCACCCCGCTTCTGGCTGGCAGATTGCAGGAGCCACTTGGCTCTATCAAACCAGCCCGACTTGGCACTGGTGCCACCTTGGGTCTGGGAACCATCCTGAGCGGCGTGGATTTTCAGGAGCCAGCCGGCTATTCCCCGACACAGGCCCCCAAACACAAACTGCGGCCGTTTTCCCTGGAAGTAAAACAGACCTGCCCATCTTCTGGCTGTCAGATTGCAGGAGCCACTTGGCTCTATCAAACCAGCCCGATTTGGCACTGGGGCCCCTTGGGTCTCGAAACCATCCTGCGTATCGTGGATTTTCAGGAGCCAGTAGGCCACTCCAAGCCACAGGACCCCAAACAAAATCTACGGCCCTTTTCCCTGGAAGGAAAACTGACCTGCCCATCTTCTGGCTGGCAGATTGCAGGAGCCACTTGGCTCTATCAAACCAGCCCGACTCGGCACTGGTGCCCATTTGGTCAGGGAATCTTCCTGCGTATCGTGCATTTTCAGGAGCCAGCAGTCCACTCCCAGCCAGAGGCCCCCAAACACAAACTGTGGGCCTTTTCCCTGCCAAACAAAACTCACCCACCCCGCTTCTGGCTGGCAGATTGCAGGAGCCACATGGCTCTATCAAACCAGCCCGACTCGGCACTGGTGCCACCTTTCCTGCACACCATCTTGCGTGTCGTGGACTTTCAGGTTCCAGCCGGGAACTCCCAGCCACAGGCCCCCAAACATATACCACGGCCCTTTTCCCTGCAAGTAAAACTGACCTGCCCATCGTCTGGCTGGCAGATTGCGGGAGACACTTGGTACTATCAAACCAGCCCGACTCGGCACTGGTGCCACCTTGGGTCTGGGAACCATCCTGCGCGGCGTGGATTTCCAGGAGCCAGCCGGCCATTCCCAGCCACAGGCCCCTGAAAACAAATCACGGCCCTTTTCCCTGGCAAACAAAACTCACCCACCCCGCTTATTGATGGCAGATTGCAGGAGCCACTTGACTCTATCAAACCAGCCCGACTCAGCACTGGTGCCACCTTTCATCTGGGAACCATCCTGTGTATTGGGGATTTTCAGGAGCCAGCCGGCCATTCCCAGCCACAGGCCCCCAAACACAAACTACGGCCCTTTTCCCTGGAAGTAAAACTGACCTGCCCATCTTCTGGGTGGCAGATTGCAGGAGCCACATGGCTCTATCAAACCAGCCCAACTCGGACCTGGTGCCACCTTGGGTCTGGGAACCATCATGCGCGGCGTGGATTTTCAGGAGCCAGCCGGCCATTCCAAGCCACAGGCCCCCAAACACAAACTACGGCCCTTTTCCCTGGAAGTAAAACAGACCTGCCCATCTTCTGGCTGGCAGATTGCAGGAGCTACTTGGTACTATCAAACCAGCCCGACTTGGCACTGGTGCGGTTTTTCATTTGGGAACCATCCTCCGTATCGTGGATTTTCAGGAGCCAGCCGGCCACTCCCAGCCACAGGCCCCCAAAAAAAACCTACGGCCCTTTTCCCTGGAAGTAAAACTGACCTGCCCATCTTCTGGCTGGCAGATTGCAGGAGCCACTTGGCTCTATCAAACCAGCCCGACTCGGCACTGGTGCCCCCTTGGGTCTGGGAACCATCCTGCGCGGCGTGGATTTTCAGGAGCCACCCGGCCACTCCCAGCCACAGGCCCTGAAAACAAACCACGGCCCTTTTCCCTGGCAAACAAAACTCACCCACCCCGCTTCTGGCTGGCAGATTGCAGGAGCCACTTGGCTCTATCAAACCAGCCCGACTCGGCACCGGTGCCACCTTGGGTCTGGGAACCATCCTGCGCGGCGTGGATTTTCAGGAACCAGCCGGCCATTCAAGGCCACAGGCCCCGGAAAAAAAACCACGGCCTTTTTCCCTGGCAAACAAAACTCAGCGACCCCGCTTCTGGCTGACAGATTGCAGGAGCCACATGGCTCTATCACACCAGCACAACTCGGCACTGGTGCCACCTTGGGTCTGGGAACCATCATGTGCGGCGTGGATTTTCAGGAGCCAGCCGGCAATTCCCAGCCACAGGGCCCCAAACACAAACTGCGGCCCTTTTCCCTGGAAGTAAAACAGACATGCCATCTTCTGGCTGTCAGATTGCAGGAGCCACGCGGTACTATCAAACCAGCCCTACTTGGCACTGGTGCCATTTTTTTCATTTGCGAACCATCCAGCGCGGCGTGGGTTTTCAGGAGCCAGCCGGCCACTCCCAGCCACAGGCCCCCAAACACAAACTACGGCCCTTTTCCCTGGAAGTAAAACTGACCTGCCCATCTTCTGGCTGGCAGATTGCAGGAGCCACATGGCTCTATCAAACCAGCCCAACTCGGCACTCGTGCCACCTTGGGTCTGGGAACCATCATGCGCGGCGTGGATTTTCAGGAGCCAGCCGGCTATTCCCCGACACAGGCCCCCAAACACAAACTGCGGCCGTTTTCCCTGGAAGTAAAACAGACCTGCCCATCTTCTGGCTGTCAGATTGCAGGAGCCAGTTGGCTCTATCAAACCAGCCCGACTCAGCACTGGTGCCACCTTTCATCTGGGAACCATCCTGTGTATTGGGGATTTTCAGGAGCCAGCCGGCCACTCCCAGCCACAGGCCCCCAAACACAAACTAGGGCCCTTTTCCCTGGAAGTAAAACTGACCTGCCCATCTTCTGGCTGTCAGATTGCAGGAGCTACTTGGTACTATCAAAGCAGCCCGACTTGGCACTGGCGCCATTTTTCATTTGGGAACCATCCGGCGTATCGTGGATTTTCAGGAGCCAGCCGGCCACTCCCAGCCACAGGCCCTGAAAACAAACCACGACCGTTTTCTCTGGCAAACAAAACTCACCCACCCCGCTTCTGGCTGGCAGATTGCAGGAGCTACTTGGCTCTATCAAACCAGCCCGACTCGGCACCGGTGCCACCTTGGGTCTGGGAACCATCCTGAGCGGCGTTGATTTTCAGGAGCCAGCCGGCTATTCCCCGACACAGGCCCCCAAACACAAACTGCGGCCGTTTTCCCTGGAAGTAAAACAGACCTGCCCATCTTCTGGCTGTCAGATTGCAGGAGCCACTTGGCTCTATCAAACCAGCCAGATTTGGCACTGGGGCCCCTTGGGTCTGGAAACCATCCTGCGTGTCGTGGATTTTCAGGAGCCAGTAGGCCACTCCAAGCCACAGGACCCCAAACAAAAACTACGGCCCTTTTCCCTGGAAGGAAAACTGACCTGCCCATCTTCTGGCTGGCAGATTGCAGGAGCCACTTGGCTCTATCAAACCAGCCCGACTCGGCACTGGTGCCCCTTTGGTCTGGGAATCATCCTGCGTATCGTGCATTTTCAGGAGCCAGCAGGCCACTCCCAGCCAGAGGCCCCCAAACACAAACTGTGGGCCTTTTCCCTGCCAAACAAAACTCACCCACCCCGCTTCTGGCTGGCAGATTGCAGGAGCCACATGGCTCTATCAAACCAGCTCGACTCGGCACTGGTGCCACCTTTCATCTGGGAACCATCCTGCGTATCGTGGATTTCCAGGAGCCAGCCTGCCACTCCCAGCCACAGGCGCCCAAACAAAATCTACGGCCCTTTTCCCTGGAAGTAAAACTGACCTGCCCATCTTCTGGCTGGCAGATTGCAGGAGCCACTTGGCTATATCAAATCAGCCCGACTCGGCAGTGGTACCCCTTTGGGTCTGGGAACCATCCTATGTATCGTGGATTTTCAGGAGCCAGCCGGCCACTCCCATCCACAGGCCCCCAAACACAAACTATGGCCCTTTTCCCTGGAAGTAAAACTGACCTGCCCATCTTCTGGCTGGCAGATTGCAGGAGCCACTTGCCTCTATCAAACCAGCCCGGCTTGGCACTGGTACCCCTTTGGGTCTGGGAACCATCCTACGTATCGTGGATTTTCAGGAGCCAGCCGGCCACTCCCAGCCACAGGCCCCCAACAGAAACCACATCCCTTTTCCCTGGCAAACAAAACTGACCCGCCCCGCTCCTGGCTGGCAGATTGCAGGAGCCACTTGGCTCTATCAAACCAGCCCGACTCGGCACTGGTGCCACCTTTCATCTGGGAACCATCCTGCGCGGCGTGGATTTTAAGGAACCAGCCGGCCATTCAAGGCCACATGCCCCGGAAAAAAAACCACGGCCTTTTTCCCTGGCAAACAAAACTCAGCGACCCCGCTTCTGGCTGACAGATTGCAGGAGCCACATGGCTCTATCACACCAGCCCAACTCGGCACTGGTGCCACCTTGGGTCTGGGAACCATCATGCGCGGCGTGGATTTTAAGGAGCCAGCCGGCCCTTCCCAGCCACAGGCCCCCAAACACAAACTGCGGCCCTTTTCCCTGGAAGTAGAACAGACATGCCCATCTTCTGGCTGGCAGATTTCAGGAGACACTTGGCTCTATCAAAACAGCCCGACTCGGCACTGGTGCCACCTTGGGTCTGGCAACCATCCTGCGCGGCGTGGATTTTTAGGAACCAGCCGGCCATTCAAGGCCACAGGCCCCGGAAAAAAAACTACGGCCTTTTTCCCTGGCAAACAAAACTCAGCGACCCCGCTTCTGGCTGACAGATTGCAGGAGCCACATGGCTCTATCACACCAGCCCAACTCGGCACTGGTGCCACCTTGGGTCTGGGAAACATCATGCGCGGCGTGGATTTTAAGGAGCCAGCCGGCCATTCCCAGCCACAGGGCCCCAAACACAAACTACGGCCCTTTTCCCTGGAAGTAAAACAGACATGCCCATCTTCTGGCTGGCAGATTGCAGGAGCCACGCGGTACTATCAAACCAGCCCGACTTGGCACTGGTGCCATTTTTTTCATTTGGGAACCATCATGCGCGGCATGGATTTTCAGGAGCCAGCCGGCCATTCCCAGCCACAGGCCCCCGAGAACAAATCACGGCCCTTTTCCCTGGCAAAAAAAACTCACCCACCCCGCTTATGGATGGCAGATTGCTGGAGCCAGTTGGGTCTATCAAACCAGCCCGACTCAGCACTGGTGCCACCTTTCATCTGGGAACCATCCTGTGTATTGGGGATTTTCAGGAGCCAGCCGGCCACTCCCAGCCACAGGCCCCCAAACACAAACTACGGCCCTTTTCCCTGGAAGTAAAACTGACCTGCCCATCTTCTGGCTGTCAGATTGCAGGAGCTACTTGGTACTATCAAACCAGCCCGACTTGGCACTGGTGCCATTTTTCATTTGGGAACCATCCTGCGTATCGTGGATTTTCAGGAGCCAGCCGGCCACTCCCAGCCACAGGCCCTGAAAACAAACCACGGCCCTTTTCTCTGGCAAACAAAACTCACCCACCCCGCTTCTGGCTGGCAGATTGCAGGAGCCACTTGGCTCTATCAAACCAGCCCGACTTGGCACTGGTGCCATCGTGGGTCTGGGAACCATCATGCGCGGCGTGGATTTTCAGGAGCCAGCCGGCTATTCCCCGACACAGGCCCCCAAACACAAACTGCGGCCGTTTTCCCTGGAAGTAAAACAGACCTGCCCATCTTCTGGCTGTCAGATTGCAGGAGCCACTTGGCTCTATCAAAACAGCCCGACTGGGCACTGGTGCCACCTTTCATCTGGGAACCATCCTGCGTATCGTGGATTTTCAGGAGCCAGCCGGCCACTCCCAGCCACAGGTCCCCAAATACAAACTACGGCCCTTTTCCCTGGAAGTAAAATAGACCTGCCCATCATCTGGCTGGCAGATTGCAGGAGCCACTTGGCTCTATCAAAACAGCCCGACTGGGCACTGGTGCCACCTTTCATCTGGGAACCATCCTGCGCGGCGTGGATTTTTGGGAACCAGCTGGCCATTCAAGGCCACAGGCCCCGGAAAAAAAACCACGGCCTTTTTCCCTGGCAAACAAAATTCAGCGACCCCGCTTCTGGCTGACAGATTGCAGGAGCCACATGGCTCTATCACACCAGCCCAACTCGGCACTGGTTCCACCTTGGGTCTGGGAAACATCATGCGCGGCGTGGATTTTAAGGAGCCAGCCGGCCATTCCCAGCCACAGGCCCCCAAACACAAACTACGGCCCTTTTCCCTGGCAAACAAAACTCACCCACCCCGCTTATTGATGGCAGATTGCAGGAGCCAGTTGTCTCTATCAAACCAGCCCGACTCAGCACTGGTGCCACCTTTCATCTGGGAACCATCCTGCGTATTGGGGATTTTCAGGAGCCAGCCGGCCACTCCCAGCCACAGGCCCCCAAACACAACCTACGGCCCTTTTCCCTGGAAGTAAAACTGACCTGCCCATCTTCTGGCTGGCAGATTGCAGGAGCCACATGGCTCTATCAAACCAGCCCAACTCGGACCTGGTGCCACCTTGGGTCTGGGAACCATCATGCGCGGCGTGGATTTTCAGGAGCCAGCCGGCCATTCCCAGCCACAGGCCCCCAACACAAACTACGGCCCTTTTCCCTGGAAGTAAAATTGACCTGCCCATCTTCTGGCTAGCAGATTGCAGGAGCTACTTGGTACTGTCAAACCAGCCCAACTCGGCACTGGTTCCACCTTGGGTCTGGGAACCATCAAGCGCGGCGTGGATTTTCAGGAGCCAGCCGGCCATTCCCAGCCGCAGGCCCCCAGACAAAAAACTAAGGTCCTTTTCCCTGGAAGTAAAACAGACCTGCCCATCTTCTGGCTGGCAGATTGCAGGAGCTACTTGGTACTATCAAACCAGCCCGACTTGGCACTGGTGCCATTTTTCATTTGGGAACCATCCTGCGTATCGTGGATTTTCAGGAGCCAGCCGGCCATTCCCAGCCGAAGGCCCCAAACAAAACCTACGGCCCTTTTCCCTGGAAGTAAAACTGACCTGCCCATCTTCTGGCTGGCAGATTGCAGGAGCCACTTGGCTCTATCAAACCAGCCCGACTCGGCACTGGTGCCACCTTGGGTCTGGGAACCATCCTGCGCGGCGTGGATTTCCAGGAGCCAGCCGGCCATTCCCAGCCACAGGCCCCTGAAAACAAATCACGGCCCTTTTCCCTGGCAAACAAAACTCACCCACCCCGCTTATTGATGGCAGATTGCAGGAGCCACTTGACTCTATCAAACCAGCCCGACTCAGCACTGGTGCCACCTTTCATCTGGGAACCATCCTGTGTATTGGGGATTTTCAGGAGCCAGCCGGCCATTCCCAGCCACAGGCCCCCAAACACAAACTACGGCCCTTTTCCCTGGAAGTAAAACTGACATGCCCATCTTCTGGCTGGCAGATTGCAGGAGCCACATGGCTCTATCAAACCAGCCCAACTCGGACCTGGTGCCACCTTGGGTCTGGGAACCATCATGCGCGGCGTGGATTTTCAGGAGCCAGCCGGCCATTCCAAGCCACAGGCCCCCAAACACAAACTACGGCCCTTTTCCCTGGAAGTAAAACAGACCTGCCCATCTTCTGGCTGGCAGATTGCAGGAGCTACTTGGTACTATCAAACCAGCCCGACTTGGCACTGGTGCCGTTTTTCATTTGGGAACCATCCTCCGTATCGTGGATTTTCAGGAGCCAGCCGGCTATTCCCAGCCACAGGCCCCCAAACACAACCTACGGCCCTTTTCCCTGGAAGTAAAACTGACCTGCCCATCTTCTGGCTGGCAGATTGCAGGAGCCACTTGGCTCTATCAAACCAGCCCGACTCGGCACTGGTGCCCCCTTGGGTCTGGGAACCATCCTGCGCGGCGTGGATTTTCAGGAGCCACCCGGCCACTCCCAGCCACAGGCCCTGAAAACAAACCACGGCCCTTTTCCCTGGCAAACAAAACTCACCCACCCCGCTTCTGGCTGGCAGATTGCAGGAGCCACTTGGCTCTATCAAACCAGCCCGACTCGGCACCGGTGCCACCTTGGGTCTGGGAACCATCATGCGCGGCGTGGATTTTCAGGAGCCAGCCGGCTATTCCCAGCCACAGGCCCCCAAACACAACCTACGGCCCTTTTCCCTGGAAGTAAAACTGACCTGCCCATCTTCTGGCTGTCAGATTGCAGGAGCCACTTGGCTCTATCAAACCAGCCCGATTTGAAACTGGGGCCCCTTGGGTCTGGAAACCATCCTGCGTATCGTGGATTTTCAGGAGCCAGTAGGCCACTCCCAGCCACAGGACCCCGAACAAAAACTACGGCCCTTTTCCCTGGAAGGAAAACTGACCTGCCCATCTTCTGGCTGGCAGATTGCAGGAGCCACTTGGCTCTATCAAACCAGCCCGACTCGGCACTGGTGCCCCTTTGGTCTGGGAATCATCCTGCGTATCGTGGATTTTCAGGAGCCAGCAGGCCACTCCCAGCCAGAGGCCCCCAAACACAAACTGTGGGCCTTTTCCCTGCCAAACAAAACTGACCCACCCCGCTTCTGGCTGGCAGATTGCAGGAGCCACATGGCTCTAGCAAACCAGCCAGCTTGGCACTGGTGCCACCATTCATTAGGGAACCATCCTGCGTATCGTGGATTTTCAGGAGCCAGCCGGCCACACCCAGCGCCAGGCCCCCAAACAAAACTACGGCCCTTTTCCCTGGAAGTAAAACTGACCTGCCCATCTTCTGGCTGGCAGATTGCAGGAGTCACTTGCCTTTATCAAACCAGCCCGACTTGGCACTGGTACCCCTTTGGGTCTGGGAACCATCCTATGTATCGTGGATTTTCAGGAGCCAGCCGGCCACTCCCAGCCACAGGCCCCCAACAGAAACCACATCCCTTTTCCCTGGCAAACAAAACTGACCCGCCCCGCTCCTGGCTGGCAGATAGCAGGAGACACTTGGCTCTATCAAACCAGCCCGACTCGGCAGTGGTGCCCCTTTGGTCTGGGAATCATCCTGCGTATCGTGGATTTTCAGGAGCCACCCAGCCACTCCAAGCCACAGGCCCCCAAACACAAACTAGGGCCCTTTTCCCTGGAAACAAAACTCACACACCCCGCTTCTGGCCGGCAGATTGCAGAAGCCACATGGCTCTATCAAACCAGCCCAACTCGGCACTGGTGCCTCCTTGGGTCTGGGAACCATCATGCGCGGCGTGGATTTTAAGGAGCCAGCCGGCCATTCTCAGCCACAGGCCCCCAAACACAAACTACGGCCCTTTTCCCTGGAAGTAAAACAGACATGCCCATCTTCTGGCTGGCAGATTGCAGGAGCCACGCGGTACTATCAAACCAGCCCGACTTGGCACTGGTGCCATTTTTTTCATTTGGGAACCATCCAGCGCGGCATGGATTTTCAGGAGCCAGCCGGCAACACCCAGCCACAGGCCCCCAAACACAAACTACGGCCCTTTTCCCTGGAAGTAAAACTGACCTGCCCATCTTCTGGCTGGCAGATTGTAGGAGCCACTTGGCTCTATCAAACCAGCCCGACTCGGCACTGGTGCCACCTTGGGTCTGGGAACCATCCTGCGCGGCGTGGATTTCCAGGAGCCAGCCGGCCATTCCCAGCCAAGGTCCCCTGAAAACAAATCACGGCCCTTTTCCCTGGCAAACAAAAATCACCCACCTCGCTTATTGATGGCAGATTGCAGGAGCCACTTGACTCTATCAAACCAGCCCGACTCAGCACTGGTGCCACCTTTCATCTGGGAACCATCCTGTGTATTGGGGATTTTCAGGAGCCAGCCGGCCACTCCCAGCCACAGGCCCCCAAACACAAACTACGGCCCTTTTCCCTGGAAGTAAAACTGACCTGCCCATCTTCTGGCTGGCAGATTGCAGGAGCCACATGGCTCTATCAAACCAGCCCAACTCGGACCTGGTGCCACCTTGGGTCTGGGAACCATCATGCGCGGCGTGGATTTTCAGGAGCCAGCCGGCCATTCCAAGCCACAGGCCCCCAACACAAACTACGGCCCTTTTCCCTGGAAGTAAAACAGACCCGCCCATCTTCTGGCTGTCAGATTGCAGGAGCCACTTGGCTCTATCAAACCAGCCCGATTTGGCACTGGGGCCCCTTGGGTCTCGAAACCATCCTGCGTATCGTGGTTTTTTAGGAGCCAGTAGGCCACTCCAAGCCACAGGACCCCAAACAAAATCTACGGCCCTTTTCCCTGGAAGGAAAACTGACCTGCCCATCTTCTGGCTGGCAGATTGCAGGAGCCACTTGGCTCTATCAAACCAGCCCGACTCGGCACTGGTGCCCATTTGGTCAGGGAATCTTCCTGCGTATCGTGCATTTTCAGGAGCCAGCAGTCCACTCCCAGCCAGAGGCCCCCAAACACAAACTGTGGGCCTTTTCCCTGCCAAACAAAACTCACCCACCCCGCTTCTGGCTGGCAGATTGCAGGAGCCACATGGCTCTATCAAACCAGCCCGACTCGGCACTGGTGCCACCTTTCCTGCACACCATCTTGCGTGTCGTGGATTTTCAGGTTCCAGCCGGGAACTCCCAGCCACAGGCCCCCAAACATATACCACGGCCCTTTTCCCTGCAAGTAAAACTGACCTGCCCATCGTCTGGCTGGCAGATTGCGGGAGACACTTGGTACTATCAAACCAGCCCGACTTGGCACTGGTGCCACCTTTCATCTGGGAACCATCCTGCGTATCGTGGATTTTCAGGAGCCAGCTGGCCACTCCCAGCCACATGCCCCCAAACACAAACTATGGCCCTTTTCCCTGGAAGTAAAACTGACCTGCCCATCTTCTGGCTGGCAGATTGCAGGAGCCACTTGCCTCTATCAAACCAGCCCGGCTTGGCACTGGTACCCCTTTGGGTCTGGGAACCATCCTACGTATCGTGGATTTTCAGGAGCCAGCCGGCCACTCCCAGCCACAGGACCCCAACAGAAACCACATCCCTTTTCCCTGGCAAACAAAACTGACCCGCCCCGCTCCTGGTTGGCAGATTGCAGGAACCACATGGCTCGATCAAACCATCCCGACTCGGCACTGGTGCCCCTTTGGTCTGGGAATCATCCTGCGTATCGTGGATTTTCAGGAGCCACCCAGCCACTCCAAGCCACAGGCCCCAAAACACAAATTACGGCCCTTTTCCCTGGAAACAAAACTCACACACCCCGCTTCTGGCTGGCAGATTGCAGAAGCCACTTGGCTCTATCAAACCAGCCCGACTCGGCACTGGTGCCACCTTTCATCTGGGAACCATCCTGCGTATCGTGGATTTTCAGGAGCCAGCCGGCCACTCCCATCCACAGGTCCCCAAATACAAACTACGGCCCTTTTCCCTGGAAGTAAAATAGACCTGCCCATCATCTGGCTGGCAGATTGCAGGAGCCACTTGGCTCTATCAAAACAGCCCGACTGGGCACTGGTGCCACCTTTCATCTGGGAACCATCCTGCGCGGCGTGGATTTTTGGGAACCAGCTGGCCATTCAAGGGCACAGGCCCCGGAAAAAAAACCACGGCCTTTTTCCCTGGCAAACAAAATTCAGCGACCCCGCTTCTGGCTGACAGATTGCAGGAGCCACATGGCTCTATCACACCAGCCCAACTCGGCACTGGTTCCACCTTGGGTCTGGGAAACATCATGCGCGGCGTGGATTTTAAGGAGCCAGCCGGCCATTCCCAGCCACAGGCCCCCAAACACAAACTACGGCCCTTTTCCCTGGCAAACAAAACTCACCCACCCCGCTTATTGATGGCAGATTGCAGGAGCCAGTTGTCTCTATCAAACCAGCCCGACTCAGCACTGGTGCCACCTTTCATCTGGGAACCATCCTGCGTATTGGGGATTTTCAGGAGCCAGCCGGCCACTCCCAGCCACAGGCCCCCAAACACAACCTACGGCCCTTTTCCCTGGAAGTAAAACTGACCTGCCCATCTTCTGGCTGGCAGATTGCAGGAGCCACATGGCTCTATCAAACCAGCCCAACTCGGACCTGGTGCCACCTTGGGTCTGGGAACCATCATGCGCGGCGTGGATTTTCAGGAGCCAGCCGGCCATTCCCAGCCACAGGCCCCCAACACAAACTACGGCCCTTTTCCCTGGAAGTAAAATTGACCTGCCCATCTTCTGGCTAGCAGATTGCAGGAGCTACTTGGTACTGTCAAACCAGCCCAACTCGGCACTGGTTCCACCTTGGGTCTGGGAACCATCAAGCGCGGCGTGGATTTTCAGGAGCCAGCCGGCCATTCCCAGCCGCAGGCCCCCAGACAAAAAACTAAGGTCCTTTTCCCTGGAAGTTGAAGCCCTAAAGCAGATAGCCTTCCAGAAGTAATGGGTTAAAACATGGAATGAGAAGCATGTAAAGAAGGGCCTAGCACTAGAACACACGGAGAAAGCACAGCACTAGGAAAACAGAGCAATAAATTAGATAAAAGGTAGAGCATCATGACAGGGGAAGAGATAGGTATAAGCTAAGCAGGTTTAGAGCCAGCAATGTCAAAACGACCCTAAGGGTTTTTTTGCCAAGCCACGGGATCTAAGCCAAGTACACCGGGAATTGACCAAATTAGGAAAAGAGTTCAAAAGTTTAAAGAGGAAGACTCATCGGAAAGACCCCGTCTATGATGAAGGCAACAGGAACGACCACCTGAAAATTCCCCAAAAGAGATGTCTCCACCTACGCTCCGCCCACGCTCCGCCTACACCACGCCCCATATGAATATGCATGATTATGTATCTGATCTGATGTAATCCTATACCCAAAATTGTATATAAGGCTTGCTTTTGCTATGTGAACTCAGAAATCCATTTTGTGATTTCTCCGACGCGTCGCTAATAAAATACCTCCTGCTTAATTGACTTAAGCTGAGTCTGATTAGGCAGTCACTCTGCCTGTTTGGGGCAAAATTTGGCATCATTTCTGGCGACCCAGATGGGACAACCAGACGGGAGAGCAGATCCTTGAGCGTCCTCCGGAGCTGGGTCCGGGGCCGGGACCCTCGGGCGCCCCTGACAGATTTTTGTCAGAAGAGACTCCCCCCCGGACCAGCGCTCTTCGGTGGACGAGGGGTTTCCTGCATCTCCTGCTCCAATTAAGAGGTATTTTAATTGTTTATTGCATATTGAATTTGGAACAAAGCGCTTTAATTGGGAAACGGGGACTAGACGTAGTCGCCCGACGGGAGCCATAGGGACGCCTTGGCATAATCCCATTTGGTATTGGGGTTTGAGTCCCCATTTGGTATTGGTTTTGGTATTGGGGTTTGAGTCCCCATTTGGTATTGGGGTTTGAGTCCCCATTTGGTATTGGATTTGGTATTGGGGTTTGAGTCCCCATTTGGTATTGGGGTTTGAGTCCCCATTTGGTATTGGTTTTGGTATTGGGGTTTGAGTCCCCATTTGGTATTGGGGTTTGAGTCCCCATATGGTATTGGTTTTGGTATTGGGGTTTGAGTCCCCATTTGGTATTGGGGTTTGAGTCCCCATATGGTATTGGTTTTGGTATTGGGGTTTGAGTCCCCATTTGGTATTGGGGTTTGAGTCCCCATTTGGTATCGGGGTTTAAATCCCCATTTGGAATCAGAGTATTTGTTAAAAGAGTGAAAAAAAAAAAGAAAAAAAGAAAAAGAAAAAAAAGGAAAAAGGAAAAAAAAAGGAAGAAAAAAAAGAAAAAAAAAAAAGAAAAAGAAAAAAAAAGGAAAAAGGAAAAAAAAAGGAAGAAAAAAAAAAAGAAAAAGAAAAAGAAGCAAAAAGGAAAAGAAAAAAAGGAAAGGAAAAGAGTATTTGTTAAAAGGGTGTATGTTTTTCCTTAATGTTGTTGTTTTGTTTGAATTTTTAAAAGCATTGTTGCTTTGTTTGAATTTTTAAACTACGCCTGGGAACGTATCCAGCCAGGTCCGGGACCTTGTCCAATTTTTCCCTTTCTCTGATAAGGTTTTGAGGAGATATATTTGTGCTACACCTTTGTTTAACTGTTATGTTGTTTGCAAGAATCTCGTAAAGGATTTGGTATTTTGTGTTAACTGTAACCTTTTTGTGTGTAAGAATTTATTGTGATATCATCTGCAAACTGTACCTTGGTTTACAGCTGTTTTACGGGTGTGTAATAGCCCGAAGTTGACCAGTATGGGTACTATAGGTTTGCCAGCGACATCTCGGGGCAAAGCGGTGTACTTTGATAGACCGGAAAGGTAGGACGGTTTGGATTAAAGTGTGTGGGTGTGGATGAGAGTGGATGAGACGCGATTGGAAATTGTGTGTATGAAGTGTTAAAATAAATTGACATACAGTGTTTGCGAGAAAGAGATTAAACCGAAAACGCAGACACAGAAAATAGCCATGGGAGGTCAACAGAGCAAGGACGTAAATATGAAAACCCCCTTAGGATGTATCTTAAAGCACTGGAAAGACTTGGGAAAAATTCGGGGGGTGCCCCATTAAAATCAGGGATCGATGAGAAGATAAGCAGCCCTCAGGGACTAGATAGTCCACAGGGGTCGAGAAGCTACATGGATGCTGACAGCCCACCCAGACTAGAAGTCGAAGGGGAGGAAGGCAGTCCGTCAGGAGCGGAGAGCCGAAGGGAGACACGTAGCCTGCCCGAACTCAGTCCATATGAAGATAACCACACACCCAGAAGTGGAGGCATCTGTAGAATGGAAACCAGCACACCAAGGACTGGGGACAAAAGTAACTCACTGGGAAGTGACGTCTCTAAATTGAGATATAGTGAGAAGAATGATGAGACGTGAAAGGGAGGCAGAGAACAGCTCACAGAAACTGAATATAGTAATTCAGATAGAGGATAGGAGAAGTTGAGGAGAAGAAAAAGGAAGACGGGAAGATAGCTCGAGTAGTGGCTGTAGCAGTGGCAGCTCAGAAGACAGGTTACTCGGAACCTGGAACTAGGGGAAGAGGTAGAGGCAACCCAATAGGAGGGAGGGGGAGGTTCCAACCCCACCCAACTAGAGTAGGGCCAAATCAGTGTGCTTACTGCCTAGAAATGGGACACTGGAAGCAAGAATGCCCCCGACTAAGGGAAAGGCTGATGGCCACTACTACTACCACACATCAGGATAGTGAATGAGGGGGACCGGTGGGCCGTACCCTAGCAGACCCACTGGTTAAAATGGAGCTAGGGGAAGGTAAAAAGGAATTGAACTTTTTGTTTGACACGGGAGCAACCTTTTCGGTTTTAAATCAGGAATTGGTACCTAAAAGTGATGAATTTGTACAAGTTGTGGGAGCAACAGGCCAACCAGAAAAAGCTTACTTTTTGAAACCTATTAAATACAAAATTGGGAAACAAATGGGAATTCACCAGTTCCTGTATTTACCAAATTCACCAAAACCCTTATTGGGGAGAGACCTATTGGAAAACTTGGGAGCCGTAATAAAGTTCAACAAAGACAAATTGGAATTTCAAGTAAATGAGGAACAACTGATTACAGCTATAAGCCTAACAATCAGTTGTGTGGAACCCAAACCTGAGAGTCAAAAGATCTTTGCTTTTGAGTGGGAGTCTGTAGATAGAGGGAGAAAGACCCAACTCACCTGGACGGTATTACCCCAAGGATGGGCCAATTCCCCCACGATTTTTGGGAACCAGTTAGCCAAAGAATTAGATAAGTGGGAAAGGCCGCTGGGAGATGGTACCCTTTTGCAGTACATAGACGACCTCCTAATAGCAACGGTGACAGAGGAAGAATGCATTGAATGGACCATTTCCTTGCTAAATTTCCTGGGTTTAAGCGGATATCGAGTCTCTCAACAGAAAACACAGCTGGTGCAAAAGGAAGTGGTGTACCTGGGATACGAAGTCTCCAGAGGACAGCGATCCCTAGGAGCAGCCAGGAAAGAGGCCATCTGCCAGATGCCCAAACCAGAGACGGTGAGAGACCTGCGCGCCTTTCTGGGGATGACAGGTTGGTGCCGGCTATGGATCTACCAGTATGGGATACTCGCTAAACCATTGTATGATTTGCTAAAAGAAACCAAGAATGTCCTAGTTTGGACTCCCGAGGCGGAAGGGGCCTTTAAGAGGCTGAAGCGGGAGCTGATGAGAGCACCAGCCTTAGGTCTCCCAGATGTGTCAAAACCATTCTGGCTATTTTCCCATGAGCGGCAAGGGATGGCCCTAGGAGTACTAGCACAGCAGTTGGGACCATACAAGAGAGCTGTGGCCTACTTCTCCAAGCGATTGGATGAAGTAAGTCAAGGATGGCCAGGCTGTCTGAGGGCAGTGGCCGCAGTGATAATTAACATTGAAGAGGCCAGGAAGTTTACGCTGGGCCAAAAGGTGACTGTGTTAGTATCCCACACTGTGTCAGCTGTGCTGGAACAGAAAGGCAACCATTGGTTGTCGCCTTCCAGATTTTTAAAGTACCAGGCCATCCTGGCTGAATCAGATGATGTAACCATTCAGGTAACTAATATTGTGAACCCAGCTTCATTCTTAGAAGGAAGAGTTCCAGCAGAACCCATCGAACATGACTGCCTGGAAACAATTGAAGCCGTCTACTCCAGTCGCCCAGATCTCAAGGAAGAGCCGTTCGAAGACGCGGACAACTGGTTTTCAGATGGCAGCAGCTTCGTGAGGCAAGGAGTAAGAATGGCTGGCTATGCAGTCACCACTACAGAGAGGGTAATTGAGTCAAACCCCCTGCCTGCAGGGACTTCATCTCAAAAAGCAGAGCTGATAGCCCTGACCCGAGCCCTGGAATTAGCAGAGAACATGCAAATTAATATATGGACAGACTCTAAATATGCCTTTTCTGTCGTACATGCTCATGGAGCCATCTGGAAAGAAAGAGGACTGTTGACTACACAAGGAAAAATAGTCAAACATGCAGAAGAGGTTCTGCGACTGCTGGAGGCGGTCCAACTCCCAACACAGGTGGCCATAATGCATTGCAAGGGGCACTTGAAAGGCAATACTATTCCAGAAATAGGGAACAGGAAGGCAGATACAGAAGCTAAATTGGCGGCCATAAGAAATAGGGAAGCGGAAATAGCGGCCCTAATACCAGGGGAGCTGGATATCAATATCCAGCCAGATTACCAGGAATCAGATCATAGGTGGATTCAAAGAAATAAGGGCAAAATACTAGAAAATGGTTGGGGTCGATTAGAAACAGGACAGTTAGTGATACCAGGAAACGTGATGTGGCAGTTTGTGAAGGCAGAACATGAAAAGGCCCATTGGGGCCTAGATTCGCTTTACCAATATTTGCAGACCAGAATAGCAGGACCAAAATTATTTACTACTATAAAACACGTTACGTCCCAGTGTGAACGGTGTCTGAGGAACAACCCAAACACAGGAACCAGAGTACACCTAGGAGCTATAAACCGAGGTAAATTCCCAGGTGAGATATGGCAAATTGATTTTTCTGAACTCCCAAGAAAAGGGGGGTTTCGGTACCTGTTGGTATTAACTGACACATTTTCTGGGTGGCCTGAAGCATTCCCCTGTAGGACAAATAAGGAAAGAGAGGTAACTAGAGTACTGTTGAATGAAATTATTCCACGGTTTGGGGTACCGAAGAGCATTTCTTCGGATAGAGGTACCCATTTCTGTGCAAAAGTAGTGAAAGCAATAAGCAAAGCATTACAAATCAATTGGCAATTGCACACGCCCTACCGTCCACAGGCCAGTGGGCAAGTGGAAAAGATGAATCATCTTATCAAACAGCAAATTGCTAAAATATGCCAAGAGACTAATTTGCAGTGGCATCAAGCTTTGCCTATTGCTCTGCTGAGATTAAGAGTCAAGCCAAGATCGAAGGAAAAGTTAAGTCCTTTTGAAATTCTATATGGTAGACCTTATGCTATGCAAGCTGTAAATGGAGATGTCATAGACCAGATTGGCAATCAATACATTTATGATTATGTAATTGCGGTGGGGAAACAGTTTGATAAGAATGCTGCTGTGATGATAGAGCACCAACCTAAGCAACCGGATTGCAAATTGCATCCGTTTAACCCCGGTGATTGGGTGTATGTTAAGAATCTTTTAGGAAAACCCCTACAAGAAAAGTGGGAGGGACCTTTCCAAGTGCTGCTGACTACCTTCACCGCGGTTCGGATCAAGGAACGACCTACGTGGATCCACTATTCACGGGTCAAGAGAGCTCCGGAAAACAAACAAGAGGAGATTAAACCTGCCCTAGATGTACAGACTTCTGAGACTTCTGAATCAGCTGTCTCCGCAGGATCACGTGAGAATCCAACATAAACTAACATTGACTTTGCCAAAACCTTTATCTCTCATAGCAGAATTTAATGCCGAAGCTAGAGCTGCATTGCGTAGCACACCAATACAGTGGACAGGGTGGGTTGAAACATATAGTCAACAAGGACCTGACCCACAGGACCCTATTCACGATCAGCCGTGTTTTGGGTGTGGGGAAAGAAATTGTGAGGGACTAATTGGATTTCTTTGTGGAGGTTGCGATAGAAAATTTTGGAACGTACAAAGTCGTTTACTGGACCTCCAATGTTATGAGTGTAGCTGCAAAGAAGCAAGGGAAAATGACTCCTATTTGGCCTTAGAGAAATTCGCCAATAGGCCCATTTTAGAGGCTAGGGAATTGTTTGAAGCTCCCGAACAAATTGTATTAGGGTGGTGCCATTGGAGAGTACACCGCTGGTTACAATATTGTTTGAAACTTAGTCGTTCTAAGGTTTTATCGACCCGTTGCTATTCTTCTGTCCCACCACATCCACTAACAAGTGACCAAATAGGACCCTTTAAAAAACAAAGAGATTTAGACACTGAACTAGAAAAGGTTATTTTACGAGTAAAACAAATTCACATCAAGCAACGAGAACGCCAAAAGAAACAAAATTGACAGCCAGACATTATGACCCCGACTCCACCCCAAACCTTTACAACTCTGATCATTGGACTCTCGATAAGTATAGCTCTTCCCCAAGACTTTTCCCCAATAGACCCATGGTCTCATGCACATCAGTGTATCCACCCGGAATTAGGAATGAGCGGACCCTATTTCGAGGTTTATGCCTTACGTAACAATCAGCCATATGCAAGGGAAGTATGGGATCGGCCCTCCATGATAGCATACAAGGGAGACCAAATCCAAATTGGGTGTCGAGAGCTTGACCCAGCAGGAGAAAGAGAAAGAAAAACAAGGCGGCTGGTATTAACAATTCAACCCTTGATGCCAGCCTCTAAACAAAATCTAATTACCTTTAGTCTAGTGAAAATGGGCAAGCCTATTGCCTGGACTCAACAAAAGGGCCCAATTTCATGTCAGTGGAGCGACTTCAGGGAAGATCCACCTGGATCACAACCCCGAAACTCGGTGATTTATAGAGAAGATTCACTTGGGGAGCTACACCCTCAAAACATAACCTATGACCCTCACCCCCTTCTCCATTCTCCGGGAGAAATTGTAGCATCTAGTGGTCCTGAGGGAGGAAAAGCACTGTGTGAGATGGCATTTAGATTGGATCAGTCAATGACGTTCACATGTGAAAGGGAGTTGAAAACACTGGGACAGGGTTTTAGCTCCCTCGGGCGTGCTCTCGGGCGTGCTGTCGAATATAAGATACAATTACCAGGAGACGTGATCCCATTGTATCCAGATCTAGACTTGCCTCAAGAAACCACCCTACCAGTAGAGTGTAAAGCAGTACACAACCTAACCTTTATAGGGCCTCAGGTGATAAGAAAATCTAACGAACTAAAATTATTGTTAGACCCCACTTATTCCCTGAAAAAGGTGCAAATGAACATTCACACCGATATTACTTATTTGCAAAAGGATTGCCGACCATTTATACAGCAAAGCCTTAAGGGATGGAATGCATGGCTAGCGACAAGGTCTCATCACAGAAAAACAAAAAGAGATCTAAGTGGGTGGATTGGCACCGGATTTGGCATAGTAAACACAATAGATCAAGAGGTATTAGTAAACAAATTAAGTACCGTCACATCGAGCTTAGGAAAGCTTAAGGTACCTCTCAGTACATCCATGCTTACATTAGCTGAAACACAATCGCTAGTGGTGAAATTACTAACCATGGTAGCAAACCATACTGCAGAGGATTTTGTAAAGCTCACTGACTACACAGGGGAACTCAGCAGAGACGTTGCACTCGCTATCCAATGCTCTCAGACGCAACAATGGGTACAATCAGTAGCGGCAGGAATAATGAGAGAAGGAATGTCAGGTATATTACCTCAAGAAATAAGGGAAACAATATTAAAGGACAATCACACTACACAATTTGAGAGGGACCACCAGGCTTGGTGGCAATTAGTGAACTTCACCTATGAGCCTCAACAAGAACACATTGAAGCTTATGTCCTCACCATTAGTGCGGCAGAAGAAAGAGCTATTTTTCCCATCCTCACTCTAGGGACAACACACCAAGAAGTCGTTGTTAGGCCAATAAACCATAACGTCTGGGCCAGTTATGATTACACCAAAAATAGGTGGCAATCGGTTAGCACAGAAGCGTGCATCCCTAGAGGACAATTAGGCTATGTTTGCGAAAATGCTGTGGTAGAAGCCGAAGATTTATGCTTAGATGCTGAAAATAGTGTATGTACCTTAGAAATGCTACCACATGATAGAACCCAATCACAAGTTTACTATATAGGAAATGGGTGTGCTTGCGTAAGGACAGCTTGTGACAACGTCACTATAGATAATTGCCTAGAAGAGACTAACAATACTAACTTTTGTGTATGCAACTTTACCAAGATCGTAGGTTGTGATTTTCATTACACTGTCCCAATAACTACCCAACAGCTAATTAACGCAAATTTCAACCTATATCAAGAGATACCGAAATTACAAATAGGGATGGACGTCAAAATTCTCAAAGCAATGCTTGCACACCCTGAAGTAAAGAAATTGGTGCAAAAGGTGAATCAAACAACTAGGCGAACGGTATGGCAAGTAGAACACAATTCAGAAAAGATAAAGAATGTCCTGACCGAAGTAGAACAAGTAGGCCAGCATCACTGGTGGGACATCTTTACAGGATACTCCCCAACAGCTACACAGGTCTTCCATTACCTGGTGCACCCAATGCTAGTAGTGATTGGAGCTTTGTTATTACTAACTCTTACAAACATTTGTTTGTGGTGGAGATTAAGGGGCATAATGAAGAGGACCCAAATGATTTGGGCAATGGTACGGGCCTATCAGCGTCCTGTAGGACCAGAACTTGACGAAAGAATTCGTAAGTTACAAGAAAAAGGGGGGAAATGAAGCCCTAAAGCAGATAGCCTTCCAGAAGTAATGGGTTAAAACATGGAATGAGAAGCATGTAAAGAAGGGCCTAGCACTAGAACACACGGAGAAAGCACAGCACTAGGAAAACAGAGCAATAAATTAGATAAAAGGTAGAGCATCATGACAGGGGAAGAGATAGGTATAAGCTAAGCAGGTTTAGAGCCAGCAATGTCAAAACGACCCTAAGGGTTTTTTTGCCAAGCCACGGGATCTAAGCCAAGTACACCGGGAATTGACCAAATTAGGAAAAGAGTTCAAAAGTTTAAAGAGGAAGACTCATCGGAAAGACCCCGTCTATGATGAAGGCAACAGGAACGACCACCTGAAAATTCCCCAAAAGAGATGTCTCCACCTACGCTCCGCCCACGCTCCGCCTACACCACGCCCCATATGAATATGCATGATTATGTATCTGATCTGATGTAATCCTATACCCAAAATTGTATATAAGGCTTGCTTTTGCTATGTGAACTCAGAAATCCATTTTGTGATTTCTCCGACGCGTCGCTAATAAAATACCTCCTGCTTAATTGACTTAAGCTGAGTCTGATTAGGCAGTCACTCTGCCTGTTTGGGGCAAAATTTGGCATCAAAGTAAAACAGACCTGCCCATCTTCTGGCTGGCAGATTGCAGGAGCTACTTGGTACTATCAAACCAGCCCGACTTGGCACTGGTGCCATTTTTCATTTGGGAACCATCCTGCGTATCGTGGATTTTCAGGAGCCAGCCGGCCAGTCCCAGCCGAAGGCCCCAAACAAAACCTACGGCCCTTTTCCCTGGAAGTAAAACTGACCTGCCCATCTTCTGGCTGGCAGATTGCAGGAGCCACTTGGCTCTATCAAACCAGCCCGACTCGGCACTGGTGCCCCCTTGGGTCTGGGAACCTTCCTGCGCGGCGTGGATTTTCAGGAGCCAGCCGGCCACTCCCAGCCACAGGCCCTGAAAACAAACCACGGCCCTTTTCCCTGGCAAACAAAATTCACCCACCCCGCTTCTGGCTGGCAGATTGCAGGAGCCACTTGGCTCTATCAAACCAGCCCGACTCGGCACTGGTGCCACCTTGGGTCTGGGAACCATCCTGCGCGGCGTGGATTTCCAGGAGCCAGCCGGCCATTCCCAGCCACAGGCCCCTGAAAACAAATCACGGCCCTTTTCCCTGGCAAACAAAACTCACCCACCCCGCTTATTGATGGCAGATTGCAGGAGCCACTTGACTCTATCAAACCAGCCCGACTCAGCACTGGTGCCACCTTTCATCTGGGAACCATCCTGTGTATTGGGGATTTTCAGGAGCCAGCCGGCCATTCCCAGCCACAGGCCCCCAAACACAAACTACGGCCCTTTTCCCTGGAAGTAAAACTGACCTGCCCATCTTCTGGCTGGCAGATTGCAGGAGCCACATGGCTCTATCAAACCAGCCCAACTCGGACCTGGTGCCACCTTGGGTCTGGGAACCATCATGCGCGGCGTGGATTTTCAGGAGCCAGCCGGCCATTCCAAGCCACAGGCCCCCAAACACAAACTACGGCCCTTTTCCCTGGAAGTAAAACAGACCTGCCCATCTTCTGGCTGGCAGATTGCAGGAGCTACTTGGTACTATCAAACCAGCCCGACTTGGCACTGGTGCCGTTTTTCATTTGGGAACCATCCTCCGTATCGTGGATTTTCAGGAGCCAGCCGGCTATTCCCAGCCACAGGCCCCCAAACACAACCTACGGCCCTTTTCCCTGGAAGTAAAACTGACCTGCCCATCTTCTGGCTGGCAGATTGCAGGAGCCACTTGGCTCTATCAAACCAGCCCGACTCGGCACTGGTGCCCCCTTGGGTCTGGGAACCATCATGCGCGGCGTGGATTTTCAGGAGCCAGCCGGCTATTCCCCGACACAGGCCCCCAAACACAACCTACGGCCCTTTTCCCTGGAAGTAAAACTGACCTGCCCATCTTCTGGCTGTCAGATTGCAGGAGCCACTTGGCTCTATCAAACCAGCCCGATTTGAAACTGGGGCCCCTTGGGTCTGGAAACCATCCTGCGTATCGTGGATTTTCAGGAGCCAGTAGGCCACTCCCAGCCACAGGACCCCGAACAAAAACTACGGCCCTTTTCCCTGGAAGGAAAACTGACCTGCCCATCTTCTGGCTGGCAGATTGCAGGAGCCACTTGGCTCTATCAAACCAGCCCGACTCGGCACTGGTGCCCCTTTGGTCTGGGAATCATCCTGCGTATCGTGGATTTTCAGGAGCCAGCAGGCCACTCCCAGCCAGAGGCCCCCAAACACAAACTGTGGGCCTTTTCCCTGCCAAACAAAACTGACCCACCCTGCTTCTGGCTGGCAGATTGCAGGAGCCACATGGCTCTAGCAAACCAGCCAGCTTGGCACTGGTGCCACCATTCATTAGGGAACCATCCTGCGTATCGTGGATTTTCAGGAGCCAGCCGGCCACACCCAGCGCCAGGCCCCCAAACAAAACTACGGCCCTTTTCCCTGGAAGTAAAACTGACCTGCCCATCTTCTGGCTGGCAGATTGCAGGAGTCACTTGCCTTTATCAAACCAGCCCGACTTGGCACTGGTACCCCTTTGGGTCTGGGAACCATCCTATGTATCGTGGATTTTCAGGAGCCAGCCGGCCACTCCCAGCCACAGGCCCCCAACAGAAACCACATCCCTTTTCCCTGGCAAACAAAACTGACCCGCCCCGCTCCTGGCTGGCAGATAGCAGGAGACACTTGGCTCTATCAAACCAGCCCGACTCGGCACTGGTGCCACCTTGGGTCTGGGAACCATCCTGCGCGGCGTGGATTTCCAGGAGCCAGCCAGCCATTCCCAGCCAAGGGCCCCTGAAAACAAATCACGGCCCTTTTCCCTGGCAAACAAAAATCACCCACCTCGCTTATTGATGGCAGATTGCAGGAGCCACTTGACTCTATCAAACCAGCCCGACTCAGCACTGGTGCCACCTTTCATCTGGGAACCATCCTGTGTATTGGGGATTTTCAGGAGCCAGCCGGCCACTCCCAGCCACAGGCCCCCAAACACAAACTACGGCCCTTTTCCCTGGAAGTAAAACTGACCTGCCCATCTTCTGGCTGGCAGATTGCAGGAGCCACATGGCTCTATCAAACCAGCCCAACTCGGACCTGGTGCCACCTTGGGTCTGGGAACCATCATGCGCGGCGTGGATTTTCAGGAGCCAGCCGGCCATTCCAAGCCACAGGCCCCCAACACAAACTACGGCCCTTTTCCCTGGAAGTAAAACAGACCCGCCCATCTTCTGGCTGTCAGATTGCAGGAGCCACTTGGCTCTATCAAACCAGCCCGATTTGACCCTGGGGCCCCTTGGGTCTGGAAACCATCCTGCATATCGTGGATTTTCAGGAGCCAGTAGGCCACTCCCAGCCACAGGACCCCAAACAAAAACTACGGCCCTTTTCCCTGGAAGGAAAACTGACCTGCCCATCTTCTGGCTGGCAGATTGCAGGAGCCACTTGGCTCTATCAAACCAGCCCGACTCGGCACTGGTGCCCCTTTGGTCTGGGAATCATCCTGCGTATCGTGCATTTTCAGGAGCCAGCAGGCCACTCCCAGCCAGAGGCCCCCAAACACAAACTGTGGGCCTTTTCCCTGCCAAACAAAACTCACCCACCCCGCTTCTGGCTGGCAGATTGCAGGAGCCACATGGCTCTATCAAACCAGCCCGACTCGGCACTGGTGCCCCTTTGGTCTGGGAATCATCCTGCGTATCGTGCATTTTCAGGAGCCAGCAGGCCACTCCCAGCCAGAGGCCCCCAAACACAAACTGTGGGCCTTTTCCCTGCCAAACAAAACTCACCCACCCCGCTTCTGGCTGGCAGATTGCAGGAGCCACATGGCTCTATCAAACCAGCCCGACTCGGCACTGGTGCCACCTTTCATCTGGGAACCATCCTGCGTATCGTGGATTTTCAGGAGCCAGCCGGCCCCTCCCAGCCACTGGCCCCGAAACACAAACTACGGCCCTTTTCCCTGGAAGTAAAACTGACCTGCCCATCTTCTGGCTGGCAGATTGCAGGAGCCACTTGCCTTTATCAAACCAGCCTGACTTGGCACTGGTACCCCTTTGGGTCTGGGAACCATCCTATGTATCGTGGATTTTCAGGAGCCAGCCGGCCACTCCCAGCCACAGGCCCCCAAACAGAAACCACATCCCTTTTCCCTGGCAAACAAAACTGACCCGCCCCGCTCCTGGCTGGCAGATTGCAGGAGACACTTGGCTCTATCAAACCATCCCGACTCGGCACTGGTGCCCCTTTGGTCTGGGAATCATCCTGCGTATCGTGGATTTTCAGGAGCCACCCAGCCACTCCAAGCCACAGGCCCCCAAACAAAAACTAGGGCCCTTTTCCCTGGAAACAAAACTCACACACCCCGCTTCTGGCCGGCAGATTGCAGAAGCCACATGGCTCTATCAAACCAGCCCATCTCGGCACTGGTGCCACCTTGGGTCTGGGAACCATCATGCGCGGCGTGGATTTTAAGGAGCCAGCCGGCCATTCTCAGCCACAGGCCCCCAAACACAAACTACGGCCCTTTTCCCAGGAAGTAAAACAGACCTGCCCATCTTCTGGCTGTCAGATTGCAGGAGCCAGTTGGCTCTATCAAACCAGCCCGACTCGGCAGTGGTGCCCCCTTTCATCTGGGAATCATACTGCGTATCGTGGATTTTCAGGTGCCAGCCGGCCACTCCCAGCCACAGGCCCCCAAACACAAACTACGGCCCTTTTCCCTGGAAGTAAAACTGACCTGCCCATCTTCTGGCTGGCAGATTGCAGGAGCCACTTGGCTCTATCAAAACAGCCCGACTCGGCACTGGTGCCACCTTTCATCTGGGAACCATCCTGCGCGGCGTGGATTTTAAGGAAGGAACCAGCCGGCCATTCAAGGCCACAGGACCCGGAAAAAAAACCACGGCCTTTTTCCCTGGCAAACAAAACTCAGCGACCCCGCTTCTGGCTGACAGATTGCAGGAGCCACATGGCTCTATCACACCAGCCCAACTCGGCACTGGTGCCACCTTGGGTCTGGGAACCATCATTCGCGGCGTGGATTTTCAGGAGCCAGCCGGCCATTCCCAGCCACAGGGCCCCAAACACAAACTGCGGCCCTTTTCCCTGGAAGTAAAACAGACATGCCCATCTTCTGGCTGGCAGATTGCAGGAGCCACGCGGTACTATCAAACCAGCCCGACTTGGCACTGGTGCCATTTTTTTCATTTGGGAACCATCCAGCGCGGCATGGATTTTCAGGAGCCAGCCGGCCACTCCCAGCCACAGGCCCCCAAACACAAACTACGGCCCTTTTCCCTGGAAGTAAAACTGACCTGCCCATCTTCTGGCTGGCAGATTGCAGGAGCCACATGGCTCTATCAAACCAGCCCAACTCAGACCTGGTGCCACCTTGGGTCTGGGAACCATTATGCGCGGCGTGGATTTTAAGGAGCCAGCCGGCCATTCCCAACCACAGGCACCGAACATAAACTACGGCACTTTTCCCTGGAAGTAAAACTGACCTGCCCATCTTCTGGCTGTCAGATTGCAGGAGCTACTTGATACTATCAAACCAGCCCGACTTGGCACTGGTGCCGTTTTTCATTTGGGAACCATCCTCCGTATCGTGGATTTTCAGGAGCCAGCCGGCCACTCCCAGCCACAGGCCCCCAAACACAACCTAAGGCCCTTTTCCCTGGAAGTAAAACTGACCTGCCCATCTTCTGGCTGGCAGATTGCAGGAGCCACTTGGCTCTATCAAACCAGCCCGACTCGGCACTGGTGCACCTTGGGTCTGGGAACCATCCTGCGCGGCGTGGATTTTCAGGAGCCACCCGGCCACTCCCAGCCACAGTCCCTGAAAACAACCCACGGCCCTTTTCTCTGGTAAACAAAACTCACCCAGCCCGCTTCTGGCTGGCAGATTGCAGGAGCCACTTGGCTCTATCAAACCAGCCCGACTCGGCACCGGTGCCACCTTGGGTCTGGGAACCATCATGTGCGGCGTGGATTTTCAGGAGCCAGCCGGCTATTCCCCGACACAGGCCGCCAAACACAAACTACGGCCCTTTTCCCTGGAAGTAAAACAGACCTGCCCATCTTCTGGCTGTGTCCTGGTTTAGGACAAATTAGGGGAAATCTCCAAGAGGGAGCCCCCCAGAACAAAACAAACCTCCAACCACCCCTCCCCCAACACCGGGTTCGGGAAGGAATTCCTCGGAGGAGCAAAGTGGATAACAAAACCTATTTATTTACAAGTAACAAAAGAACACTCCCCAACACAAGAAAAGATAAAGGGACCAGACTGTGTTGTGGAGGGCGCCGAATCTTCTCTAGCAGGCTTCGGGTGTCCTGGAGCTTGCAGGTCAGGATCCGGAGCCGGTCCAGTATCTTCAGGGGAGGGTAAGAAAGAGAAAGAGAGAACAAAAGATAAAGGAAAAAAAAAAAAAAAAAAAACAGCGCAAAAGCAAAAAGCAAGCAAGCAAGCAAGCAAGCAAGCAAGCAGCAGCTAGCAAAAGCCAAGCAGCCAAAGCCAAAAGCCAAAAAGTGCCTGGTCACACCCCCCCCCCCCTCCTCCTCTCTTCCCCATCCCGCCACAGCCAGACTGCCGGGGGGGGGGGGTGGGGGAAAAGGCACAGCTGCCAGACATAACACACGATATTGGGATAAAGGCTGTCACCCCACGACACTCCACCCCTTATCCCATATCGTGAACATACAATAAAAAACATTCATTTCACTTACTCACACCTTTTGACACTTACGCATTCCTCTCATCTTACTTGCTCAAACCTTTGACACTTACAGTTTCCTTCTGTCTCACATTCAACAAACAATGACAGTCATATATGAGTCTCATCCCACAATCAGGTCTCCCTGAGGTACACACCGTGTTGTTCCATCTTTCTGCATTATCCACCATGTATTACCTGGTCCTTGAGCAAAGACAATCCCACGGATGGGTTTGTCTGTACTCGAGGCAGGGTTGATCCATACTGTCTTTCCCAACAAACCTCTGACATGGGCCACTGGGGCTTTATCCCCATCTACTATATTAAGGAGCTCAGACTGAGCAGGACCCGCTCGGTTGGTGGAACCTCGAGTGTTAACTAACCAGGTAGCCTTTGCCAAATGCTGCTCCCAGTTTTTTAAAGACCCCCCTCCCAATGCCTTTAAGGTGGTTTTTAACAATCCATTGTACCTTTCCACCTTCCCTGCAGCTGGTGCATGATAGGGGATATGGTATACCCACTCGATGCCATGTTCCCTAGCCCAAGTATTAATAAGATTGTTTTTAAAATGAGTTCCATTATCCGACTCAATTCTTTCGGGAGTACCGTGCCTCCAAAGGACCTGCTTCTCAAGGCCCAAGATAGTGTTACGGGCTGTAGCATGGGACACAGGGTAGGTTTCCAACCATCCTGTGGTGGCTTCTACCATGGTTAGTACATGGCGCTTGCCCTGGCGTGTCTGGGGCAGTGTGATGTAATCAATCTGCCAGGCCTCCCCGTATTTGTACTTAGACCACCGCCCCCCATACCAGAGGGGCTTCAGTCGCTTGGCCTGCTTAATGGCAGCGCATGTCTCACAGTCACGAATAACCTGAGAGATACTGTCCATGGTTAGATCCACCCCTCGGTCTCGTGCCCACTTATAGGTGGCATCTCTACCCTGGTGGCCTGAGGCATCGTGGGCCCATCGTGCTAAGAATAACTCTCCCTTATGCTCCCAGTCGAGATCTATCTTCAACTCCCCTATCTTTGCAGCCTGATGTACTTGCTGGTTGTTTTGCTGCTCTTCATTAGCTCTACTTCTGGGGACATGGGCATCTACATGGCGAACCTTCACAGGTAACTTCTCTAACCGAGTAGCGATATCCTTCCACTCTTCCGCAGCCCAAATTGGTTTTCCTCTGCGCTGCCAGTTGGCCTCTTTCCATCTCTTCAGCCATCCCCATAGAGCGTTGGCTGCCATCCAAGAATCGGTATACAAATAGAGCCTTGGCCACCTCTCTCTCTCTGCAATACCTAGGGCCAGTTGAATAGCTTTGATTTCAGCAAATTGACTGGATTCACCCTCTCCTTCAGTAGCCTCTGCAACCCGTCGAGTGGGACTCCATACAGCTGCTTTCCACCTCCGTTTCATCCCTATGACACGACAAGAACCATCAGTGAATAGGGCGTAACGTGTTTCTTCTACTGGCAACTGATTGTATGGCGGAGCTTCCTCAACCCGGGTCACTGGCTCTTGCTCCTCATCTGCGACACTAAAGCTTTCACCTTCGGGCCAATTTGTAATTATTTCTAGAATCCCAGGGCGATTTAACTTCCCAATCCGAGCGCGCTGCGTAATGAGGGCAATCCACTTACTCCAAGTAGCACTGGTGGCATGGTGGGTAGAGGGAACCTTTCCTCTGAACATCCATCCCAGCACCGGTAGTCGGGGTGCCAGAAGGAGTTGTGCCTCTGTACCAATCACCTCTGAGGCGGCTTGGACTCCTTCATAGGCGGCCAAGATTTCCTTTTCTGTTGGAGTATAGTTATCTTCAGACCCCCTGTAGCTCCGACTCCAAAATCCCAATGGTCGGCCTCGGGTCTCGCCAGGTAGCTTTTGCCAAAGGCTCCAGGACAGACCATGGCTCCCGGCTGCAGAGTAGAGCACATTCTTCACATCTGGTCCTGTCCTGACTGGACCAAGGGCTACAGCATGAGCGATCTCCTGCTTGATCTGGACAAAAGCTTGCTGCTGCTCAGGGCCCCAATGGAAGTCGTTCTTCTTGCGGGTAACCAGATAAAGGGGTCTCACAATCTGACTATACTCAGGGATGTGCATCCTCCAGAAACCTATAGCACCTAAGAAAGCCTGTGTCTCCTTCTTATCAGTTGGTGGGGACATAGCAGTGATTTTGTTAATAACATCCGCAGGAATCTGACGCCGTCCATCTTGCCACTTCACCCCCAAGAACTGAATTTCTCGGGCAGGTCCCTTGACTTTGCTCTTCTTAATGGCAAATCCGGCGTCCAGGAGAATATGAATTATCTTCTCTCCTTTCTCGAACACTTCTATTGCCGTGTTCCCCCAAACAATGATATCGTCAATATATTGTAAATGTTCTGGAGCCTCACCCTCTTCTAGTGCAGCCTGGATCAGTCCATGACAGATGGTAGGACTGTGTTTCCACCCCTGGGGCAATCGGTTCCAGGTGTACTGCACTCCCCTCCATGTAAAAGCAAACTGAGGCCTGCATTCTACTGCCAGAGGGATGGAGAAAAACGCGTTAGCTATATCAATGGTCGCGTACCACTTTGCTGCCTTGGACTCCAGCTCGTACTGCAGTTCCAGTATGTCCGGTACAGCCGCACTCAGTGGTGGAGTCACTTCATTCAAGGCACGATAGTCCACAGTCAATCTCCACTCTCCGTCAGATTTTCGCACGGGCCAGATAGGGCTGTTAAAGGGTGAGTGGGTTTTACTGACCACCCCTTGGCTCTCCAGCTCTCGAATCATCTTGTGGATGGGGATCACAGCATCTCGATTCGTCCGGTACTGCCTGCGGTGCACTGTTGAGGTGGCAACTGGCACTCGCTGCTCCTCTACCTTCAAAAGTCCTACTGCATATGGGTCCTCTGATAGTCCAGGCAAGGTATTCAATTGTTTAATACCCTCTATCTCAACTGAAGCTATTCCAAAAGCCCACCTAAATCCCTTAGGATCTTTGTAATAGCCATTCCGGAGAAAGTCTATGCCCAAAATACACGGAGCCTCTGGACCAGTCACAATTGGATGTTCCTGCCACTCCTTCCCAGTCAAGCTCACCTCAGCTTCCAACAACGTCAACTGTTGTGATCCCCCCGTCACTCCAGCGATGGAAACAGGTTCTGTCCCCACGTGTTCCGATGGCATTAAGGTACATTGTGATCCAGTGTCAACCAATGCTTCATAGTCTTGTGGCTCTGATGTGCCAGGCCATCTGATCCACACCTTCCAAAAAACCCGGTTCTCCCGTGCCTCTTCCTGGCTGGAGGCAGGGCCCCTCTAAGCCAGATTGTCCTTCTTTCCTTGGGCATATGCCTTGGAAGTTCCTTCAAGGGGATCGGACATGTCATCGTCATCGTCATACTTAACATCTCGGCTACGAGCGACCGGAGCTGCTATCTTTTTGGTTATACTTTCTCTTCTCTTCAAATCACGCACCCGTTGTGCCAAAGCAGCGGTGGGTTTTCCATCCCATCTTCTCATGTCTTCTCCAGACTCACGCAGGAAAAACCATAACTCAGCCCGTGGGATGTACCTTCTCTCCCCATCAAAGGAGCGCCGGCGTTGGACACCAGGGCTTCTAATTTGTACAGCTGAGATTTCAATAAGGTCCTCCTTAATCTCTTCCCGGAGTTTCTTATGATTCTCCTCTATTTTGTCTTCTAGTTTCTGCAGTCGGGTTTCCACTGCTGCAATTCTGGCATGAGTTGGGCCATGCACAGCATCTGCGTACGCTCGAAGCTTCTTTGCCATATCGAGCACAGTCTCATATGTATCATCTCGCTTCATTATTGCTAGGGCGGAAGCGTATTCAGGTGGCCCAAGTCGCACAAGTTTCCTCCACATTATCGGAGTGCATGGTACCAGGTCCGGATTCCTAGTTGTTGTGTCATCTGAGAAAACGAGCTCTGCAACCGCCATCTCTCTCAGGCGTTGGATCCCCTGTTCTATGGTCTTCCACCGTGTCTGCTGCATATAGAGATCATCCGTACACAGGTACCGTTCTGCTACACTTCTTAGGACCCGTTCCCAGAGGCTGTGAGGGTTAGCCCCCCTCATCACACCTTGATCGATGGCAGGATCATGTGACAGGGATCCCAAATGCCTCACTTCAGTACCATCCAAAATCGTAACCTCCCCTGCAGCATCCCAAAGGCGGACTAACCAACTAATAATAGATTCGTCAGGTTGTCGGCTGTAATCCTTTCTTAGGCCTCTGAGGTCCTTCAGAGAAAAGGAGTCAATATTGGCTCCAGATTCTGTGCCCCTTGATGTGGCCTCTGATTTTGGTGAGGGTCCTTCTTCTGCATCATCGTCATCATCCTCCACCTTCCGATCGGTCTTGCCTTTACACTTTCCACCTCTTGTATTAGCTGCAACAGCCATGGTTTGGGGCCTATTGTCTGATTCAGCTGCTAGCCTGGAGCCTGGGATGTTAGCTGCAGCCTGGGTCACTGGGATAGTAGCCAACTTATCTCCCTGTTCCCTTTCTGCTATCTGCTGCTCCACAGTATCTAGCAGAGTACGGTAAACAAACGCCAAGGCCCAGCTCACTGCAGTAATCCTTTCTTCCTTAGTATTACCATGGCACTTCTCCCTCAAATACTTTGCCACCTCGACTGGATTCTGAATTTGATCAGATGGAAAGTCCCAGTCTATAGGATCAGAAAATTCCTTTAAAGTCTGGCCCATATATTCCCATTTCCCACTCCAGTCAAGATTTTTCCTGCTTTGTTTTACTCCTGAATCAGGAGTCTCTCTAACCCCTCTAGAAATCTCAGCTTTCATTTTATATACACTCCAGACAGTATAGACAAGGCTTAATAAATTAAATGCCAGAAAGATGGTTTCTTTCAAACTCAGGGGAAAGTCAGTATTTTCTAATAGAGATGTCAACAATTTGTAGGAGAAGAAGGAAGACAAAGGCTGAAAAGCCCCTTCCTCTTCTTCTCCCCAAACAAACTGAGTACACAGCCATGACAACAATCCATACATTCCTGAAATAAAGTCCAGCACTGTTATCCGACACATCATCACACATAAGGCCAGCACAATGATTATTCTGGTTAGTGCCCCCCGCTTACAAAAGCTACTTATTAGGGACAACATCAGAGCTATTTTGGGGTAAGGAAATAACCCTAGGGACCACAAAGGTATTAAAACTTCAAAAGCCCCTAGGGACCAGAAAAACCGGCAAGCTTCCACTCCAAATGACATTATGAATCACCAATATGCCCACAAAACAACCAAAACCAAAATATTATTGTTATAGGTTTTTTTTCCACTGTTTTTGGCCTCCGGCTTCCCGGCCAACGCACCAAGAATTTATTGTCCTGGTTTAGGACAAATTAGGGGAAATCTCCAAGAGGGAGCCCCCCAGAACAAAACAAACCTCCAACCACCCCTCCCCCAACACCGGGTTCGGGAAGGAATTCCTCGGAGGAGCAAAGTGGAAAACAAAACCTATTTATTTACAAGTAACAAAAGAACACTCCCCAACACAAGAAAAGAAAAAGGGACCAGACTGTGTTGTGGAGGGCGCCGAATCTTCTCTAGCAGGCTTCGGGTGTCCTGGAGCTTGCAGGTCAGGATCCGGAGCCGGTCCAGTATCTTCAGGGGAGGGTAAGAAAGAGAAAGAGAGAACAAAAGATAAAGGAAAAAAAAAAAAAAAAAAACAGCGCAAAAGCAAAAAGCAAGCAAGCAAGCAAGCAAGCAAGCAAGGAGCAGCTAGCAAAAGCCAAGCAGCCAAAGCCAAAAGCCAAAAAGTGCCTGGTCACACCCCCCCCCCCCCTCCTCCTCTCTTCCCCATCCCGCCACAGCCAGACTGCCGGGGGGGGGGGGGTGGGGGAAAAGGCACAGCTGCCAGACATAACACACGATACTGGGATAAAGGCTGTCACCCCACGACAGGCTGTCAGATTGCAGGAGCTACTTGGTACTATCAAAGCAGCCCGACTTGACACTGGTGCCGTTTTTCATTTGGGAACCATCCTCCGTATCGTGGATTTTCAGGAGCCAGTAGTCCACTCCCAGCCACAGCCCCCAAACACAAACTACGGCCCATTTCCCTGGAAGTAAAACTGACCTGCCCATCTTCTGGCTGGCAGATTGCAGGAGACACATGGCTCTATCAAACCAGCCTGACTCGGCACTGGTGCCCCTTTGGTCTGGTAATCATCCTGCGTATCGTGGATTTTAAGGTGCCAGCCGGCCACTCCCAGCCACAGGCCCCCAAACAAAAACTGTGCGCCTTTTCCCTGCCAAACAAAACTCACCCACCCCGCTTCCGGCTGGCAGATTGCAGGAGCCACATGGCTCTATCAAACCAGCCCGACTCGGCACTGGTGCCACCTTTCATCTGGGAACCATCCTGCGTATCGTGGATTTTCAGGAGCCAGCAGGCCATTCCCAGCCACAGGCCCCCAAAAAAAAGCTATGGTCCTTTTCCCTGGAAGTAAAACTGACCTGTCCATCTTCTGGCTGGCAGAATGCAGGAGCCACTTGGCTCTATCAAACCAGCCCCATTTGGCACTGGTGCCCCCTTGAGTCTGGGAACCACCCTGCGTATCGAGGATTTTCAGGAGCCAGCCGGCCACTCCCAGCCACTGGCCCCCAAACACAAACTACGGCCCTTTTCCCTGGAAGTAAAACTGACCTGCCCATCTTCTGGCTGGCAGATTGCAGGAGCCACATGGCTCTATCAAACCAGCCTGACTCGGCACTGGTGCCCCTTTGGTCTGGTAATCATCCTGCGTATCGTGGATTTTAAGGTGCCAGCCGGCCACTCCCAGCCACAGGCCCCCAAACAAAAACTGTGGGCCTTTTCCCTGCCAAACAAAACTCACCCACCCCGCTTCTGGCTGGCAGATTGCAGGAGCCACATGGCTCTATCAAACCAGCCCGACTCGGCACTGGTGCCACCTTTCATCTGGGAACCATCCTGCGTATCGTGGATTTTCAGGAGCCAGCAGGCCATTCCGAGCCACAGGCTCCCGAAAACAAACCACGGCCCTTTTCCCAGGCAAACAAAACTCACGCACCCCGCTCCTGGCTGGCAGATTGCAGGAGACACTTGGCCCTATCAAACCAGCCGGCTAGGCACTGGTGCCACCATTCATCTGGGAACCATCCTATGTATCGTGGATTTTCAGGAGCCAGCCGGCCACTCCCAGCCACAGGCGCCCAAACAAAACTACGGCCCTTTTCCCTGGAAGTAAAACTGACCTGCCCATCTTCTGGCTGGCAGATTGCAGGAGCCACTTGCCTTTATCAAACCAGCCCGACTTGGCACTTGTACCCCTTTGGGTCTGGGAACCATCCTGAGTATCGTGGATTTTCAGGAGCCAGCCGGCCACTCCCAGCCACAGGCCCCCAACAGAAACCATATCCCTTTTCCCTGGCAAACAAAACAGACCCGCCCCGCTCCTGGCTGGCAGATTGCAGGAGACACATGGCTCTATCAAAGCATCCC